>NC_066618.1:256550500-256877361 GCF_025201925.1 Gopherus flavomarginatus
TGGCCACTCAGGCGCTCTGGGACTCTAGTAATTTGACCTTTTTGGTGGAGCCTCTCACTGGGGCCATGCTTTGTGGGTCCCAGGGAAGTTATTGTCAGTAGGCTGCCAGGTGGAAGGTTGGTGCAGCTGTTCCCATGACCCTTATGGGCCTGGGTTTGAAACCAGTGGATCATGACAGACTATAGAAATAAATGTAGATCTTTGTTTGCTTTAGGCAGAGTTGTGTTGTATTTGATTTGTACCAATTTAGTAACTTTCACCCAGAAAGCTATTGAGGGACCCCAGTGCAAGAAAGGAGAGAAAAACAGTGGCATTTATATCACTTTTACAAATAACATCATGTAATTGCCACAGTTTTAGAGCCACTGCATTGCACCAGCAGCTTTACATCATTCTGACTTAATCCACAGACAAATTTCATCACAAGCAGCACCTGTCTCTACAATTCCTCTTATGCTTCCTCAGACTCGGTGATCATACACCTTACACTGCATCTGGGTGATAGTTAGTTCAAATCAATCTGTTTCCATCCATACCAATGTATTTCCCAGGGACTAACTACTTACAGCCCCTTTGGTCCTGCAATCACTTTAAACTCCACAGAGTGGAGTTTTCAAGCTGTATTTTACCCATTTAATGCTGTAGGGCTTTCATTGCATGAAAACAGGTGTTCTGCTCAGATTCATCCCCCAAATAACTAAACTATAATTGTTAAAACCTACATTAAAAAGACACAATTAGCATATTGCACAATACAATTTTTAAAACAGTAAGGTGGAGCCTTGAAGCTGAACAGAGTGGGAGCTGAGCATTTTCAAATCTACAAACCAATAAATTAACAGAACCTGAACTAAAAGAGAAAAGAGAAATCTGATTACACCAAATTGCCAGCCAGATGCCAAGAATACTATCATCATAGTTAACAAACATTTACTAACTTCACACCTTTGCTCTAAAAGCCATTCCATTTTTTTAAAAAATCTATTTTTTCCTCCAGCTGCAGTGTCTAGCTGGCACAACCAGGATGCAAGTTGTGTTACAAGCAAGCTAGACTTCCTGACACTGGTTAACATGCCAAATTCTTCTAGCATAGGCAAGGCATTAAAATATCCATGAAACAATTTTGGCACATTGAATGGAGTTCCCAAAAGGTTATGAGCCATGTTAATCAGAAACTACCACAACCTAGCCGGGCCTGGACATACAAGTGTGTAGCACATTTTTATCTTTTTAAAAATATGGATTGTGGATCCAAACCAAGTTACGCATTTTTATGTTCTTTCACTTGGTCTAGAACTGGATAGTGAGGAGGACAGGGTTAAGGGCAAAAGACAAAAATCCCCATCTCAACCCTGACAATGTATTCTCACACCCTGCATAAGTCTCAATATTTTCTGATAAGAGCAGCAGCTTCAGAAAGGCAAATCAGGATGCCTGTGTACCACAAAAATATATCAAACATCTACAGGTTGAGAATTAAATTTCTATATTGTGGCCTTTGGTAGCCAAAATACTTCCTAATGTGCAACTAGAGTGCAATACCTTCTGTATAGGTTCTTATATCATGCTCATCACTTTAGTATCTGCTCCCCTACCAAAGAGCCAGTTCAGAACGTGAAGGTGGGCTATGGCTGTGGCTCCTCCCATCCACTTGGGGAATTCAAGTGCTATAGGAAGAAAGGCTGCATGGAATTCAAGGACTGTAATTGGTCTATGCCCCAGCAATTTGTTTCACAAAAACGGTAACAAAACAGTGATTTTACTAGAAGAGTAAATTATGTTTAAACACTACATTTGGCATGTTATTGCAGCAGTTTCTGTAGATTTTGGATTCTGATAAACTAGCTATTTGTACTAGGTCCTTTGGAGCAAGTCACGCTCCAAATAGTACTGAGGCTTTTACTTATAAATGACAAAGAGCTTCTGGCTTATTTTTGAATCACACATTCAGTTGTGGCAGAAGGTTGATTTTATGCTGTTTTAAACCAACCACCTGTAAGATATTATTAAAACATAATACACGATGGCTTCTCTTCCTGGTTCTAATGCATTTTCTTTGAATGATATGTAAACCTCAAAATTATCTGCAGCTCTATGTCTCTTTTTATTATGGTTGAAATGACTCTTATTATTTGTATAGTTCTGTCTCTCTCAATCTTCAGGAAATTCTAAAAAAGCCTCCATAGACAGGCAAATACTACGTGTGTGTGATAGTGGGCATCTGAATACTGGCTTTTTCTCGGAGCTCCTGTAGGAATTCTGTCATTAGAAGAGACTCAGTTACAAATCAGTGCCACAGATTCACTTTCTGCTTAAATATCAAATTCACCTCATGTGTGAAGAACCCATACCATAACCATTAGTGCATGGTGTGATGTGTATGGATTTAGCATTTAGTGGATTTGGAAACAATAGAGTAGTTAATATTCATCTGAGTGGTCATTTATTTTGGTAATATGCAGAGCTTACCCTAACTAAATATTACGTTTCTTATGATGACATTTACTCTTCTTTTAATACTTTATATTATATTCCTCCAAAGCATGACCTGATCAGTAGACCTTTAAGCACACTAACTTTTGTCTGGATTAATTTATTAAGTCTATATTATGTGCATAAAATCTTGAATCCAAATTTCAGTGAATAAAAAGATCAGAGCAAATATTGACACTCAAGATGATCACCCTAAATCCACAGCAGTTTTCCCTGTTGTGGACATAAAACAATGTTCTGTTCAGGTTTTAAAAGAAATTCTGGCACATCTCAAGCTGAGGAGGTTATATTCCATGGTCTATAGATGAATGAGAGGGGCGGGGCTGCAATTTGTCCCTGTGTTCTCACCCCAAGAGATGGTGCCTCTTTGTCAGGACTGAAGCATATAAGTAGACTGACGTTGGGACACTTAAATTGCTGCTGTCCATGTTAGATGTCTGTGTCACTAAACAGAGAATTTCAGCTTTTGAAAGGACTAAATTCATTTTTAAGAGCGTCATGCACAAGTTTAATTAGATTGTTCCAATTCTAAATACAGTCAAAAAAACCAAAATCACATTCATAATTTGAACTGCAATTATTACATGACAAAGATAAATGCAGACCAGTTTCCTGTTTCCCAGGGATATAGCTACACTAATGTGCACTGAGCAGAGGGAGTCAGTAGCATTGAAATCAGAGTATCTCTGCCATTGTATCTAGTCAGAAACTATATATTTGACTGTCTGGGGAAATGTTACACATAGTTATGGGGCAACATCCACCACCTGGAAAACAAAAGAAAACATTATGGCCACCCCAAAATCTAACTCATTTGGAATAACTGTTGTGATGGGTTCCCTCCTGTCATAACATTTTTTCCCAGATCTGGACCTTAGCATCCAAAATATGGGTGTTAGCATGAAAACCTCCAAGCTTAGTTACCAGCTTGGACCTGGTAATGCTGCCACCAGCCAGGAATTATACAGTGCCTAGCTCACTGTGGTCTCCCCAAAACCTTCCCTGGGGGACCCCCAGACTCAGATTCCTTGAGTCTCACAACAAAGGGGAATAAACCATTTCACTTCCCCCTCCTCCCCTCCAGGTGTTCCCTCCCTGGGTTCCTGGAGAGAGATACAGAAGCAAGCTCCGTGAATCTAAACAAAGGGATTTCCCCCTCCCTGTTTCCAGTCCTGGAAACACAAGTACCGAGAGAGATCTAATCTCTCTCCCCCTCACCCAGAGGGTATGCAAAGTCAGGCTTAGTAAATCTAACACAAACAGATTTTCCCCCTGACTTCTTCCTCCCACCAATTCCCTGGTGAGCTGCAGACTCAATTCCCTGGAGTCCCCACTAAAGAAAAACTCCAACAGGTCTTAAAAAGAAAGCTTTATATAAAAAGAAAGAAAAAGGACATTAAAAATAGTCTCTGTAATAAGATGACAATATACAGGGTCAATTGCTTAAAGGAAAAAATGAATAAACAGCCTTATCCAAAAAGAATACAGTTTAACACATTCCAGCAACTACACACATGTAAATACAAAAGAAAACAATATAAACCTATTGTCTTACTATCCTTGTACTTACAACTTGGAAACAGAAGATTAGAAAGGCAGGAGATAGAAAAATCACTCTCAGAGCCGAGAGGGCACAGACAAGAGACAAAGAACAAATAACTCACTCCCAAAACTTCCCTCCACCCAGTTTTGAAAAAGTCTTGTTTCCTGATTGGTCCTCTGGTCAGGTGTTTCAGGTTACTGGTGTTACCCCTTTACAGGTAAAAGAACATTAACCCTTAGCTATCTGTTTATGACATGCCCCCCAAATTGCAGACAGTGGGGAACCTCACTGGCGGCCATTTCCTCCTAGAACTTTAAAATAAACAGATTAATACACCACATGCACCTTTACATATACCCCTAAGTATATAACTAACAGTCTTTTACATTTTAAGAACACTAGACCATCTACCAGCCTCTGGAAGGTGGCGGGTGCATTTCGCAGCCTGAAAGGAAGGACATCAAATTCATACACACCCGCATGGGTGACGAATGCTGACCTTTCCTTGGCAGGTTCATCTAGCAGTACTTGCCAGTACCCCTTGGTTAAGTCTATTGTAGAGATGAACTGGGCACGTCCCAACTTCTCCAATAGCTCATCGGTGTGTGGCATTGGATAGTTGTCCGGACGAGTTACCGCATTTAGCTAACGGTAGTCCAGGCAAAAGCGTATTTCCCCATCTGGTTTGGGTACCAGAACCACTGGAGATGCCCATGCACTGGTAGATGAGCGGATTATACCCATCTGTAGCATGTTCTGGATCTCCCGTTCTATAGCAGCTTGGGCGTGAGAAGACACCCGGTAGGGTGGGGTTCTAACTGGGTGAGCATTACCTGTGTTAATGGAGTGGTATGCCCATTGAGTCCATCCTGGGGTGGCTGAGAACAATGAGGCGAAGCTAGCGCACAGCTCCTTGATTTGTTGCCGCTGCAGACGTTCCAGGGTGGTTGAGAGGTTCACCTCTTCCACGCCACCGTCTTTTTTCCCGTCATAGTAGACACCTTCAGGCCACTCAGCATCATCTCCCTGGACTGTAAACTGACAAATCTGTAAGTTTCTGGAATAGAAAGGCTTGAGAGAATTAACATAGTACACTGTGGGCTTTAGTGAGGAATTGGGAAATGCTATGAGGTACTTTACAGTTCCCAGGCGCTCTTGGACCGTGAATGGCCCTTCCCATGATGCTTCCATCTTATGGGCCTGTTGCGCCTTCAAGACCATAACCTGGTCTCCTACCTTGAAGGAACGTTCTCTGGTATGTTTGTCATACCAGGCCTTTTGCTCTTCCTGAGCATCCTTTAGGTTTTCTTTAGCAAGGGCTAAAGAGTGTTGGAGGGTGCTTTGTAGGTTGCTTACGAAGTCCAGAATGTTAGTTCCTGGAGAAGGCGTAAACCCCTCCCATTGCTGCTTCACCAGCTGTAATGGCCCCTTAACCTCGTGACCATACACAAGTTCAAATGGTGAAAACCCTAAACTGGGATGTGGTACAGCCCTGTAGGCAAACAGCAACTGCTGCAACACTAGGTCCCAATTATTGGAGTGTTCGTTGACGAATTTACGAATCATGGCCCCCAAAGTTCCATTACACCTTTCCACCAGGCCATTGGTTTGATGGTGGTATGGGGTGGCAACCAAGTGGTTCACCCCATGAGTTTCCCACAGTTTTTGCATGGCCCCTGCCAGGAAATTAGATCCTGAATCTGTAAGGATGTCGGAGGGCCAACCTACCCTGGCAAAAATGTCTGTTAGGGCCTGACACACAGTGTTAGCCCTGGTGTTGCCTAGAGCTACTGCTTCCAGCCATCGGGTAGCAAAGTCCACGAAAGTCAGTACGTACTGCTTTTCTCTGGGGTGTTTTTTGGGAAAGGACCCAGAATATTCACAGCTACTCGCTGAAATGGGACATTAATTATGGGGAGTGGCTGGAAAGGGGCCTCGACCTGTTCTTGAGGTTTTCCCACTTTTTGGCATACCTGACAAGACCAGACATACTTGGCAACGTCCTTGCCCATCCCCTCCCAGTGGAAGGACTTCCCCAACCGGTCCTTGGTTTTGTTCACCCCAGCAAGGCCACTGGGATGATCATGGGCTAAGCTTAAGAGCTTCCCCCGGTACTTAGTTGGAACCACCAACTGTTTTTGCGGCTGCCATTCCTCCCGGTGTCCACCAGAAAGAATCTCCTTTTATAAAAGTCCTTGGTCTATAACAAACCGGGATCGGTGAGAAGAGCTGAGAGGCGGTGGGGTGCTCCGTGCCACCGCCCAAGCTTTCTGAAGGCTGTCATCTTCTTCCTGCTCAGTCTGGAACTGTTCCCTTGAGGCTGGGGACACCAGTTCTTTCTTAGACTGGGGACATGGGCTTGGTCCTTCTGGAAGCGATGTAGGTGATGGGGTTGTTTCCGTTGCTGGTGAACCGTTCTCCGCTGGTGCACCTGAGGGTATTTCAGGCTTTGGCTGAGCCTTTTGGGTATGGCTGTCTGTTGCTTCTGCCAGTTCTGGCAGAAGGCAACCCTCTGTTGAGTTTGAAGATGTGGTTGCAATTGCTGGTTCTGGTTGCTGTTCCAGTTCCGGGCCTGGGACTGGAGGTGCTGTGGCTGTTTCAGTGGTTGGCATGGAATCCTGGTCCACTACCTCTGTCTGGGTCTCTGGTAACACAGACGGGGCGTCTGTGGACGGCTCAGGAACAGGAATGGGTCTGGAAGCTTGCCTGGTTTGGCTACATGTAACCATTCCCACTCTCTTGGCCCGCTTCACCTGGTTGGCCAAGTCTTCCCCCAGTAGCATGGGGATGGAATAATTGTCATAGACTGCAAAAGTCCACATTCCTGACTAGCCTTTGTACTGGACAGGCAGTTCAGCTGTAGGCAAGTCTACAGCTTGTGACATGAAGGGGTAAATTGTCACTTGGGCCTTTGGGTTGATGAATTTGGGGTCTACGAAGGATTGGTGGATAGCTGACACTTGTGCCCCCGTGTCTCTCCACGCAGTAACCTTCTTTCTGCCCACTCTCAAAATTTCCCTTCACTCTAAGGGTATTTGAGAGGCATCTGGGCCTGGGGATCTTTGGTGTGATGGTGGTGTAATGAACTGTACTTGGTTGGCGTTCTTTGGGCAGTTGGCCTTGATATGTCCCAGTTCATTACACTTGAAGCATCTTCCATCTGACAGGTCACTGGGTCGAGGTGGGTTACTGGAGACTGGTGAGGTGGGAGAATAGGGTGTCTGTGGCTTTCCTTGGGTTGTAGGTGGGGTCTTTGGCTGCCCTCGGTTGTAGGGTTTATTGTCGGTGTGTCCTCTGGGGTATTCGTTCCCCTTGACAGTAGCTTTCTTGCTTTCTGCCACTTTCATCCATCTGGCTCCAATCTCCCCCGCCTCGGTGAGATTTTTGGGTTTTCCATCTTGTATGTACCGTGTTATGTCCTCAGGAACACCATCCAAGAACTGCTCCATTTGTATGAGGAGGTGCAGTTCATCTATGGATTTAACATTGTTTCCTGATATCCAGGCCTGATAATTTTTCCCAACGTAGTAGGCGTGTTTGGGAAATGACACATCTGGTTTCCACTTTTGGGTTCTGAAACGCCGACGGGCATGATCCGGGGTTATCCCCATTCTGTATCTGGCCTTGGTTTGAAAAAGTTTATAGTCATTCATTTTCTCCTTAGGCATTTTAGCTGCCACCTCTGCTAAAGGTCCACTGAGCTGTGGCCTCAATTCTACCATGTACTGGTCTTCAGAGATGCTGTACCCAAGACAGGCTTTTTCAAAATTTTCTAAGAAGGCCTCGGTGTCATCACCTGCCTTGTAGGTGGGGAATTTCCGGTGCTGTGGAACAATCATTGGCGCAGGGTTGTTAGGATTGGCTGTGTTTTGTTACTTAGCCTTTTCTAATTCCATGGCCTGTCGGTGGGTCTCCCTCTGGAGTTCTATCTGTCTTCTGTAGGCTGCCTCTTCTTCTTCTTGTTTCCTTCTGTGGGCCACCTCTTCTTCTTCTAGTTTTCTTTTGTGGGCTGCCTCTTTGGCTCCTTGTTCTCTTTTGTAGGCTGCCAGTTTGATGTTTTCTTCGTTTTCTTTCAGCCCCACTTCTTTTTCTCTTTTTTCCAGTTGTCGCCTGTGTTCTGCTTCTTTGATTTGTACTTCGGCCTCCATTTTTGCCTTAGAAGTCATGCTTCCTGTTTTCTTGTGTTGGGCTGCCCTCTGGTGTTTATTGTCTGAACTGCAGGCTCTCTGTTGCCTCCGGGGGCAGGCCTAGCAACAGTGCCTTTTCCCCTTTCTTCCTCTAGCTAATCTTTTAAATGTAAAGTAAACCAGAAAAACCACTTTATTTGCATGTGTATTGTGCTGAGTACTTGACTCACAATCAGAGTGCTATTGTCTGACAAAAGACCCTTTGTCAATCCTTAATGGTTTCTTGATTAATATGCAAGCTACTGCCAGGTGAGAACAGAAAAAAAAATTCTCTCTTGTTCCTTTTAAAACCAAACCCTCTCTGCTTAAAAGCCCCTAGCAGAGAAAAGAAAAATATACTTTTCCTACTGGCTTCTGGATTCTATCTATCCCACCACTGCCACCATGTCATAACATTTTTTTCCCAGATCTGGACCTTAGTGTCCAAAATATGGGTGCTAGCATGAAAACCTCCAAGCTTAGTTACCAGCTTGGACCTGGTAATGCTGCCACGAGCCAGGAATTATACAGTGCCTAGCTCACTGTGGTCTCCCCAAAACCTTCCCTGGGGGACCCCCAGACTCAGATTCCTTGAGTCTCACAACAAAGGGGAATAAACCATTTCACTTCCCCCTCCTCCCCTCCCTGGGTTCCTGGACAGATATACGGAAGCAAGCTCCGTGAATCTAAACAAAGGGATTTTCCCCTCCCTGTTTCCAGTCCTGGAAACACAAGTACCGAGAGAGATCTAATCTCTCTCCCCCTCACCCAGAGGATATGCAAAGTCAGGCTTAGTAAATCTAACACAAACAGATTTTCCCCCTGACTTCTTCCTCCCACCAGTTCCCTGGTGAGCTGCAGACTCAGTTCCCTGGAGTCCCCACTAAAGAAAAACTCCAATAGGTCTTAAAAAGAAAGCTTTATATAAAAAGAAAGAAAAAGGACATTAAAAATAGTCTCTGTAATAAGATGACAATATACAGGGTCAATTGCTTAAAGGAAAAAATGAATAAACAGCCTTATCCAAAAAGAATACAATTTAACACATTCCAGCAACTACACACATGTAAATACAAAAGAAAACAATATAAACCTATTGTCTTACTATCCTTGTACTTACAACTTGGAAACAAAAGATTAGAAAGGCAGGAGATAGAAAAATCACTCTCAGAGCCGAGAGGGCACAGACACAAGACAAAGAACAAAGAACTCACATCCAAAACTTCCCTCCACCCAGTTTTGAAAAAGTCTTGTTTCCTGATTGGTCCTCTGGTCAGATGTTTCAGGTTACTGGTGTTACCCCTTTACAGGTAAAAGAACATTAACCCTTAGCTATCTTTTTATGACACCTCCCCTCTTTGGGGTGCCACCTGGAACTGGGGTACCACTGAGCCCGCCGGACCCACCAGCCTGGGCTCCATTTCACCCTGTAATGCTGTGACAAGCTGCAGACATGCTCCCAGGCTCACACTTTCAACAGCACACAAGTATGGACACACCCAGATGCAGAAACACACAGACAATGAAATCAGCTCTGCATGGAAAGGCTCAGCTAAGGAATTGTCCAGTACTCAAGTGCACACCCCCTCTAAAGAGTAAGCTCAAAATTGTACTGTCTTGCGCTGAACAGAAAACTGTACAGCATAAAGGCATGAAATTCACCCCACGCCCCCCAAAGTGGAGTGGAATATACTCAGCTTTCTGCCACAAATTATGATTTCCACACATACCGGTTTTAAACAAAACAAAAACAAGTCTATTAAGTACAAGTCTATTAAGTGATTATAAGGGATAGTAAACAGATCAAAGCAGATTACCTAGCAACTAAAACAAAAACACAATCTAAGCTTAATATTATATAATGATTATAAGTAGCAAATTCTCACCCTAAATGTTGTTTTAAGCCGATTGCAGAGCTTCTTGAAGGCAAACTGCACTTGCTTGCAGCTTAAAACTCCAGTTATTCCTTTCACAAGTTAGACAACTCGCTAGCCTGGGTTCAGCCCTTCCCCCCTGGTTTTTGTGTCTCAGATGCTTCCAATATTTTCTTTCCTGGGCCGAGAGTCAGTGAAGAACGGACCACGATGATGTCACTCCTCTTTCTTAAATAGCATTTGCATATGGTGGGAACCCTTTGCCTCCCAGTTTGATTCCCATCCCCAGTCAGTGGAAAAACACTAGCATTATGATGGAGTCCAGGACCAGGTGACTTGGCCATCTGTCCCTGTAAGGTCAGAGCAGCCATAACTTGGAGGCTGTTTTGCAGCATTCCCAGGAAGGCTTCCCCGGAAGGCTCCCTGGTGGGAGATTGGTATCTTCAAAGACCTATAGTTTTCCTTAATGGCCCTTCCCAACTAGCCATTCAGACTGATTGCATTCTGTCTAGTGGGCATTCCCCAGGTGTAAACACATTAGTAATAGATGCATAGACAATATTCCTAACTTCAGATACAAAAATGATACATGCATACAAATAGGATAGTCACATTCAGTAAACTAGAATCTTTTCAATGATACCTGACATGACCTATCTAGTACAAAATACATCATAGTTATGCCATAATCATATCATAACAATACCACTATGAAGAATATGGGGTGAAGTGTCACAACTGTAACAGCACAGAGGCATATTCAGACAGACAGACTGTCTCATCCTTTTGAAAAGAAAGGATTGCTAGGCAATAGAATAATATCTATAGCCCAGTGAGTTCATTGGAGCTTAAGCAAAGCCTGCAAGCTCTTAAAAGCAAATGTAAATATCTAGCTTTTTTGGGAAGAAGAGTGTGGGAAAAGTTCTAAATCTACTTTCAAGAGTGCTTGATAGCAGCTGTGTAATGTTACTTGGGCTTAATGTTGCCATATTATTGCCTCCCAAGAACTTGCAAGTATTAAACTATTCAGGTTTGTTTCAACATCCTAAGCCTTCCTAGGACCTGATCAGGTAATATAAGTGGGAGCCAACCAAGGAGATATGATTGGATCCATATCCAGCTTAGGTTAGAGTTTAGGTGTAGATGCAATAGCATCAAAATCTTACAAGCTGTTTCCATAAGCTCTTGAGTCAGACAGGCAGAAATTCTGCAAGATCTACTGATCTCAGGAGATAGTGGCCACATTCCAAACAGAATTGAAAAACAGGCCTCTTCGGTTTCTTGCCTCCAACCTTAACCAAGTCCACAGAGACAAGTTGATATCGAGGGATTGAAATCTGAACGCCCCACCTCCAGAAAGTTGAAAGGTTTCGGATTCAAAGTTTTGATTTTGAATCATCTCCAGTTAAGGATCCTCATTCCTACATCAATTGAAATAAATGACAAAACACAATTGACTTCAATGGGAGCAGGATTAGACCCATAAGTAGGAGCTGCTAACCTTGTGAATACAGGAAGTACACTCTTCTCCCTCACTTGTTAGGCAATGGGAGCATATACCAACAAAAGGCAAAAAAGGAATAGGAACTTCAGAAATGTCTAAAGGTCTGGCTATAATTGTGTATCATGGTATTGCCAGTTAAAAAGCATGATGAAATACCTGGTTTCTATGCTAAGCAAGAGCTTTTGGCTGAATCTGGCACTGGGTCATGAAAAGACATTTTGAACTTCCAGTTTCCTTGCTGAAGAGGGTTTGTATTTTAATTTCCTATTACTCACTTTCAAGTTAAACACAGGCACACTCACCTTTGCATCTTGAAGATGTATTTTAATGATTCTCTGAATATTTTAAGGTCAATTAATTCCATGGATGTTGCAAACACTGCATTTTCTTTATTCCAGCTGCTGTTCTAATCATGTTCATTAACAGCATTACTTTTACCTGCCAGCTAATGTTTTACATTACATTAAATCTTCTGTTTGCTATCTGAGCTGAGTGGACAAATAAAATGAATTACCCAATCCTATGATTTTCCACGAGTTTAGCACTATTCTATCGTTAGAATATCATTCTGTCAAGGAAATGAACTAGATAAAGGTGACAAAATGAAAAATATATGCATATATTTTTATTTTAAAGTGTACTGTTAACACAACCCTTTCCTTGTTATAAGTCAACAAGGTTTTTCCTTGTGTTCTTTGTTGTGGTGGAACCCTTATGAAATGTTTTCATTGTTTATTATAGCCATCAATCATTCATATATTGCGCATGTTTATGGACTTTATGTCCTATTCATATTTGTAGGAAACACCAACGAAGTGATATAATAAGAAATACATCATGCCATCCTACTGATTGACTGGAAAGACATATATTCTAGAAAGACCCACTGCAAAAATAATTTGCACTTGTACTATTTCCATGTAGTTCTAAGTTAATTTTTAAAAAGCTCTGAACTACTGCCAGCAGCACATGTGCACTGAAGATAAAATGTAACAGCAATTAATCCAATCCTTTTTGATTTAGTGTTAATTTAACCCAGTGGATTATGCTTTGCTTTACATGGAATTGTGTTGATTCTACTACATATTAGAGAGCCCCCAAATCAACCAAGCTGCAACCCAAAATTGGAATTAAAATGGTGAATCCCTTTCTCTAAAGCATCTATTCCTCTAAAGAAAGAAAAGCAAGTCACAAAGAGTGGCATCTTTAATACAAGATTGATAAAATTGCACCTGAAAAATGTCAAGATTAGCAGGTGGGTGCAAGAGAGCCTGCCAACAGACTTAATTGTGCATTGGTCAGTTACATATTAAATAGGACAAAGTAAAAGGAGAAAATGGCATCATCAATATGTTCAGACACAAACGGTTGTGCAGTAAGCTCCCGATCCAGCAAACATTTATGCATGTACTTTACTGTGAATAGTTCCTTGGAGCTCATTCGGAATTACTCATGATATTAAAGTTAAATACATGCACAGGTGTTTGGGGCCTGACTACTCAGAATCCCTCTTTGTCTTCAAAATAATACTAAAAGGGTTCAAAGTGATGAATTTCATTGTAATTGCAACCAATGAGTTAAGAACTACTAGGACTAATTGTATAATACTTCCATTCTAATACAATTCCTAAACTGCAGGACTAATTCAGATACTTGTTGTGCCCTATCTGATTACTGTCTGGCTGCTTTATTTTCTGTTACACACAGCTTTCACTGCCATTTCAAGCATATAAGATTTTCTGGGCATACGTCCCTTCGTTATATTCCCATTATCAACATGTTTTGGCATTTATGGGAATGCCTAGATTCAGAAATGATGTCATTTGTTCACATGGACACCAAGCAAAGTTCAACTGTAGTTCAGCCTTAGTTAAGGATTCATTAATAGACACTTCACATAAAGTGCTACCATGTTCTCTTTCATATTTCTCCCCCCCCCGTTTTTTCTTTTTTTTTTTTTTTGCAGCTGAGAATAATTAACTGTTCCTCTGCGAACATCATTTGTTCTCAAGGAATTAAATGCCACCTTATTTCCCAGAACAAGGATTCAACTGTCATAATTATAGCTTCATTTCAGGAGAAAAAAAATCATAATTTATTACAGATTGTTGAGCATGTGCGATAGGTTTAAACGTCTTTGAAAGTAAATTGTGGCATGTCATGAAGGGCTTTTGCCATCACTGTAATTGATTTATAATTTTGCATTTAAAATTAACAACATTCATCCATTGTTCTTTTATTATGTAAGACTCTGGCAGGGAATTTAGAATTGTGTGTTCAGTTCAGGAAACCACAGTACTATTATGATCATAATATATGTATACTAGTTTAAAAAATAAAAATGATACAGGAAGGGACACTGAGGCCAACCCCAGGACTAAAAAGATGAGCTTGAGGTTGAAAACAGTGTTAAAAAAATAAATCTCTGTGGCCTTGAAAAAGGAGATTTAAGAGGGGATTTATATTGAATTATATTAACTTTAAACCACAAAATAACTAAGATTACGTTAATGTCACAGCCATGATTTAAAACCCCCCCAATAAAAGACAATTCAGAGTTAACGTGGAACTACTGGGACAAATTCTACACTCTTACACACCAGTTTAAAGCCAGAGTAATTCTATGGAATTACTCTGGATTTGCACTGATATAACTAAACAGAATATGGCCCACCATTCTTACCACCTCACTATGGCAAAATATAGCTGTGCAATTGTATCCTTCCTATAATTCCTAAACTTACCCTGGGATTTCAGTTTCAGAAGGTATCTTCACTTTGGCCCGAACAATCCTATAACGTTACACACGGTTAAATGTCTAATGAATCCATCCTAGAAGTGGCTGTCTTTCTGTGGCGGCTACAATAATGTGGGCATAATTCTGATCTTCACTGCACTCATGTATATCCAGAGTAATTCTAATGTGCATGGAATGAAATAGATAGCTGAATCTGGGCCACTTATTAAACATAGTATTTATTTAATCATTTACAAGTACTGGCCTTGATTCTGACCTCAGCAGTTTTATACCAGCATGACTTCAATGGGTTTCACACCTCAGTTACACTAGTGTAAACGAAAACTGAATTAGTCCCCTTAAATAAGTATTCCTCGCACATCTATATGAGTAGAGTGACATTAGCTCTGTTTTACAGATGGAGAAACTGAGCAAGAAAGATAAAGTGATTAGTTTGACAAAGGCTACAGAAGAAATATGGCATTAGAACTCAAGACCTATAGAAACCCACCTTTGAGTTCAGTCCTTTAGACCACTATGCCTTCCTAAGGCAAGTACTCTCTGTATGCTTTATAGAGTTTGCATACTAATGGAGGTACAAAAAGATTAGTTTGCTTATACATTGCCTTTAAAGGGAGTAGGCGCCTAACTCTCTTCCATAGCATCTACAGTTCTGAGAACCAGAATCTTTTGGAATTCATCAGTTAATGGAACCTGTCTACCAAAGTAGAGAGCCATCATTCCAGCCTGAAGCAAACAATTATCATCATTCAACCACTGGTCCCCCACCAAAAAAGAGCTTCTATCCTCCACTTCCTCTCTCAGCCTGTGGTTGTCTAGTGCCTTGACAAAGCTTTCCACTTTCTGAGTATGCTTAGAGCATTGGTGTTACAGCACCATTAACATTTTCATTATTTGAGGAAAAAAATAAGAAAATAAACCTGGTTTTGTATTTTACAGTTTTTCTTGCACACTGAAACAACAAAACAGATGATTTACCATCAGTATGGGTCTCTAGAAGGAAAGCCTAAAACTATAAAGTGAACCCCAGCTTTAGCAAACAAAGTTAAATGTTTAAACATAAAGGAAGTTCCATAGGCGATGGTGTCTCAAAAGGCACCACCTTTCCTGAGGCTGCTTACTGCACATGGTGTGCACTCTGTACCATTGGTTAGGGGGCACACATTACCCATCTAAAATGCACCAGAGGGGAGCGAGGCCATGCTGCTAACTCCTGCATAACTCTCTTTTGGACAATTTGCCTGCCAGGTGTTTTGCTGAGAGGGCTGTGATTATGATTGGGCCTTGAACAAGTTGGGGGAGATTTCTTGTACCCCATGCCACCCACACATCCATGTAAGTGCAAATATCATTCTACCCCTTGGTATGAAGGAGTACAGTAAATAGAGCAACATACATTTAGAACATGATCTTGTCTTTGGGAACCCAGGGAGGAAAAAAAATACAAGAGAAGGATGTGGTCCTGCACTGACCACAAGAAACTGTCCCACAACCTACAATAGATGGAAGAAGAAACTGTGCATTCCTGATGCTGAAGGAATGTGTGTCGGAACCTGAAATTGTTGAGAAATTGTTTAAGGACATTCATGCTAGTGAAAATATCATCATGTAATTCTGGCAAGGTCTGTGTCAACTTGGATTACCTGCCATGCAAGTGCCAACCATGCATGATTTATTTGCCTTGGGCTAGTCTAACTTACGTTTCCAACTTTCCAAAGACATTCTTTTGTATCATTGTTGAATTACACAGGACAAGTATAATGTAGTTTATATTGTATAGGCATTGATTTGAGAGACTGGAATCTGACATTGCTCTGAACCATTAGAAGAATTCAGGAAGTATTTCCTTTGATTTCCTTCACATATGTAAACCATGAACAGCTTTTCTTCATTCGTCTAATCCACTCATACAGCAGAGTGTCCTTTCACACACTGGAAAATCTACAGCCGCCTAATCAAAGTTACTTCAGGCTGAGAAAGACAATTCCAGTCACTACTCTTGCTTCCATTTACCATTCCCTCCACTGGGTGCTTCTGGGAGTGTTGGGCGTCTCCTGCACAGGGGGTATAAGTTGAAGTGTGTGTAGATAGAGAGGGAACTTGGGGGAGAGGGCGGAAGGGGGAGATAATCTTTCCTGTTTACAAGCAAGGAGCTTGATCACACCCCCACACAGCTGCCAGAGATGCCAATCATGGAAACAGGTACCCACAGCTGCAACCAATAGAGAAAATATAGCCTGCTACAAAGGCAAGAGTACAGAGAAGGAAGGGTAAGCAGAAAGGCCACAGTATTCTTGCTGTCAAGTTGAAGAAGTATGGGCTGGATGAATGGACTATAACGTGGATAGAAAGCTGGCTAGATCGTTGGGCTCAGCGGGTAGTGATCAATGGCTCCATGTCTAGTTGGTAGCCGGTATCAAGCAGAGTGCCCCAAGGGTTGGTCCTGGGGCTGGTTTTGTTCAATATCTTCATTAATGATCTGGAAGATGGCGTGGATTGCACCCTCAGCAAGTTTGCAGATGACACTATACTTGGAAGAGTGGTAGGTACGCTGGAGGGTTGGGATAGGATACAGAGGGACACAGAAAAATTAGAGGATTGGGCCAAAAGAAATCTGATGATGTTCAATAAGGACAAGTGAAGAGTCCTGCACTTAGGAAGGAAGAATCCTATGCACTGCTACAGACTAGGGACTGAATGGCTAGGCAGCAGTTCTGCAGAAAAGGACCTACAGGTTATGGTGGATGAGAAGCTGGATATGAGTCAACAGTGTGCCCTTTTTGCCAACAAGGCTAACGGCATTTTGGGATGTATAAGTAGGAGCATTGCCAGCAGATCGAGGGACGTGATCATTCCTCTCTCTTTGGCATTGGTGAGGCCTTATCTGGAGTACTGTGTCCAGTTTTGGGCCCCACACTACAAGAAGGATGTGGAAAAATTGGAAAGAGTCCAGCGGAGGGCAACAAAAATGATTAGGGGGCTGGAGCACATGATTTATGAGGAGAGACTTAGGGTACGTCTATACTACCCGCTGGATCGGCGGGTAGTGTTTGATGTATCAAGGATCAATTTATCATGTCTCGTCTGGACACGATAAATCGATCCGCTAATTGACACCCGTACTCCACCTCAGCAGGAGAAGTAAGCAGAGTCAACGGGGGAGCCAAGGCAGTCAACTTGCCGCCGTGAGGACGGCCAAGTAAGTCTAACTAAGATACTTCGACTTCAGCTACGACTTCACCCCGCCCCCCACTAATGTAGCCCAGGCCTGAGGGAACTGGGATTATTTAGTCTGCAGAAGAGAAGAATGAGGGGGGATTTGATAGCTGCTTTCAACTACCTGAAAGGGGTTCCAAAGAGGATGGATCTAGACTGTTCTCAATGGTACAAGATAATAGAATAAGGAGTAATGGTCTCAAGTTGCAGTGGGGGAGGTTTAGGTTGGATATTAGGAAAAACTTTTTCACTAGGAGGGTGGTGAAGTACTGCAATGGGTTACCTAGGGAGGTGGTGGAATCTCCTTCCTTAGAGGTTTTTAAGGTCAGTTTTAACAAAGCCCTAATTTAGCTGGTGATTAGGTCCTGCTCTGAGCTGGGGGTTGGGATGACCTCCTGATGTCCTTTCCAACCCTGATATTCTATGATTGAAGGAGATGGAAAGCCCTAAAACTGAAGGGCTGATAGACTTAATTGGAAGAGAGAGTCCAGGAAATGTCCTGATTGAGAAACAAACTAAGGAGGGTCACTCAGGAGAAGCAAAGACCCCTTCAAAGACCACACTGAGAGATGATGACAGTCACTTTTGGTGCTCCTTTACCATTGCAGAATTGCTTCAGGGAAGGTCTGCCCTGACTCACCTGTAGCATGCCTTCTATGGCAATGCACTTCTTTCACCTCACTGAGCTCAGTGTTTAGCCCTCTGAGCATGTGGGGGCCTGGTGTAAATCAGTCCCACTCCGGAGTTTTATTCCTCACTTGAGGGTTATTTTTTCCAGTATTTCACAAGGTGGGCTACAAACCAAAGAAACAAATTCATAACACTCCCTGTCTGGGGTGGTGCCTTGTTATGCTTGTGATGCCAGTCATTCCCAGAGTCAGTTAGGAGTGCTAGAACAATTTGTATAGTGGGGGTACGGAAAGCCATTGAACAGAAACTGTAAACCCTGTATAACCCACTTCAAGTCAGAGGGTGTGGCAATATCTCCCACACCCCTAGTTCCAGCACCTATAAAGTCAGTTAGCTTGGTTGCTTTTCCCTAGAGGGAGGAAATCTACCTTCCATCTAGGAGAAGGTGCTGGAGGTGCTCTCTGCTGTTGGTAACCTGCTGCAACTTGTCTCCCCATATCTGTCTCTCTCTCTCACCAGAAGAGGGGTTTTTAAAGGTCACAGGCAGCCCTTAATTGGGCTTAGGAGTCCCTAGTTGGCCTGAGGTAACCTTTTAGCTCCTGGGGAAAAGGTCTTTTACCATTCTAGGACTAACACACCTCTCCTCCACCCTCTCTTACAGTTCTCACCGTCGCACCTGTCCTTGTTGTTATTTCTGTTGTCCCCCTTACATACTTGTGTCCTGGGCTCAGTAGATCTTCCCCATAGGCTTGGGGAGGGTCCTTTCGCTGTGGGAGGGCACAAACCCACCCACTTCCCAGAACCCAACAAGACCATCTCTTACAGCTCTCCAGTTTGACTTTGTCAATTTCTTTTTTACTAGCTGCCTCCCCATACACCTGGTTAAGGCCCGAGAGCATCTAACGGCAGTTAGCAAAGCCAACTATTTCAAACTCTGCTCTGATTTTTTACTTTATCTTTTATGTCCATTTTCTAAACTAATTTTCATCCAATGCTTGTCACTACAGACTTTATCCCACTCCTATGCAAGAACAAGGTAACCAGCAGAAGCTGGAAATCTGGAACAAAGCTATACGCGGGCTTTGTATCCATGTCTTACAGTTCTCTGATCAACTACCATTCTTAGAGGACATGTTTAGGAGTTGTTATTGAGGCTGATACTTTTGTCACTCATATTCTGGTGGTTTAGATACCTGGCTAGTTTTGCCTTCCACATAGTAATGGCACTAGCTCAGTAAATGTGGTTAGTAGCAGTTTCTAACATTTCGTTGACTGTGGCATTTAGATACCATGGAGATCAATATGGCAGAAGCATCTGAATACAGAAGAAAATGATGCTGTGATTATAGCAAATTTTTAATGGTAGCAAACCAAAACGACATTTAAGTTCATTGTATGTTCATTGAGTATATGAAGGGTGATGATACTCACTATAAACAGGGCCAAAATCACAAACATATGTTAAGTAATACACAAAACTTATCAGGTAAAAACAGCTTTTAGCCACAACAAAGTTGGATGAGATTCAAACCAGAAACCTAAGAGTGAAAGGCTCTTTTTGTCCCATTACCAGTTGCCTGAGTCATCCAAGCCCTAATGCTCACATTTTTTGAGCTCTACTAATTTGATAAGAGTTTTATAATGGATTAGATTTATGAGGTTTTCACACTCTAAAATCAATTGCTATACAGTTTAACAGACATAACAGCAGGGCCTACATTTTATATCAGTTTTATGAACCACATTCTTTATTCTTTTCTTTCACACAATTTTTTCTGGCAACTTGTCATTCAGCAAGGGATTTATTACTGATATTCCCTTTGTCTAGAGAGACAATGTAGCGTGATGGGACATTGGTTTTGCAGTGATCAGAAATCATCTGCCAGATAACCATAAAAATTCATTTCAATTTGATCAACCTCAGGCAAAGGTTATCACCTACTCCAGCTTACGCATATTTTAATCGTAACAAGTGACTTTTTTTAATCTTCAGTAATATGAAATTACTGTCATTTAAGAGAACTGTTTAGGTTCCTTGACCAGAAGAGGCATTTAACTGTGTCATGTGTGATGTATGACACATTTAATTGCTCTATGCAGCTATGCAAAAAGCATTCAGAAGTAATCATTTAGCATTAATATCCTGGGGCACTTTGAGGTCACAGTACATTAAAAACTAATTCAGATGGGTTTGAGAATGCATTTTTCATATACAGAGTAACAATTCTTTTAGGATAAAAGTGATAGTGGTTCTGCAGCATTCTGAGAGACAGAGTGATCTACATATCTGTCAGTGGTATTGTTGTAAAAGCAGCAAGTCAGACCTTTTTCTCATCATGACTCAAACGTGCGATGAATAAATATCATCATGTCTAAAAGAGCTACTGTAGCAATTTGTTTATTAATGTATTTTTAACTCAAGACTTTGGTTCTTCTTTTGTTATTTTCCCACAGATCAGCCTGCCTGCCATCTTTTCCTGGCCAGACCATCATCTAGTAATTCTAACTTGTCTGCAGGTAGTTGTGTGTGTTGAGTTTCCATACTGAAGAGAGAGAGAGAGAAAAAAAAAAGACTTTTAGCCTAAAATGACATTTTAGATTATGGAACACAGCAAGAAAGCACAGAGATAATGCCACTGAGGGAGCATTGTGTGCGGGGGAGGGTCTCCTCTGTACATAATGCAGCAATCTCTTGAGAACAGAATGCTAGCCCTTCTGCAGCAGGGAAGGGAACTTCCCTCCATTTAAGAGTGCAGTACACAGAAAAATCATAAGACACCAGCAACATGTACCAGAAAGTGCTGTTCAATGTAGAACATATTCATAACCAGTCCTGATGTAGCCACTTTATTATCCTCACACTTCACAAGAGATGTGCTGCCAGATCACAAATCAGGGCTCTAACTGGAAAAAGCAGTGGTGACACCAGGGCTGCCCAGAGGATTCAGGGGGCCTGGGGCAAAGCAATTTTGGGGACCCCTTCCATAAAAAAAAGTTGCAATACTATAGAATACTATATTCTTGTGGGGGCTCCTGTGGGCCCCAGGGCCTGGGGCAAATTGCCCCATTTGTGCCTCCTCCCCGGCAGCCCTGGGTGACACTCAACCAAGTACAGCCCACAAGCCACGCCCCACCCACCTGAGATGCCAAAATGAGATGCCACTTGTAGCAAATTGTGGAAATCTTCAAAAAAAGATCAGGCATACGCGGCTGATGTGACAGTCCCCACACTGACTAACATCAAGGATTGAACCAGGGATCTCCAATACCAGAAGGGTAAGTTTCTACAGCTTGAGATAAAAAGCTAGCCACTTTCCCTGAGTGGAGTACACCAAAACCAAATCATAACAGACACAAGCTACATGCACCAGAGGCTTCTATTCAGTTTTGGCTAATAATGCTATCCAGTGTAACAGACTTACATCCTCTGTGCATCAGGCACACGGAGTAACATGGTGCGACACAATGCATGCTGACCAGTGGCTTACACAGGCTCTTAGTGGTGTGTTCCCTCTCAGTGAGATTTGGATAACGCTCTTGTGCTGGGCTGGGTTAAGGCACAGGGCACAGCAGGCATGTGCCTAAGGCAATAGCTCCCATGGACTGACATCAGAATCTCTACTTTCATTTTTAGACATTGTTTCTAGCCCTTACGGTCGCAAAGAAAAGCTTGAAAATAAGAACCGAGTGTAACCAATGTAGTGATGTCTGCTTCAGTCAAGTCTGCAAACAGCCTCCAGCAGAGGAAGGAGCAGCAGACCTCAGAGGCAGGGAAGAAGCTGCCCGTCCTCTCACACAGCACTTGTCTGGCTGTTGCTGCTCTAGCAGTAGGACTGTCTAGTCAGGAGCTATGAATCATTCATTGTGAGAGCTTAAATGCACCCTAGAGCAGTGGTTCTCAACCAGGGCCCCTCGTGGGCCATGAGTAGATTTCAGGCGATCCACCAAGCAGGGCCAGCGTTAGACTCACTGGGGCCCAGGGCAGAAACCTGAAGCCCCACCACATGGGGCTGAAGCCTGGGGCCCTGAGCCCTGCCATCCAGGGCTGAAGCCAAAGCCTGAGCAATGTAGCTTTGTGGGGGGCCCTGTGGCATGCAGCCCCAGACAATTGCCCTGCTTGCTACCCTCTAGTGCTGGCTCTGGTTTTTATAAGCAGAAAAACAGTGTTGTGGCACAGGTGGGCCGTGGTGTGTTTATATCATGTTGGGGGGGGAGGTTCATAAAGAAAAAGGTTGAGAACCCCTGCCCTAGAGCTCCCCACCTCTCCACTGGCCTTTTGGGTCCACAGCTCAGATTGAGAAACAAAATGGTGGTCAAGTTACTCATTTCACATTTTTAAGGTTCTCTCTGCAACCATAATGGCTAAAGACTGAAAGTAAATAAATAAACAAAAGTCAATGAAAGCTCAGGCTCTGGAGCACAAGATGGCAGCTTCCAAAAAAGCATCAGATCCCAGACCTGTTGTGACAAGACCCAATTTGGTGGCATAGCAGATAATCCCCAATGATAGCACTTCCCCATCATGTCTAGCTGTTCTATAAATGATCTTACATAGCCAATCCTTTTTCTAATATCACTACTCGCTTGCATTAGGGAAAAGTGAACATTTTTATGTGGCTGTCATTAAAAACATTGACTTTTAAAATGGCAGGGGTTTCTACAGTTATGTTTTTTTAGAGCGGAATTGCACTCATTTTTTTAAAAAAAAGTTTCTTTTATAAACAATGCTGTAAGCTCTGCTACCCATCAAAACTTGTTAGAATAGCTGAAATTGTTCAAGTCCTGCTGATGTTTACAGTACAATGCAAAATAGGTAAATATAGCCCATATGAATAAAACACTTTACATATCCATTGGGGTACTATTAGATAGATGCTGTAGCCATAATGCAGGAATAATGTATCGAAAAGTTTGTTGAACAGTAAAGTAATTCTCTGTCCACAATCTCTTCTCTTGGTTAAATGTGTATATATACATTTTTTTATTTTATAGATAGGTATTACAATTTTGGAGCCATTTCACTTTGTCATGCAATTATACAATGGAGACACAGATTATCAGTAGTCAGGTCCTTAGGAAAGTGTATATACAGCATCTCTGCAATGTCCAATTTGTAGACATCAGGTAATTCAGATTTTTTTTTTAAATCAAAATTACCGACCACCAGATTACATGATAAATTAATTAAATACCAAATTTTAATATGAAATGACTGTTTTTAAGCAATTGCACCACAAAAAGTATTCTCATTTAACATTTTTAATACTAAAAAGAACTAAATTCTGGTCTCTGCATCACAATTCAAAGTACATATATGATTTGATGAAATATTTCAAAATTTTGAAATGTTTCCATTTCTCAGACATTGTTCCTGAGAACACATTTGATTTCTTTTTTTTACTAAAATCTGGGTTTCAGTAAGAAACCACATTTTTCATTCAATGAAAAGTCAATGATTCCAAAATGATTTCAGCAAAAATTTAAGTTAAAAAAAACAATAGAAAATTTTGTGAAAAATTGAAAATTTCAATTATGGCCAACAGTTTTCCTGATATTTAGATTTTTGAAAAAGGTCTCTCACACACACACACACACTGCAAAAATGTTGACCAGCTCTAATTACAATAAATACATAAAAATTCTTTGTGACTTTTAGTATGGTATTCTCAATTACTTTCATGTAACGATTTAATGTATTGTTTTATGTAACTGAGGTTTTTCAGGCGTGGAAGGGAGGGAATATTAATGATAATATTTCACAACCACATAGCTCTTCAACAGGTTACTACCTGAATATAAGGCAAATCATAACAAGTGAGAACAACAAACAAGGGAAAGGAATGGAGGGGAATGGTTACAGACAGAGTATGCAGTTAGGCCCTGATCCTGCAAATTCTTATGCATGTGCTTAACATTACTGCCATCAATCGGTATTTTCAAGATTAGGCCCCTAGACCCTAATAGCTTTGAAACCCATACTTAAAGCTAAGTAGATGCTTAGATGGCCTTCCTTAGATACACTGAGGGCCTACACATCCCAAAGTACAGTAGGCTGACATTATTGAATTTGAAGGAACATGACCCAAAATACATATTCTTCATAAAATCTGTTTAACAGTAAACAGATTTACAGACTAGCCTTTTATAAAAATGCCAGTTGCTGCACTTTAATACACATTTTTCCCAGACTGTTGCAATCTCATCACTATAGCATCGTGGAAAACAATACAAATGTGCCAAAGTAATCAGCATTTCCAGTTACAGAACCTGGCCTCAGGGTACCATGGAATTCTATGGGCTCTGAGAAGTAGTTCCCTAGTCCATCTGACAATGGAGCAAGCTTTTAGGCTGATTCTGCTCCAGTTGAACTCCCTGGCAAAGCTCCCAGTGAGGTTTAATAAGAGCAGGATAATGAACCTTATATGCTTTCTCCACAAGGCAGAATGGTGGGTCAGGTGGTGTAGTGGTGAATGAATTCTAATGGCTTATCTTCAAGTCTGACGCCTCCTTTCTCCTCCCCAATTCTGGGCTCAGCTGCATATTGGTTCAGCCCCCAGCAGGGCAACTGGAGATTCCCCATCAACAGGGAACCCCAGCTGCCATGCTAGGACCGCTCTCTATTCCTTTTGCACTGCCAAAGTAGCACAAAGGGGATGGAGGCAGGGGTCACAATCTGTCCTTATTTGCTTAAATGCAGTTCTACCCCGAAATGTAATAAAAGTGGAAACCTTGGCTCTCCATGTATATAGTGCTTTATATATGTGATTCCATGTAAAATGTATCTTTCTAACTGGCAGCTCTGCAAATTCAACCTGTACTCAGTCAAGCTGTGTTATTTGTATCCTGTGCACCATCAGCAGTAATAAACATTCTGAGTCCAGCACTGCCTTTGGCTATCCCTGTGCAATCCCATTGGAAGCTACAGAACAAATAGGATATGGAATGAGTAGGACAAAATGTGAAACCCTGTTTTGTCATTTGTATACTGTTTTCTTTTAAAGAAGACTCACACTTTAAGCAAATCCTATCCAAATACAATGAAACTAATTACAAATCTCCTGGGGTGGCATATTAACTTCCCCACTTCTGAATCCCAGTGATGGAACAAAGTCCTGCTCAACTGCATTTTAATTCAGTGACAGGAGAGATCCACCTTGAAAGCTCAGTGAAATAAAAAATCCTTGAGTTAAAGAAAGATAGAAGGATAGTAATAGAAAAGTAGTGTAGACATTGTCCTATCTAGGCAATTACAGATGGCATTCTCAGGCACAATTTTTAGTATGCTTAATAAGTTTCTTGCACAACATTTGATATTCAGTTCGGCAGTCCAAAGTCAGAAAATACTATGCAGATAGCATGATAACCTTTTACAGTGTAAAGACAACTCAAAGACTGTTTGCTGCAGCTGGTGTTGCTCACCAGAGAGGACAAAATAGATAGGATTAGTTTGGATACACAGCAATTGTCTTTGCATTTACATAGCTCACTGTTTCCAAATGAGAATCTGGGTCCTACTTGCCATGTTTTGTAATTCGTTACTAGGCCTTTTCCAATGTGTGACTTTGAACTCACATAATGGAATGGAGCTGGAAGGGAGAGAATGATGGGAGCCTGTTACACCAAAGACATACACAGGCAGCTGGAAAGCAAGGGAGACAACACAGCCCCCTGCAGCTCTTCTCATGCATACACGCCTGTTTATTAAGGTCTCTGAATGATCCTACTCACCCTACGTCCTCTAGCTTCCATCTCCCACAACAGGTGTTTCTGCATGTGTTGTAGTAGCTACTGAGATCTCTGCATTGGGTAGATGCTAGGGACAGGATGCATAACAGAGTGTGAATAGAGTAGAGTCTCTGCAGGTCTTCACTGCAGAGAGATTGAACAGCTACTCTGTGGCCCATGATGTACCAGCCTGACTGCCCTCAGAATGGTCAAGGCCAAGCACAGCTCCCTTATAATTGATTAAGAAGCATCTATAGCGCTCACAAATCTGGTCCTCAGATCATGCTAAGCATCATATAAGCAGAAACTGCACAAAGTTCCTTGCACTTCTCGGGAAATACTCTCCAGGGGCACCTCCACTATGCATCACATGGTAGCTTTCCTACAGACCCACACTCAATGGAATACAGGAATTACCATTATTTATACCATACCCAAAGATGTGTTTGATACCTCAGCAGCAAACAGACAAAGTCCCTCCCCAATGAGCTTACACTTTAGAATTTAAAATATGACTCAAAGAATAAAGGAGTGAAACAACAAGGGGTAGGCTGGGGAGGAAGTCACATAAATAAGATCCTGCAGTGGCTTCTGTACATGTCTGGGTAACATTTTTATCAGCTTAATTTAATTAGTTCACTTCTTGCCTATAACTCATTTCACTCGGGGCCTTAGCCTAACCAAAAACTAAATCCAGGTGTCAGAGGGCAAGAGTCTGCATTAATTCACTGCACCTTCTAGCCTCCATATAGATCCAATTTTAAGTGCGGGAGAACGAAATAAAAAATTTCCATGTTAAAAAACACACACAGGAATTGTATCACAAAGAGATCAGAACAGCAAATTTAATGACTTAATATTGTACAATATAAAATCATTCCAGTTGAATAACTTTTAATTTATTATAATACATAGATGCCAATTATGCCTGATTTATTAAGAGAAGTTCAGTAGTACCAAGGCCCTATGTTTGACTGGTTGCCATGGTATCAAGCTTTTACAAGGACATCTTAAGGATCATTAAAGTATCAAGGTGACAAGTCTGACACTCAGTGGATTTAATGATGGATGCTAATAATGTTACATCTTCACATTATGAAACACCTAGGACTCAAGTTATATAAGTTATAAGTTATAGAGAAATTTTATATATTTCTCTTTTTTATTTTAGATGTTATAAAAAGGAGTCCAGCCGTATTCATCCTATATTCTGCTCGCTCTTGTGTGTACTCCTGTCAGATTTCCTAATGATTGTAAAATCCAACTTGCAACTATCCCTCTCTGGCTTGTGATTTTTTCAGAACTCATAGGCTAACACACTATTGAACTCAGCCGACATTTGGAAAAGCAGCCTCCAATGTGGGGCAGGAAGTGGTTGGGTGGTACTCTTTCCCCCTGTGAATCAGTAGCTAACCAATACCCCAGCAAGTTGTTATGGGATGCTGTGATGCAGGAAACACTATACATAGAAACTATAAAATGAAGTTCCTGGCTTGTGTTCATTAAAACCATCCTGAGGATATACTCAATATCTAAAAAGTAATTGCATCCCATCTGACAATAAGCACCACCAACTCATTTCTCAGAGGTCAGAGAACAACTTTTGGCTGGTAATGACTTCCAGCCACTTGTATAGACCTGTGCCGAATTCAGGTCAGTAACCCGGAATTGCCCAGTGTCTAAATCAATACTATCTGTCTGAAACACGTTACAGGTCTGTTTGTGGCTGTGCAGTTCAGTGCATGTCTGGGCTTTAAAGAGGCATGCACAAGAACAACTGTGACACCCCAGGAAAAGGTGCATCCATCAATTGTTCCAACTGTTTCCCCTAGCCCTACCAACATTATCTTAGTCTCGTGTGGAATGAGTGTCAGCCCATGCAGGCCCCAAGACCATCAAGTTACAGATTAGTCATGCCACTGCTCCAGTTAAGGCACACATGATGGAGACACAGAATTGGGTGCCATCAACATATTGAAAGTTCTGCAGCTCTTAACATAAGAACATAAGAATATAAGAACGGCCATACTAGGTCAGATCAAAGGTCCATCTAGCCCAGTATCTGTCTACCGACAGTGGCCAATGCCAGGTGCTCCAGAGGGAGTGAACCTAAGAGGCTATGATCGAGTGATCTCTCTCCTGCCATCCATCTCCATCCTCTGACAAACAGAGGCTAGGGACCACCATTCCTTACCTATCCTGGCTGACAGCCATTTATGGACTTAACCTCCATGAATTTATCCAGTTCTTTTTTAAACACTGTTATAGTCCTAGCCTTCACAACCTCCTCAGGTAAGGAGTTCCACAAGTTGATTGTGCGCTGCGTGAAGAAGAACTTCCTTTTATTTGTTTTTAACCTGCTGCCTATTAAAGAAGAATGGTTACTTACCTCCTCACAACTGTTGTTCCTCGAGACGTGGTGTTCACGTCCATTCCACCAACCACCCTCCTACCCCTTGTCTTCCCTAACCCTCCTTGCAGTTTCATATGAACATTGAATATGTGCAGGTGCACCATTCAGGGAGGGCAATACCACCTGAGCTACAGCTCAGCACCACCCCTGGCATCGGGAAGATGGGACTGAATGGCCTGGGGGGAAGGAGGAGGAATGGGGAGACAAGAGCACATGGACACTGGGGAGAGCAGCCTGGTCCCACAGCCTCCTGAGAGGGAGGTTCATAGAAAAGGGGCCAGGACCCCAAAAGACCCTGAGGTAGCTCCGCTCTGTGCAAACAGGCTTCTCTCACCATTACCTGAGTCTTCCGCAGCACACACTCACGCAACTACCACCACCAGTCTGCCCCTTCCCACTGTAATGAGTCAGTTGTCAGGAGCCTCACCCTGGGAAGCAGTCCCACCCAATACTGTAAGAGAAAGTCAGCAGGATCCAAGGGAAATTACACCCCTCATGTGGATGCCTGTGGAGGAGCAGGAAACTACACCCCTTACAGCCTAAGTGGCCCCTGAACCTCACTGAAAGTTGCCCTCCCCCAAATACAATCTGAAATAGTGCCACTGGACAAGAGAGGTGACACTATCAACCCATGTGGTATCCCACACCAGAAACACTTGGGACAGAGGAACAATGGCCCACAGCTAACAGTTCTCTCACAAAGATAGAAAGAGCCACTTAAAAGCGGCTCTGCGCTACCCCTACCAGAGTTTGCAAGTAAGCCAACAAAATCCCATGGTCAGCTATATCAATAGGAGGTGAGAGAGACAAAAGAATCAGCACAGACACTTTATCTCTATCCTAGGAAGAGATCATCAACTAATGCTAGCAGTGCAGTTTCTATCCTGTACTCATGCCTATAACCATATTAAGGAAATCTTGGGAATTAAAAAATTGCCAGGGTTGCCTTGCCACAACCTATAAATTACCAACATCAAGAGTTAGTATTTTTGAGCATGAGCCTCACAAAAGTTTCCTTAAAATCTCCTGGAGGTCTGCTCCACCAAAGGGAAAACTTGACCAAAAATGGACCCTATACCTCCCACTGGCCTTCAACAGCCAGGAAGGACAAGAGTCCAACTTGCAGGTTGTAGCATTAAGTTGTCCCAGCACCTATATAACTTCCATGAGGCCTGGTCTACACTACAAGTTTATGTCGAATTTAGCAACATTACATCGAATTAATCCTGTACCCATCCACACAACAAAGCCACTTTTGTCGACATAAAGGGCTCTTTAAATTGATTTCTGTACTCCTCCCCGATGAGGGGAGTAGCGCTGAAATCAACATTGCCATTTTGAATTAGGGTTAGTGTGGCAGCAATTTGACGCTATTGGCCTCCGGGAGCTATCCCACAGTGCACCATTGTGACCGCTCTGGACAGCAATATGAACTCGGATGCACTGGCCA
Organism: Gopherus flavomarginatus; assembly: GCF_025201925.1. Lineage (NCBI taxonomy): Eukaryota > Metazoa > Chordata > Testudines > Testudinidae > Gopherus > Gopherus flavomarginatus. The sequence continues at coordinate 256,580,273 of NC_066618.1, forward strand.
GGTAGACAGGAAAAGCCCCGCGAACTTTTGAATTTTATTTCCTGTTTGCCCAGTGTGGAGCGCCGATCAGCACATGACCATGCAGTCCCAGGATCAAAAAAGAGCTCCGGCATGGACCATACGGGAGATACTGAATCTGATCTCTGTATGGGGAGATGAATCTGTTCTATCAGAACTCTGTTTCAAAAGACGAAATGCCAAAACATTTGAAAAAATCTCCAAGACCATGAAGCCAAAGAATCAAATGGACGCTCACGGAGGGAGGGGCGACTGATGACTGTACCTATCCCACAGTTCCCTCACCCTCCGAAAACCATTTGAATTCTGGGCTGAGCTCCAAATTCCTGAAGGGTCAAAAACATTGTCGCGGGTGGTTCAGGGTCCCCTCCCCCATGAAAGCAAAGGGAAAAAAATTGTCTCTCACCTTTTTTCAATGTCACTGTATGTCTACTAGATGCTGCTGGCAGATGCGGTGCTGCAGCGCTAGACAGCAGCAACCCCCTGCCTTGCGGACGGCAGACGGTACAGTATGACTGGTATCCGTCATCATCGTCCCATGGGTGCTCCTGGCTGGCCTCGGTGAGGTCGGCCGGGGGTGCCTGGGCAAAAATAGGAATGACACCAGGTCATTCTCTTCTTTAAGTTTTGTCTAATGGAGATTCAGTCCTGCCAGGAATATCATGGCAGCTGGAGGCTTCTGCCTCAGACTGCTTTCCCAGTCAGCAGCACCACGTGGTTGCGCCTACCCCAGCCTACCCCTTGCTACCAGGACTCAGAATCAGATGCTTAGACCTCTACATTTTGCTGAAAATAAAAAAATCAAGCTGCCGTTTAGAACTGTCCCCCAACATACATATCCTGGGACATTTTGTATTTTACCAGTGTCAACCAAAGGCCCACACACAAATGGAGATTCAGTCCTGCCTGTGCTTCTATCTTAGTGTTTGTCACAGATTCCCATTTTCAGCTATAGGCTGAGCAAGTGCAGAATGGTGGTTCACTCTACTTCATTGTAAGCCAATCGCCCTCCCCTCCCCTCTTCAATCTCTGCTTGCAGAGGCAATAAAGTCAGTGTTGTTTCAAATTCCTGCATTCTTTATTACTTCATCACACAAATGGGGGGACACTGCCACGGTAGCCCAGGAGGGGTGGGGGAGGAGGGAAGCAACTGACTAGGGGGGTTGTTGCAGGGGCATCCCCTAGAATGGCATGCAGCTCATCATTTCTGCGGGATGTCTGGGCCTCTGACCCGGAGCGGCCATTTTCCTCTCTGGCTCTTCAGTAGGCTTGCCTGATATTCTAGGCTGGACTGACTCACCATTAGACAAAACTTAAAGAAGAGAATGACCTGGGGAGTCATTCCCATTTTTGTCCAGGAGCCCTCGACCGACCTCACCGAGGCTGGCAAGGAGCACTCATGACAGCAGCAGACAGTACAGTATGATTGGTAACCATCTTTGCTAACTTGCAAAGGCAAGGGGATGCTGCTGTATAGCAATGCAGTACCGCGTCTGTCAGCAGCATCCAGTAGACATACAATGACAGTGGAAAAAGGCTGAACGGGCTCCATGGTTGCCGTGCTATGGCATCTGCCCAGGCAATCCAGGGAAAAGGGTGCGAAATGATTGTCTGCCGTTACTTTCACGGAGGGAGGACTGACTGACGACATTTACCTTATCCACCCGCGACAAATTTTTGGCCCCATCAGGCATTGGGATCTCAACCCAGAATTCCAATGGGCGGGGGAGACTGCGGGAACTATGGGATAGCTATGGGATAGCTACCCACAGGGCAATGCTCCGGAAGTCGACACTAGCCTCGGTACATGGACGGACACCGCCGAATTAATGTGCTTAGTGTGGCCACGTGCACTTGACTTTATACAATGTTTCCAAAAATCAATTTCTGTAAAATCGGAATAATCCCATAGTGTAGACATACCCTGAGTGATACCAGCTGAAACTCAAACAGAGAACATGACCCCACTACTTCTCCTTAGAGGCTGAAATTCTGGCCCCATTGACTTCATTCAGTGGAGTTAGGATTTCAGCAAGGGTGTTTAATACAGCTCCTCTCTCATTCACAGAGCATGACTGTTTGCCCCTTGCACAGGTTTACAAGTTCCCTATGCCCTTTGCTTCCTTGAGCACTTGCAGAGGAGAAGCCAGGATCTTGCCCAGGTTGTGTATTAATAGGATACTCACAACCTGGTCAGGCTTCAGAAGTTACTATGGTAGAGACACAAAAGGACAAACGAGGAAATTCAAAGCTGAGATTCATGTGTAAACTGAGCCTATTGTGCTCAGACGGTACAGAAGTAACAGAGCCATGCAATGTGTCACACACTGTGTTCAGTTGACAAGAAATAGATACGGAGGCCAGAGTGTCCATGCTAACTTTTGAATTCCTGGTGTTTCTTCCCCATTGTGCATATAATCAGTCCCCTTCTGATGTGACCATTAAACTCTTGACACCCTAGTTTGTGTTGATGAAAGTTATATACATCCCATTGAAAAGATTTTTCTCCTCTCTGTCTATAGTGTGTTCATTGTTTGACTCTGTATTCAACCAAACTCTCAAATAGCCAGTGAAATGGAGTTCTAGCGGGGCCCTCTGTATCTTACAACAGCATTAGAATTTTGCCAGATATTCCAGGCATGCTTGGCAGAAATCAAGGCATTTAACTGTAATTTTAGTTTATTCCACTCATCACATCCTTTTAGAAATATATATGCCCCTCATGCTGGTCATGTATTTGGCTCCAGATTAAGTCATGCTCTTTGAAAGGTATTTTGCAATCTAAACCCTTTGTGTAACTATCATGTTAAAATGGAAGCCAGCACTAGACATTCTTCACCATGAATTTGTGTAGATGCAAGGAGAGTGGGGTTTCTGAGGAAGCAGGGTACATTTTTTATAAATGCAGCTGGGCAATATTTTTAAAATAATTTGAACTTTTAAATGAATTCTCTTTGCAACACTTACATCCTTTCTGTGTTCATTTTCAACACACATCTAAGGCCAGGGGTCAGCAACCTTTCAGAAGTGGAGTGCCAAGTCTTCATTTATTCACTCTAATTTAAGGTTTTGCGTGCCAGTAATACATTTTAACATTTTTAGAAGTTCTCTTTCTATAAGTCTATAATAGACAAGTAAACTATTGTTGTATGTAAAGTAAATAAGGTTTTTAAAATGTTTAAGAAACTTCATTTAAAATTAAATTAAAATGCAGAGCCCCCTCAGATCGGTGGCCAGGACCTGGGCAGTGTGAGTGCCACTGAAAATCAGTTTGCGTACCACCTTTGGCACATGTGCCATAGGTTGCCTACCCCGATCTAAGCAATCAAGTTTATTAGCACAAATATTTTCCAAAAGAGAACTGCAAAAGCCCAGGGACAATTATTTGTGCCAAAATTACCTGCTCACCGAATCGAGGTACAGAAACAATGTGATTTAGGGTCATGTGATTTATGAGCTATCACAACGATTTACCACAACTAACATTCTGAATGCTCAGTTAAACCACGGTGTTAAATATCAGAAAAGACATTCATCCAATAAATTAAGACAGTGAATAAGTCTGAGGAAAAGGCAATTGTCTCTTGGATGTTCAGCAAACAGAAAGAGAGGCCAAATTCATTGAACAAATTGTTAAGAATTATTCGCTCACCTCTACTTATCACCTTTTTTGCCAAAAGCCTCCAAAGGCTCTCAGAGCTAGTAGATCAGCACTAAATGGATGCTTCATAGTGTAATGACTGAAGGAGGAGTAATAAAAATGTACTCATCTCTGTCAAAACTAATCTGTTAATAGGAAAGTTTGTGGCAAGCATTCTGTAATTCATATCTGTGGGGAAACAGATTCCCCATTTAGAGAAAATGGAGCTGTTTTTTCTTAAGCAGCGAGATGCCTATTGTGCAGGTAATTACAAGAAGGCCTATGTTGACCTGGCAGTGAGGTAGTGTATCTAAATACCTGAAGAGAAGGAGAAAAACAGAAATGAAAGCTGAGGCCCCATCTGTTAGGCTGTAATGATTGGGCTATTTGAAGGCAGAAAGGTTTGTCTGAAGCAGCTGGTTTCTCTCCAAGTGACCTTTTAGCATTTCTGCTTTTGCCGTCTGACAGATGTGTCAACTCAATAATTTCAAAAGCCCCTGAGTAAATAACCAATTGTGAGCAAGGATGACCCAAAGCGATGACAAAATGGGTGCACACAGCACATTATAGAATATAATACCTATTGAAAGAACTAGGAACATTATCGAAGGGGAAAAACATTTTACTCTTTATTTTTGAGTAAATGGTTTTCCTGCCCACAGATCAGTTGTTTTCGAGGAAAAAAGGGATTGTGAAATGAATGGAAGGATATTGTGATGTGTTTGCCCTTGGAACACTTCTATAAGCTGGTTGCTGGACTCAGGTGGTGTCTCGGAGCTCAAAATGGACTCCTGCTCCCTCACTCAGCTCACAGCTGGGAAGAAAGACTGAAGGCCAAAGCTAATTGGCTTGGTGAATGATTGGGGAACTGCAGAGAAGTGATTGCAATCAGACCAGGTCTGATAGAGTTTAAACTCTTCTAAAGAGTTTTTAAAAAGAGTGATGCAGATGCTGCTTTTAACTCTAAGTTGAAGGTGAATGTCAAAGCAATACTGAGACTACTGAGCGTGCTCTGTTTTGATAATGCACCAGAGATTCTGCTTTCGATTCACACCATTATATAATACCTCTTCCACAGTGCTATAGAGCAGTGGTTCTCAACCAGGGGTCTGAGGATCCCTAGGAGGCCTCAAGCAGATTTCAGGGCAGCCTCCAAGCAGGACCAGCATTAGACTCATTGGGGCCCAGGGCAGAAAGCCAAAGCCCCATCACATGGGGCTGAAGCCCAGGTCCCTGAGCCCCGCCACCCTGGGCTGAAGTTGAAGCCTGACCAATGTAGCTTCGTGGGGGACCCTGTGGCATGAGCCCCCAGGCAATTGCCCTGCTTGCTACCCCCTAACACTGGCCCTAGCTTTTATATGCAGAAAACCAGTGACTGTGGCACAGGTGGGTTGTGGATTATTTATAGCATGTTGGGGGTGGCTCAGAAAGAAAAAGGTTGAGACCCCTGCTATAGAAAGTGATTCTTACCTGAGCACATCTACTAAGGTTAGCCATATTTAGCATAGTTTCCATTTAAAACTAAAAGGGACACACAGCTCACATACCCATTGCCAAATCAGTCCAGACCTCACTGACAGAGAGCAGTATTACAAAGACAGGGTTGTAGCCAGGGCCAGTGCAACCATTTAGGCGAACTAGGCGGTTGCCTAGGGCGCCGAGATTTGGGGGCGCCAAAAAGCGCCCCCCAATTTTCTTTTTAAATGGTTGACTGGCCGCTGCTGCCGGCAGCAGCCGGCAGCCCAGGGGGTCCCCCGGGTCAGGACGCCCGCCGTGGCAACCGGCAGCCCAGGGGATCCCCTGGCCCAGGGAAACCCCGGGCTGCCGGCTGCCGCGGAGGCGCACTGACCCTGGGTTAGCGCGCACCACCGCGCAGCCGGCATCCCGGGGCCCCCCCGGGTCAGGGCGCCGCCAGGAGCTGCTAGCAGAGGCTCAGAAATCAGAATCCCTCTCCCTCCCACAGCAGGGGCTCCAGCCTATGCAATTTTTCTCATGGGGGGGGGGGCCTGGGCAGAGCTGAGCAACTCTGCTTAGCGCATGTGGTAGGAGCCCTGCAATGGCACGACCCAAGGGCTTCTGGAGGAAAGCAGGGGCTGCCCCTTGGCTCAGCCTCCACATCAGCCCCAGCGAGGGGCAGGAGAAGAAAAGAGCCTCAGCAGTGGTCTGGTGGAGCAGAGGAAGAAAGAAGACTCTGACGCTCATGTACTGGGCAAGGTAAGCAAGTGCTTCCCCACAGCTCGGCCTCAGGCGCCTGTGCTCCTGCCCCCTTGGTCCTTGGCTGGTCCCTGCTCCCGCTCCCCTTGTATGTGGACTGCTCCAGAGAACAGCAGCCTGCAAAGCTGAGCTGCCCCAGTGCCCCCAGGCACCCCCCTTGACCCCATCCCCCCCACAGCCCTGACCCCCAGCTCTGAGTCCAGCCCCTCTGAGCTGGACACCACCCTGACCCCATCTCCCGACATCCCAGAGCCCAGCCCTGTGAACTGGGCACCCCTGAACCCAGAGCCCAGCTCCCCACCCAGCCCTGGGCAACAACAGCACCACCCCCAGGCAGCGACAGCCCATTGGTACCAACCATCACAATCACCCATCATCTGCCCATTATGTAATTGCAAATGTATACAGACCATTACAGCTTTTAATGTTTTTAAATAATGTATTTAGTGTATTTTCAAATTATTACAAGTTAATTTTTGAATGTATTTCACTAGTTATTTTTTACATTTCCTAATACATGTTACTATAGTATTGCAAATGTTTTATGGAAGGGGCCCCCAATTTTGCTTTGCCCAAGGCCCCCTGAATCCTCTGGGCAGCCCTGTCTGAGTTTTAAGCCCTGCTGCTGTGTTTTGCCTGCAACAGGCAGGCCTAAGCCTGTGAGTGACCCCATAGCAGCTGCTGAAGAAGTGCTTGGGGGAATCATGCAGAAGGAGCGTGATATTTATTTGAGTTCTCTCCTCATGGAGGTTGTGCTCCACTTGGTGCAGGACAGCAGTCTCAGCAGGACTCTAGGCCCAACACCTTGCCTCAGTTTGTGGACTTGTACTGCACCCATCACCGGGCTCAGTCTGGCACCGTTACCCCTCACCAGTGCCCATGAAGCAGTCAAAAAAGCTGGATGGACTGGTTAGGTTAGTTGTCGTGCTGTTGCTTGGCCAGTGTAGAGATCACTGAATGCATAATATTCCTCTGTGATGTTCTGTCCTGAGCACAATTGGCATGTTATGAGGTAGTGCCTGTGAGGGACAGGTGTCTGTTTATGTCATCCAGCCATCATGTCTTAGGTCTTCTGGGGGGGAGCTTTTCCATCCTGCTTTCATTGGATCAAAGTCAAAGATTATTTTCACAGGGAAGTTAGTAGGCATTTAGAGCAGATGAACATACCACCACAGAGAGCACTTGGCAACCATTTGAGTGTGTGTGACCTATTTAGTTAGAAAATGGAATTTTTCATTCAAATTGAGTTTGTACCATTTGATGTTTTTAATCATTTGGAGGTGCATGGCTAGTTAGGCAGAATGGGTTCCGCAGCACTCCCAGTCAGATTTTGATATGAAGGAAGGACGTATACGTGACTAAAAAAAGTGTATTTCTGATTGCAATCAACATTGCTAAATTTTAAGGGAAAGTCATCTTGATCTCTTAATCAATATTTAAGTCAAACAGTTGATGAAATTCAAATAGTTAATTATAGTAAGTGATTTGCATTCTCTATCCTTTACTTTTAATAGTGAACAAGAAAAAGGACTGATAGGAATAAAATTTCATATTTTTTTTGGTTTACAGTTGATGCAGCCTCATGGCAGATAAAAAAAAAAAAAAAAAAGGTCTGGGGCACAATTTCGTGACCGTGTATAATGTATGTGATTTTTTGGTGGGGGGGCGCAAGATGGAAGTTTCGCCTAGGGCGCAAAATATCCTTGCACCAGCCCTGGTTGTAGCAATGTCAGTTAATGCTGGAAATGTAGCCAGGTCCATTTAGTCTTTCATTATGACATGGTCAAAAGCGTTAACCAAACAAATACTCCCTCTATACCACTGCCAACAGGTAAAAGGTTTTAAAATCCCCTTTGGTCCAAGGAGACTAGTCTTGTGGCTATAGTTCAATCAGTACCGAGAGTCAGGAGATCTGGACTCTGTTAAATACTGGCTCTTCCATAGGCCTCTGTTAAATCCTCTGCTCACCTGTTTCCTCAGATGTAAGACAGGGAAATATTGTAAACCCTATCTCAAAATGTTGCTGTGAAGCCTAACTCACTGATGTTAGTAATGTGCTTTATGATTCGTGGAAGGCTCTCAGGTAAGTGTAAAGTATAATATATTTTCTTTAAAAATACTGTACCCGACCTAGATAGATTGAAACTCAAATTAAAAACCATTTAAGAAGTTTGAAGGTTGATCTTGTTGGTAGTGAAAACCCATCTTACAGATAATACAGAGCTGCTGTAAGTAAGTATAATGTACCAAGTACATTTGTATGGGATTAAGAGTCACAAGTGTCTGTACAGATACCAAGTCAAAATCTCACTTCACTGCCTGTAAGCCGGTCGTGTTGGGGCTCGTCCCTCTCAGGCACGGCGGGGAGCCAGGGCACCTCCTAGCACGTCGCAGTCCGGGTAGGCTTAGCCCCTCCGCAGGTGTGGAGGGGGGTACAGGGTCTGCAAACAAGGTAGAGCCCCGGCCCTCTAGCCGGGGTCGGGGCTCTCAAAGTAAATAAGCCCCAGCCCTTGGGCAGGGCGGGGCAGTAGCAGTTCAAGCTCAGGCCTCTAGCAGGGGCTGAGCAAACTCAGTATCAGCCCAGGCCCTTGGCAGGGTGGGGCAGTAAAAGTTCTAGTTAGCCCTGGCCCTTTGGATCGGGGCAGAGCAGTGGCAAAGCCAAAGGGGCCCAGCCCTTGGTTCGGGCGGGGCACCAAACACAAGTCTAGTTAGCTCTGGCCCTCTGGATCAGGGCAGAGCAGTGGCAAAATCAAAGGGGGCCAAGCCCTTGGTTCGGGCAGGGCACCAAACACAAGTCTAGTTAGCTCTGGCCCTCTGAATCAGGGCAGAGCAGTGGCAATAGGCGGGAAGAGGGGGAGTCTGCCACCTGGTTACGGGTGGCAGGGGGAACGCAGGCCCTCCCACTCCACTGCGTTCCAGCCCGGGGCCCTAGCAGCGGTCAAGACCCGCTGCGGTCAGTGGGGTTCCTGGCCGCAACAAACTGACATGGGTTCGGGCTCTTCAGGAGCCAAACCAGGGTCGGCTACCCCCGGGCCTCTTCCACCCTCCCCCTCTCTGGGTACCTGGTCCTTGCCGGCGTCGTCTGGGGGGTCCCAGACCATGGGCTCCTCCGGGTACCGGTCGTGGGGAAGCTCAGGCCACTCCTCGGGGTATCGGGCACACGGCAGGTCAGACCGACGTTCCTCCGGGTACCGCATCTGAGGCAGGTCCAGCCAGCGCTCCTCTGGGTAGTGGGCGCGGGGCAGGTCCGGCCTGCACTCCTCTGGGTAGTGGGCGCGGGGCAGGTCCAGCCAGCGCTCCTCTGGGTAGTGGGCGCGGGGCAGGTCCGGCCAGCGCTCCTCTGGATAGTGGGCGTGGGGCAGGCTGGGCCCGGCAGGAGCCCGGGCACCAGCGTCTGTCCTCTCCGGCATGGAACAAACCTCGATGCCAACTCTGCCCACATATCTACACCAGCGACACCATCACAGGACCTAACCAGATCAGCCACACCATCACTGGTTCATTCACCTGAACATCCACCAATGTAATATACGCCATCATATGCCAGCAATGCCCCTCTGCTATGTACATCGGCCAAACTGGACAGTCTCTACGGAAAAGGATAAATGGACACAAATCAGACATTAGGAATGGCAATATACAAAAACCTGTAGGAGAGCACTTCAACCTCCCTGGCCACACTATAGCAGACCTTAAGGTGGCCATCCTGCAGCAAAAAAACTTCAGGACCAGACTTCAAAGAGAAACTGCTGAGCTTCAGTTCATCTGCAAATTTGACACCATCAGCTCAGGATTGAACAAAGACTGTGAATGGCTTGCCAACTACAGAACTAGTTTCTCCTCTCTTGGTTTTCACACCTCAACTACTAGAACAGGGCCTCATCCTCCCTGATTGAACTGACCTCGTCATCTCTAGCTTGCTTGCTAGCACATATATACCTGCCCCTGGATATTTCCACCACATGCATCTGAAGAAGTGGGTATTCACTCACGAAAGCTCATGCTCCAAAACGCCTGTTAGTCTATAAGGTGCCACAGGATTCTTTGCTGCTTTTACAGATCCAGACTAGCACGGCTACCCCTCTGATACTTGTGCTAATGCAGTACCAAGTATACCTAGATCATCCCTGATAGGTGTTTGTCAAACCTGTTCTTAAAAACCTCCAATAATGAGGATTCCCAAACCTTTCTTAGAAGCCTATTCCAGTGTTTAACTACCCTTATAGTTAGAAAAGTTTTCCTAATATCTAACCTAAATCTCCCTTGCTGCAGATTAAGCCCATTACTTCTTGTCATAACTTCAGTGCACACAAAGAACAATTGATCACCATCCTCTTTATAACAGCCCTTAACAAATTTGAAGACTGTTATCAGGTTCCCCTCTCAGTCTTCTTTTCTCAAGACTATGTATGCCCAGTTTTTAAACCTTTCCTCACAGATTAGGTTATCTAAACTTTTTATCATTTTTCTGCTCTCCTCTGGACGCTTTCCAGTTTGTCCACATCTTTTCTAACGTGTTGCCAGATCTGTGTGTGAACTATTACTGGAGGCATATTTGATGCTGTACTCAAAATGGACAAACCAGTTGAGGATAAAATTGGAGGCAACTTGAAAAACTGGATGCAGTGCCAAGGAGAGTAGGACAATTATCTCCTGTGTTTTGCATACAACACTCCTGTTAATATACTCCAGAATATTTGCCTTTTTTGCAACTGCATCACATTGTTGACTCAGATTCTATTTGTGATCCACTATAACTCCCAGATCCTTTTCTGGTACTACTGCCTAGCCCAGGGATGGCCAACCTGTGGCTCCGGAGCCAAATGCAGCTCTTCAGAATTTAATATGAAGCTCCTTATATAGGCACCAACTCCGGGGCTGGAGCTACAGGTGCCAACTTTCCAATATGCCTGGGGCTGCTCACTGCTCAACCCCTGGCTCTGCCACAGGCTCTGCCCCAACTCCACCCCTTCCTGCCCCCTCCCCTGAGCCTGCCATGCCCTCACTCCTCCCCAGAGCTTCCTGCACGCCACAAAACAGCTGATCAGGAGGTGTGGGAAGGTGCTGATCGGCGGGGCTGCCGGTGGGTGGGAGACACTGGGATCGGGGTGGGGAAGCTGATGAGGGGCTGCTGACACATCACTGTGGCTCTTTGGCAATGTACATTGGTAAATTCTGGTTCCTTCTCAGGCTCAGGTTGGCCGCCCCTGGCCTAGCCAGTTATTCCTCATTTTGTAGTTGCACATTTGATTTTGCCTTCCTAAGTGTAGTATTTTGGATTTGTCTTTATTGAATTTCATTTTGTTAATTTCAGATAAATTCTCCAATTTGTCAAGGTCATTTTGAATTCTAATCTTGTCCACCAAAGTGCTAGCAATCTCTCCCAGCTTGGTGTTATCTGCAAATTTTATAAGCATAATCGCCTCTCCATTTTCCAAGTCATGAATGAAAATATTGAATAGAACTGGAACATAGAGAACCCCATTAGATAATGTCTTCCCATTTTGACAGCGAATCATTGGTAATTACTCTTTAAGTACAGTCTTTCAACCAGTTTTTCACCCATCTTATAGTAATTTCCCTAGTTTGCTTATGAGAATGTGGAACTGCATCAATTCCTTTCTAAACTCAAGATATAGCACATCTGCAGGTTCTCACCTATGCACTAGGCCAGTCACCTTGTCAAAGAAAGAAATTAGGTCGGTTTAGCACAGTTTGTTCTTGACAAATCCATGCTGGTAATTACTTATCACCCTTTTATCGTCTTCTAGGGCAGAAGTGGGCAAACTACAGCCCGCAGACTGGATTCAATCCATCACGGCTTTGGATCTGGCCTGCAGGATTGCCATTCCCAGAAGCAGCTGGCACCATTTCCCTGTGGCACTTGGGGAAGGGAGTGGAAGGGAGAGGGCTCAATGTGCTGCTCTCGCCTGTAGGCACTGCCCCCCGCAGCTCCCATTGGCTGGGAACGGGGAACTGCGGCCAATGGAAGCTTCAGGGGAGGTACCCACAGGTGATGGCAGCACACAAAGCCCTCTGCTCTCCCTCTCCCAGGGGCCACAGGGACTTGGTACCAGCCACTTGCTAAGTATGATTCATTTTGTACCTTAGCTTTTCTGATTTTGTCCCTACATTCTTGCAAATTCTTTGGTACTCATCCTTAGCAATTTGTCCATGTTTCCACTTTCCATGAAAGATACCAGTTTGAAACAGGTCTATCCACAGAAGAGATACAGCATGAGGCAGTAGCAGTGCATGCTTCCTCAGTTCTCTTTTGGACAGGCCATCTCTAATGGTGAGAGGAAAATTCAGATTCCATGTCCATAAGAGTGTCACAGTTGTGGTGGTTTAGTGATGTAAATATCTACCCACCAGTAGAAGGATATGGCCCACAGGCCATAAAACAGCCAACAGATGTCAAATAGAATCTATTTTAATTGGAGATGGATGGGTTCAGGGCTAGAATTCAGACTTGGATTCAACATTGCTGCAGTCTTGCAGTCTGTTCTGGTGAAATTTCTGACATCGTAAATTAGGGCAATCCTGTGAAAGCAGCTGCTCCTTGGAGATTTCCATCATCTTAAACCAAAACCCACTTAAAATAACCAGTCTCATAAGATTTCAGAAACATGTGAACCAAACATAAAAAAGACGGCTTATGAGTTTGGATGCCACCTGTAACCAGAACTGTATACATGGATTTGGATCAAGTGATTCAGATCTGAGCCTTTCACCACACCAAATACAGAATCAGTCAGATTTGAAGGCTACTGGCGCCTCTCCAATTTTAGTAAGAAAAAGCTCCAAGTATTTCAGGGGTTTGTGTCCAGTGGAGTTGCATAGGAACATGAAAGGAACCTTGTCCTGTATATGGGTCTGTCTTCTTCAGTCTGTCACTGCCATTTTGCTCTTTCAGTTACATAAACAGTTATGCTCATTAGGTTGCGGGGCTGAATATTGAAAAATTCTTGTGTCTGTTGGTGCACAAGTCAAGTATGTTATGCCAACCTCCATGTGAGCATTCCTACATTGCCCTGCCTCTCTCCTTAATCTAGATGCTTTCTGCAGCAAGAACCAAAACGTTATTTACAATTTCAGCCGTGGTGGTGACTCAATCCAGGATTTCTCTAGCACTGGAGGTTACTTATAAGCAGCTTTCTACTCTGGTTTGTGATGTGAACTACTATGGACCGAGGATTAAGATAATAAAACTATCCCTCCTGTTGCACAACTGTCATCCTTGCAGCTCAGGCTAACCAGCTCTCCCCAGTTCACCACACTTTTCAAATTCTTTGTTGGAGTTTACATTAAATCCTGGACCCACCTCATGGGTCAGCTCCACAGATTTGCTAGTCTGGCTCTCTAAAATTCCAGAGTGCAGAAGCTGGTGAGTGAGGACCTCTGACCTGGAGGAACGATGTTAAAGGGACTCTTTAGAGCACATGCTCAGGTTATATCCCTGAGCTTTGTAATGATCAATATGTCCTAAATGGAATTTTCAATTCTGTGTCCCCCCAAAAAGCACCGCCTATGTCACCTGATTTCAAGCTCACCACACAGGTATCAAAACGTGAAATCTCCCTGGAAGTAATCACAAGCACTGAGTTCATCCAACACTTTGCTGAATCTCTCACTCACCCATTTATAAATCATCCGTAATCCTCTGTTTTAAAGAATAACTTCAATTGTTTTGTGCAATCCAGCAACTGGGAAAGTTTGTAAGGTAAGAAGCTCTTCTCACCATGAATTAAAAAATTATTAAAGCTAATGTTAAAATTATAGAATACACAGGTTAAGGAAAGAGTGTCTGTACATCTGGGTGTAGTGCTTATATTATCCAAAAGTACAAAATCTAGTTTAAATGTCATAAAATAGATATAGTACATAATCTGCAATAACCCAAATTTATGTGAATAAATGTAACTATACAGTTTAGATATTAGATTTCGAATACTCAGGTACATCACTCATGAAAAATTATACAGAGAGTTGGTTCTAGAAAGCAAATATAGGAATGAATGCAGATTGTCGCTCGGTGATCGAGAATTTAGGATAAAAAATACAATTGCTCAGGGAAGTATGTCCATTACTTTTCTGACTTTGCTTCTCATTGGCGCTCCAACTAATCTCTCCTGGTACTGGAGACACCACACCACTTAGGGAGTGTCTTCACTGCAAGAGTTAGCTCAAGGTACTGCACTCAAGTTAGTCTAGCTCAAGTAAGGCCTTGGCTACACTTGCCAGTTACAGCGCAATAAAGCCTTCCAGAGCGCCGTACGTCATTCCCCATCCACACTGGCAAGGCATGTACAGCACTGTGTCTCCGCGGCTACAGCACTGCTGGTACTCCACCTCTCCGAGAGGAGTAACAGCTGTTGCGTATTGGGTGAGACCCTGCTGCTCCAGTGTAAATGGGGAGTGACATTATTATGCACTGATTGACCCCCGGAAACTTCCCACAATTCTTTTAACTGAAGCGTCCTCTCTTGTTTTGTTGTGAACTCTGGAGGAGGAAGTCCCCTTTCAAAGCTCCGTTTCGGGGGGCTGCTTATCAAAAAAACAAAAACAGCTACTGTTTGCTTTGAATGAGTGAGAGGCAGGCAAGGGGCTCCATTTGGAGTACAGACAGCTAATGTTTGCTTAAAGAGAGAGGCAGTGCAAGGGGTGGGGGTTGGGGTCCATTTTGGTGAGCTTATCTGGCCTATGAGAAAAAAAGAAACAGCTGCTGTTTGCTTTCAGTGAGTGAGAGGGAGTAGGGGAGGAGGGGGGTCTGAATTTACAAGGCAGCGTGCTGACACAGTCTCAGCACTCCAAAAACCCACTCTCTCTCCCCCCATGCTCCCTGTCACACTCCACTCCCCCTTCATTTGAAAAGCACATTGCAGTCACTTGAATGATGAGATAGCTATCCATAATGCACAGCTCCCAATGCAGCTGCAAATGTGGCCACGACAGTGCGCTGGCAGCTGGCAGTGTGGAAAGACTGCAGCGCTTTCCCTACTCAGCTGTACGAAGGCGGGTTTAACTCACAGCACTGTACAACTGCAAGTGTAGCCATACCCTAAGAGTGAACACGTAGCAGAACAACACAGGAGTTACACAAAGTGATCTGATTTGCAGCACCAAGTGACTGGATTACCAGAGTGATTGAATTAGCTGAAGATGAGTTGTAACTCAGATTATTGCATCCCCACAGCACTACTAGCACAAACATCAACATCACTCGAGCTTCATAGACTCATAGACTTTAGGGTCAGAAGGGATCAATATGATCATCTAGTCTGACCTCCTGCACAAAGCAGGCCACAGAATCCTACCCATCCACTTCTATAACAAACCCCTAACCTATGTCTGAGTTACTGAAGTCTTCAAATTGTGGTTTGAAGACCTCAAGCTGCAGAGAATCCACCAGCAAGTGACCCATGAACCACGCTGCAGAGGAAGGCGAAAAACCTCCAGGGCCTCTGCCAATCTTCCCCAGAGGAAAATTCCTTCCCAACCCCAAATATGGCGATCAGCTAAACCCTGAGCATGTGGGCAAGACTCACCAGCCAGCACTCAGGAAAGAATTCTCTGCAGTAACTCAGATCCCATCCCATCTAACATCCCATCACAGACCACTGGGCATACTTGCCTGCTGATAATCAAAGATCAATTGCCAAAATTAAGCAATCCCATCATACCATCCCCTCCATAAACTTATCAAGCTTGGTCTTAAAGCCAGATATGTCTTTTGCCCCCACTACTCCCCTTGGAAGGCTGTTCCAGAACGTCACTCCTCTAATGGTTAGAAACCTTGGTCTAATTTCAAGTCTAAACTTCCTAGTGTCCAGTTTATACCCATTTGTTCTTGTGTCTACACTGGTACTAAGCTTAAATAATTCCTCTCCCTCCCTAATATTAATCCCTCTGATATATTTATAAAGAGCAAGCATATCCCCCCTCAACCTTCTTTTGGTTAGGCTAAACAAGCCAAGCTCTTGGAGTCTCCTTTCATAAGACAGGTTTTCCATTCCTCGGATCAACCTAGTAGCCCGTCTCTGAACCTGTTCCAGTTTGAATTCATCCTTCTTAAACATGGGAGACCAGAACTGCACACAGTATTCCAGATGAGGTCTCACCAGTGCCTTATATAACGGTACTAACACCTCCTTATATTTGCTGGAAATACCTCACCTGATGCATCCTAAAACTGCATTAGCTTTTTTAAGGGCCATATCACATTGGCGGCTCATAGTCATCCTGTGATCAACCAATACTCCAAGGTCCTTCTCCTCCTCTGTTGCTTCCAACTGACGTGACCCCAATTTATAACTAAAATTCTTGTTGTTAATCCCTAAATGCATGACCTTGCACTTTTCACTATTAAATTTCATCCTATTACTATTACTCCAGTTTACAAGGTCATCCAGATCTTCCTGTATGATATCCCGGTCCTTCTCTGTGTTAGTAATACCTCCCAGCTTTGTGTCATCTGCAAACTTTATTAGCACATTCCTGCTTTTTGTGCCAAAGTCAGTAATAAAAAGGTTAAATAAGATTGGTCCCAAAACTGATCCTTGAGGAACTCCACTAGTAACCTCCTTCCAGCCTCACAGTTCACCCTTCAGTACAACCCGTTGTAGTCTCCCCTTTAACCAGTTCCTTATCCACCTTTCAATTTTCATATTGATCCCCATCTTTTTCCAATTTAACTAATAATTCCCCATGTGGAACCGTCTCAAATGCCTTGCTGAAATTGAGGTAAATTAGATCTACTGCATTTCCTTTGTCTAAATAATCTGTCACCTTCTCAAAGAAGGAGATCAAGTTGGTTTGGCACAATCTACCTTTTGTAAAACCATATTGTAATTTGTCCTAATTACCATTGACCTCAATGTCCTTAACTACTTTTTCCTTCAAAATTTTTTCCAAGACCTTATATACTACAGGTGTCAAACTAACAGGCCTATAGTTACTCGGATCACTTTTTTCCCTTTCTTAAAGATAGGAACTATGTTAGCAATTCTCCAGTTGTACGGTACAACCCCTGAGTTTACCGATTCATTAAAAATTCTTGCTAATGGGCTTGCAATTTCATGTGCCAGTTCCTTTAATATTCTTGGATGAAGATTATCTGGGCCCTCCAATTTTGTCCCATTAAGCTGTTCAGGTTTGGCTTCTACCTCAGATGTGGTAATATCTACCTCCATATCCTCATTCCCCTTTGTCATCCTTCCATTATCCCTAAGCTCCTCATTAGCCTTATTAAAGACTGACGCAAAGTATTTATTTAGATATTATGCCTAGGTTATCCTTAACTTCCATTCCATCCTCAGTGTTTAGTGGTCCCACTTCTTCTTTCTTTGTTTTCTTCTTATTTATATGGCTATAGAACCTTTTACTATTGGTTTTAATTCCCTCTGCAAGGTCCAACTCTACATGGCTTTTAGCCTTTCTCACTTTATCCCTACATGTTCTGATCTCACTAAGGTAGCTTTCCTTGCTAATTCCACCCATCTTCCACTCCTTATAGGCTTTCTGCTTTTTCTTAATCACCTCTTTGAGATGCTTGCTCATCCAGCTTGGTCTACAACTACTGCCTATGGTTTTTTTCCCCTTTCTTGGGATGCAGGCTTCTGATAGTTTCTGCAGCTTCGACTTAAAGTAATTCCAGGCCTCCTCCGCATTTAGATCCACAAGTTCTTCAGTCCAATCCACTTCCCTAACTAATTTCCTTAATTCTTTAAAGTTAGCCCTTTTGAAGTCAAAAACCCTAATCCCAGATCTATTTTTGTTTATCCTTCCATCTAGTTTGAACTGAATTAGCTCATGATCACTCAAACCAAGGTTGTCCCCTACAACCATTTCTTCTATGAGGGCCTCACTACTCACTAAAACCAAATCTAAAATGGCATCCCCTCTTGTTGGTTCTTCAACTACTTGGTGAAGAAATCCATCATCTATCATATCCAGAAAAATCTGAGCCCTATTATTCTTACTAGCACTTGTCCTCCAGTCTATATATGGGAAGTTAAAGTCCCCCATGATCACACAATTCCCATTAGTTTTTACTTCATTAAAAACATTAAAGAGGTCTCTATCCATATCCAGATCAGATCCTGGTGGTCTGTAGCACACCCCAAGCACTATCTGAGGGGAGGCTCTAGTAGCTTTCTTTCCCAGTGTGATTTTTGCCCAGACAGACTCTGTCTTATCCATTCCATCACTTCTTATTTCTTTACAGTTAACCTCGTCATTGATATACAATGCTACTCCACCACATTTGCCTTTATTTCTGTCTTTCCTAAACAGCACATAGCCTTCAATACCTGTACTCCAGTCATGACTACTATTCCACCATGTTTCTGTTATCCCTATAATATCCGGTTTCACTTCCTGCACCAGTAGCTCTAGTTCCTCCATTTTGTTACCTAGGCTCCTCGCATTAGTGCACAGACATCTTAATTTTTGCCGTTTGGCTTCACTGACATTCTTTACCTGGTTAGGCAGAGACATTCTACCACCAGCATCATCTGTTAGACTGGTATCTACACTACCCTTCCTCCTTATGTCAATTCTTCTGTCCAAGGCTGTATCCCCTCTTACTTTGTTTTCTTCCCTCTCAAGGTTAAATTCCGGCGTGAGGATCACCTGGACATCTCCCAACCATCTCCCCCAAATTCCTAGTTTAAAGCTCTCTTAATCAGTTGGGCGAGCCTCCATCCTAAAAGTATATTTCCCTCCTTACTCAGGTGAAGTCCATCCTGAGAGAACAGTCTTCTGTCCATAAATGCTTCCCAGTGGCCGTACATCCCAAAGCCCTCCTAATAGCACCACCGCCTGAGCCATCTGTTGATCGCCATAATCTTGTCACACCTTTGTTGCCCTTCTCTAGGAACCGGCAGAATCCCATTGAAGATCACCTGAGCCTCGATTTCCTTAAGCGTCTTCCCCAGTCTGGCATAGTCTCCCTTGATATGTTCCAGCGAGAATCTAGACTTATCATTGGTTCCCACATGAAGGACAATCAATGGATTCTTTCCCGCTCCCGTTAGGATCCTTTTCAGCCTCAGGTCCACATCCCATATCTTAGCACCTGGCAGACAGCACACCCTTCTGTTCTCTGGATCAGCTCTAGTTACAGGCCTGTCTATTCTTCTCAGTATTCTTCTCAACCCATCTCCATCAGCAGGCTAACTAGCTTAAAGCACCATTTCACTTGTGATAGACATTTTTGCGTTTGGACAGGAGTCATAAGAACATAAGAATGGTCACCATGGGCCACTAGTCCATCTAGCCCAGTATTCTGTCTTCCAATAGAGACTGGTGCATATACTTCAGAAAAAGTGAACAAAACAGGGCAATTTATTGAGAGATCCATCCCATTTACCAGTCCCACCCTCTAGCACAGGGGTTCTCAAACTAGGGGGCGGGACCCTTCAGGAGGTAGCGAGGTTATTACATGGGGGGTTGCGAGCTGTCAACCTTCACCCGAAACCCTGCTTTGCAATCAGCATTTATAATGGTGTTATAAATTAAAAACTCTTTTTTATATATTTATATATGTAAGTGGGGGGGTCGCATTCAGAGGCTTGCTATGTGAAAGGGGTCACCAATAAAAAAGTTTAAGAACCACTGCTCTGGCACTCAAAGGTTTATGGACACCCAGGTCAAGTTAGGGGTAACACTCAAGTTATTACTACATCTAACTGCACTGTGAAGATACTCTCTAGAGAACAGCTTCTCCATGGGAGGGATTATCTTTTTGTTATATGTTTGTACAGTGCCTAGCACAGAGGGATTGGGGCCACTAGGAGCTACCGAGATAATAATGAATAAGCGATTCAAGTTTTGAATTACAATTGGCATTTCAGTGCCCAGTGCTGGAACCAGCCATCTAGCTGGCAAAAAACAAACAAACAAAGAAAACCACTGCAACAGTGGTAATGAGAAAGCCCAGTGCTAAGATTATAAACCGGTTTCCAAATCACTTTACTATTAACTTCTATATGTTTTTATAAAACTATAAGGTTTAACCCAGAGCTGGGCCCAAACTAAAATCTCAGGTCTGAACTCTCTCAAATTTTTGGAGGCGGGTGTTAAAATCTGAATCTGGTCAGCCTTGAGGGGTACAATGTATGCTGCACCCTCCTAAAATGTGGTGCAGTAAGCACACTCTCTATGCTCTAAAGAGCTCTGGAAGGCAAGTGGACTCTCTGAAGTACAGTGCTTCCCAAAGCTCCTCATGAGGCAGTCTCACTCCACAGCATTCCTGAGGTAGGCTTGGGCCTTAAAGTCACGATATGTTTTTACTTCACTTAACCAATAATTGCAGAGGCAACTGCAGAAGAAATTAAATTAAATTATATCATGCTGGAATGATGAGGACCTTGAGACCTGCCATAATGCCATACAGCAACAGGGTTTTATTTCCCTGAGGCATAAGCCCATGAGACCTTCAAGACTAATAGGCCCAGGCCTCAGAGTTTTCTGCTAAAACAGCAGACCCATATTATTATTTTCTGTTCTGTATAGTTATTTTATTGCACTTATGTAACCCACACACCTCCTGGGTGTGGTGCTCTGTTCCATGTATTGTCACTGACACCACTTAGAGATTAATGAGTCTGCTACAGCCTTAGCTAACAGCCATGTGGCTTTTAGCTCATGCAGTAGAGCATTGATCACCAACTGGTAGATTGTGATCGACTGACCAATCATGGAGCCTCTGAGAGTCACTATCAGTCTCAGTCTTGAGTTGCCAAACCAGGAGATCGGCTGCTAACAGTCCAGTGGTGCAGCAGGGCTAAGGCAGGCTCCCTGCCTGTCCTGGCCATGCACCGCTCCGGGAAGCAGCCAGCAGGTCTGGCAGTGGCTTTTGGTAGGGGAATAGGGGGCCTCCGCGCGCTACCCTCACCTGCAGGCACCACCTCTGCAGCTCCTGTTGGCCAGGAACGGGGAACTGTGGCCAATGGGAGCTGTGGGAGCAGTGTCTGAAGGTGGGGGCAGCACATAGAGTCACCTCCCCGCCCCAGGAACCACTGCCGGACATGCCTGCCGCTTCCAGGAGTGGTACGGGGCCAGGGCAGGCAGGGAGCCTGCCTTAACCCTGCTACACTGCCGCCCAGGAGCCGCCCAAAGTAAGCAGTGCCCGGCTGGAGCCTGCAACCTAAACCCCTCCCGCACCCCAACTCCCCTGCCCCAGCCCTGAACCCCCTCTTACCCACAACTGCTTGCATCAGCCCTGATCCCCCTGCACCCAAACTCCCTCCCAGAGCCCACACCTCACACTCCCTCCTGCACCCCAACCCCCAGCTTCCTCCCACACTTGCACCCTGCACCTCACACCACCTCCTGCATCCCAACCTCTTCCCACAGCCCACACTACCTCATGCACCTCAACCTCCTGCCCCAGCCCTGAGCCCCATCCTCCCCCCAAACTCCCTCCCAGAGCCTGCACCCTGAACCCCCTTCTGCCCTCCAACCTCCTGCCCCAGGCTCAGCTCGGAGCCGCTCCCACACTCCAAACCCCTTGGCCCCAACCCAGAGCCGGCACCCAACTCCCTGTCCCAGCCCAGTGAAAGTGAGTGAGGGTGAGGAACAGTGAGTGACAGAGGGAAGGGGGATGGAGTGAGTGGAGCATGGCCTCAGAGAAGTGGAGAGGCAGGGAAAGGGCCTCGGGGAATGGGGCAGGGCAAGGACTTGCCAGTTAGAGTCACATAGAACTTTGAAGAATATATTTATGTTGCCTGTTGCAGCTGAGTTTAGAAACCAAAGAATGAAGTTAAGCTAGTTTCAGACACTGATGATGAGGCAAGGGCAACGAGAACTTGATCAATGTGCCGCACCTTTTTTAATCCCTGAAAGCTGCCACAATGCCACAGACCCTAACCCATCTTCATTATAAAGCCTCAAGAGTCTGGTACTTTATACTAGGGCAGAAGACCTCATCCATAATTATAACATTATGGGTGCATATTTTTCTTTATCCTGCTCTTTAATAACATGCTTGAAATAACTCTTCTTGAAAATCATGGATTTTTTTTCATTATAGCAAATTGTATGTCAAAAAAATGAAGTTTCACAATGAATTTCAATGCATTTGGGAGCTGGCATTCAATAGCTTCATGTCAGGAAAAGCCTTATAAAAGAGATCATTTAGCATGTAAACAATACATTTTCCATTTCACTCCTGTCTTTACAATACAGGATAGGTTTACCCTGTTTGTTTCCCTAGCAGGAACCCTGGATTCCAAGAATTCTTCCTAGCCCTTTGTGCAACTAAAATCTTCTCACTGAAGTGAACTGGAGCTGCGATATCCAGATTGCTACTCCTGAGAAGGTCAGAGGGACAGCCAAAAGCAATGTGAGCCACATCTTTTTGCTAGGAGAAAGGGACTACGGATGTGTTCAAACTGAGTTCCCTTTTATGGTAGCATCTTTCAACATCAGCCAGCTAGGCCAGCCTATAGCAAAGTCTTATTATAAGTAAGGTTACAATTTTCTCATGGATATTTTTAGTAAAAGTTAGGGGCAATAAACAAAAATTCAGGGAAGCCATGACCTGTGTCATAAACAGACAGCAAAGGATTAAGAAGTTCACCTAGCCTAGCTGACACGTGACCAGAGGAACCAATGAATGGACAAGATGTTTCAAGAGGGAGGAGGGAAGTTTTTCCTTTGTTCTGTTCATTAAGTTCTGTGCTGGAGTGAAAAGATCAAGGAATCACCCAGGGTAGTGAGTATTAGAGAAGGAATAAAGTAGCTTATGTTTATTTCCTTTTGTGACTTTGTCTTTTTGCATTAGAGAGATAATCAAATTGGGTTTTCTTTTGTGTAACTAAGGTTTTGCCCAGGGGAACATCCTCTGTGTTTTGAATCTGTTGTCTGTGAGAACAGCTTGTATGCTAATCTCTCAGAGGTATATCTTTTATACCTTTTCCTTAATTAAAAGATTTCTTTTTAAGAACCTGATTAATTTTTTCCTTGTTTTAAGATCCAAGGGATCTGGATCGGTGTTCACCAGGAAATTGGTGGAGAAGTCTCTCAAGGTTACCCAGGGAAGGGTTACAGTACTTGGGAGGAAGAGATTTTGGGGGGGAAGACAAAGTTTCCCAGATGATTCATAAACAGCTGTTTTAAACGATTTGGGTGGTGGCAGCAACCAGATCTAAGCTGGTAATTAAGCTTAGGGGTTCTCATGCAGGTCCCCACATCTGTACCCTAAAGTTCAGAGTGGGGGTGAAACCTATGACAACCTGTCCCTGACTTTTACTAAAAACATCCCTGACAAAATGAGGAGGAAGGAAGGTCCAGCACCTTGCCCCACTGCATGCCGGCAGGGAGCTGCAGCCCATCACCCCTTCCAAGTGGCTGGGAGATGGGAGGGATCCCTGACCATAGGGCTGGGGGTGGGGGTCCCCTGCCACCTGCGATGACTGGGACCTGTGGGGTTCTGCCGCTGCCAGCTGGGGCTGGGATCTGCGGGGTCTCCCACTGGTGGCTGCAGCTGGGGATCTCCAAGGGATCCCCCTACCCTGTCAGGGTGGGAGCTGGAGTGGGGTTTCATGCCGCCCTGCAGGGCTGGGGAGCCAGGTTGGCTGGGAGCTGTGGGGTGGTCCCCAACTGCCACCATGGCTGGGCTGCTGCAGGCCCCCAATGTCACAGAGATTTCAGAAAGTCATGGAAACCATTACTTTTGTAATATCCATGACATGCTCGTAGCCTTAATTATAAGTTTTGATGGATAGATTGAGTAAGCTGAAGGACCTGTTGGACTTCCATATAAAACTCCAGGTCTGAAGGACTTCAGTCTGATAACAGAGGAGAAATACATTATACTACCTTGATTTTGTTCTCATTAGGGTGTTTTTCCTAATCTAAAAAAAGTCATTCAGACCAAAAGTACATTGTTACTAACCTTTGTGCATGAAAAAAAAATACTTCCAGCTGCTGAACTAGGGTGACCAGACAGCAAGTGTGAAAAATCGGGACGGGATGGAGGGTAATAGGAGCCTATATAAGAAAAAGACCCACAAATCGGGACTGTCCCTATAAAATCGGGACATCTGATCACCCTATGCTGAACACACAAAATGAATCCACTGTTATTGCTCATGTAATCAGTTTCTGGAGCCTTCACTTTAAATATACTTTTGTCAGTAGAGATGGCCAAAACATGATCATTTTAAGGAATTGCCACTATTTTCATACTATCGACCAGGTCATCAGGTCTGCTGAGCAGTGCTCAATGCATCTGAAGAGGAATGAAGGGCACACTTAGCTTTTTCCTAGCTTTCTATACCTCATATATTGGGCATAGCCTGGGGCTGGTTCAGTTATAGTGGCCCCACAGCTTCTCTTATTAGAGCTGGCACTAACCGGCCACCTGGAGCTGTTCTGGTTCAGAATTTCTAGAGGACACCATGTCTTAGCCACGCTATCTCCTCCTCTCCACAATACTCCAGGGGGAACAGGTGGCACCACGTCAACTATGGCAGCTCTTCATCACCCAGAGATTCTCCTGCGCAAAGAGAACCCTAAGCTGCTGTTTAATATTAGCTTTCCATCTCCTTTGCCCACAGAGCAGGCTGAAAGAACAGATTGAAGCCAAGAATCAGGTCTGCCTCTCTAGCTTTGGATGATGTAAAATTCACCATGTTCCTATTGTATGAATCCTTCCAAAATGTAGATACATAAACACAATGGGTTTCTAAGGATATTGTTCTATGAATTCCCTTTTGCGTTACCATTCTATCGAAGAAGACCAGATGATGCATCTATTTTTCCCCAGAAACCATTCATCTAATCAGGGCCGGTGCCAGCTTTTTTGCCGTCCTGACTAGACTAGCAGCAAAGAGGAAAGAAAAAGATAAAGCCGTGATCGGTGGCACTTCGGCAGCTGCTCTACTGTGCTGCTTCATTCTTCGGCTGCAATTCAGACGCCGGTCCTTCCCTTCAAGAGGGACTAAGGGACCAGCCACTGAATTGCCACCGAAAACCCAGACGTGCCGACCTTTTCCATTGGCTGCCCCAAGTACCTGCTTCCTGTGCTGGTGCCCAGAGCCGGTCCTTCATCTAGTTTATCCCATTGCATTAACAAAAAAAAGTGCACATATTCTTCCTCACCTTCCATGTCTGCCAACTTGACCTTCCTCTATTTTTTAAACCTAGTCCTCGATAAAGACTGTGCATTCTCTCTTTCTCACTCCCTCTCCTCACAGTCAGGCCCAGCTCTTCTCTGTGCCCTCCTGCTCCAGTGAACCCTCTGGAGGTGGCCAGCATTGTAAATGAGACTATTTACTTTCAAACTTATTTTTTCCTGTCAATTCTCTAAAGTTTCTCCTGGCTTTTTATGGCCAACTCTTGATAACCATGTTACACCTCGAGCCAGACACCATCCTGTATTAAATAAACCATACACGGGATTTAGAAGACATTATTCACACCATCAGTTCCCCTAAAGCAATTTCACTACAGGGCTGTATAAACAATAGTTGCATACTGAAGTGAAGAGAAAGAACTCTCCGTGCAGACAACACTGTAGAATGCAAGGTAAGCAAAGACAAAGACAGTGGCCAGAACCAGCAAAACAGAAGGTAGGTAAGGGCTTGGCTACACTCGAAACTCCAAAGCGCTGCCACGAGAGTGCTGTGGCAGCAGAGCTTTGAAGTGCAAGTGTGGTCGCGGTGCCAGCGCTGGGAGAGAGCTCTCCCAGCGCTGCAGGTACTCCACCTCCCCGTGGGGATTAGCTTGCAGCGCTGGGAGCCGTGATCCCAGTGCTGGGGCACTGTTTACACTGGCGCTTTCCAGCGCTGTAACTTGCTGCGCTCAGGGGGGTGTTTTTTCACACTCCTGAGCAAGAAAGTTGCAGCGCTGTAAAGCGTCAGTGTAGCCAAGGCCTAAGACAAGCTCATTTCTGTGTCTTTACAGCATTAGTGTCTCCAGTGACAAACAAAAGACAGCTTTCATGCTAAAATGTAAGCACACAGAATGCAGGCATATTCTCTGACATGCAGGGTATTCAGAATCAGAGAAGTACAACAGGACAATCTATTTACAATGAAAAACTTCAGACTAGGAATGCAATCAAAGGAAACATTGCCATATTTCATCCCAGAGGCAGCTGCAGTCCAGTACTAGGTGAAATGGACTCCTAGACAATATGTAGTTTATGAAGCATTTTCAGATCCTTCTGGATAAAAATCTTTGCAGAAATCTGAGCTCATTATTATTAAATGGGCTATGATCTAGCTATCTCAGAGACTACTTTTCTGTACCTGTTTATATCATATCTATCTATCTTAGATATTTCTAGGCCATCCATCACCATAGTATCCTGGTGTGTCTTGGTCATGATTTAGAGAGACAAAGATAAATTGATGATATTTTCATCCCCTGACAAACAACCTAAACTCCTTCAAGAATTTCCACCACAACTTCTGCAACCGTCACTCATCCACTCACAGATTCCCACATTTACCTTCACAGATCCAGTAACCACCCCAAACACACCAAGAAACAGCCAGGAACTCAGATACCACAGAAGATGCTCTGAGGAGAAAGTTCACGGGATACAGCTTAACATACTTAAAACTGCTTTCACCAACCAAGGAAACTCCACAGGAGAAGTAGATTGCATCATGGAGCATGACACCTAAATACCCTGAGAGAACCTATGTCAGGGGGAAAAAAAACAAACCTCCAACCACATACCCCTAGTCGTCACCTACCAAACCACATTGGAACCCATATGGGGTATCATTAAACTATTACAGCCTATACAAAAGGCAAACTACATCCTGAAAGAAATCTTTCCCACACCCCCTCTTCTAGCCTTCAAATCACCCCCAACCTTACCAAGCTCACAATCAGAAGCAAGCTCCCCACAAAACAGGACCCCTCAACTGAAAGCAGCACCAGACCCTGCCATAAAAACAGATGCAAAAGCTGCAGACATAGCTCCACCGCTATGAGGATCAATGCTCCCCACCTTCAAAAGATGCGCCTGGGAGCTTAAATTCATAACTTAGACACTAAAACTCATGAACTCAGTAAAGACACTGAATTTATGACTCATTACAACAATCTATAACCCACTAACCCTCCTTTATCCTATGACAGCAGAGGTGTTAATTGCCCACTTCACCTTGAATGGTCTCTTACAACCTGTTAAATCCTTATGCAAAACAATCTGCTCTGCCATCTACCTGTGACACTTAAGTATTTTTCCCAGACCTGAAGAAAAGCTCTGTGTAGCTTGAAAACTTGTCTCCCTCACCAACAGAAATTGGTCCAATAAAAAAATATTACCTCACCCACCTTGACTCTAATATCCTGGGATCAACACAGCTACAACAACACTGCAAACATCTCTTGCCTATATCCTTTCCCTGATGGTGCATTTTTGTTGGCTGGGCTCTGTTTGCAGGTTGAGAGGATTAGGAGCAATGTCGCTTGTTAGATTTGCATGTGTAACAAATATGTGATATTCATTATGTAAATAGTCCCCAGATACCATAGTGAGCAATGCTCATCAATTTTCTATAGTAATCAGTTAAAAGTAAAGTCATATTCCATACTCTATGCATCGTACCCATCACCACAGTAATGGTATCTAGGTATCAATCTTACCTGAGAGAGAAAGTTTCAGAAATGTTGCACAATTGTAACTTTAAACACTTAGAAAATAAGTAAATGGCTCTCTGAATAAAGATCAAGTTGTGACAGATGCCTGATGTAATCAAGTAGTAAGGTTATTAAAAGCAATATGTAAAAAGATTAATATTTTATTTAAAGTAAAAGGCCACCATTTTAAGCAGACTGACTATTTTGCAAAATTCTAGTTAATTTAAGACTTCAATTAATGTATATGGCTCTCATATTTCACTATTGTACTACAGTACAGCTTTTTTTAAGACTGTAATAATTCTGTTCAGAATTCATCCAATACTGATTCCAAGAAATACTGTATGTGTTTAATCAAATAAATACACTGGTGCATTATTGTTATTATTATAGTAATTAATTTCATGCCCATCATGTAAGTACTTCGGTGCCTTAAACAAAAATTAAAACACTAGAAATAGTTTTTTCCCCTCATCTTATTGTTTTAATAGCTTCAAATACACCGAGATGAAATATAACAACAATTTTAAGGTGGGTATTTTAAATACTTTTAATGTTTTAAGGCTTGATTTTCAGAAGAGAAATACATCTGACTCAGACCCTGGAAACCTGCACAAAGCTGCGGGGAATCTCAGGAGAATGGAGCTCTGGGTTGGGTAATGTGTGTGGGCTTCCAGAGCTCATAAACCAGCCATCATTTTTATATTGAATCGTACCCTTGTGGATTGCAGGATGCTATGGTAAAAATTATTGCATAAAGTCTATTTTTGAGTAATGTATGTCTGTGTCTAATAAACATCTCCTCTAGATAAATATAGTTGGGATACTAATAAAAGCAGCACTATGAAGAACAGAGAAACAATGTATCCAAATCCATTAAAGACCTTCAGAAGACAGAAAGCTTTTCGAAGGAAGACAGTTAGCTGCTCTTCTCTTTTTTTTAAAAAAGAAGCCCTTCTCTGAGTTGAAGAGGACAAGTGACTATAAAAATGTAAGCAGTCAACCCCCGGCTGAGAAATAAAAATAGAAAAAGGGCCATTAGGCCCAGAGATGTCATCTGTGTCCCTCTTCTATATGTCTGTGCAGGGGATGTGAGGCAAGGAAAAAAAGCAGTGAACTGGCTCACCTCCCTGCACAAAAGTATATGATGTTATCATACCATCTGTTTTTCAGTCAATACTATGGTTTCTTACCCCCTAGTGCCTAGACATTGTCTTTGCAAAGTAGGTTATAACATGGACATTGAGTCAGTATTTTGTTTTAACATTCAAGGCTAAAAGAGCAAAAAAGAATAGTGCTAAATTCACTGAAATTGTAACAAAATAATAGTAAAGAATCATCAGTATGTTTGATATGTGTCTGAGGTCTTGTGATAGCCCCATCACTGTAGCATCTGAGTGCTGTTCAAGCTCTGATGCTGCAAGTGGACCCCTCTGAGGTCTGTCCATGTGGATTTGATTCCAGGATGGGGCTGTAGACACATTTACATATATTAATGGTTCTCAGCCTCTTCCATTCTGAAACCCCTTTTTCCCTGCCATGATACCACTCTCATCCAGATGCAGCCTTCGCTCATTTAGCATTATGGGAAGGGCAGGGTAGTCACAATCTCCTAAGACCTGTTTGTAACCCTAGGTTCAGAACCCCCTGTCATATAGACACCAGGGCCGGCGCTTCCATTTAGGTGACCTAGGCGGTCGCCTAGGACACCAAGATTTGGGAGGGTGGCAATTCGGCGGCGGGGGGTCCTTCTGCACTCTGGGTTGGCGGTGGCAATTCTGCAGCGGGTCCTTTACTCGCTCCAGGACCTGCCGCCGAAGTGCCCCGAAGACCGGGAGTGCAGAAGGACACCCCCCCCCCCGCCGCAGAATTGCCACCAATGACCGGGAGCGCAGAAGGATCCCCGCCTAGGGCTCCAAAAACCTTGGCACCGCTCCTGATAGACATTCTTCTGGTGTGTTCCTTCACTAGGCACATCAGCCTTTTTTTTTTTTTTTTGCTTGGGGTGCAAAAAGCCAGGAGCCAGCCCTGAGGGGAGGTGAGCTGCGGCAGTGGGGGGCACGGGGAGGGCCGCAGGAAGTAATCCTGGGGGGGCATTCCCCCCCAGCTCACCTCTGCTCCACTGCTGCCTGCTCCCCAGAGCGCATCACCACTCCGCTTCTCCCCCTTCTCTCCCAGGCTTGCCGCACGAATCAGCTATTTTGCAGCAAGCCTGGGAGAGAGAGAGGAAGGGAGGAGAAGCAGAGCGGTGGCAGCGCACTCAGGGAAGCAGGTGGAGCAGAGGTGAGCTGTGGCGGTGGGGGGCATGGGGAGGGCTACAGGAAGTAACCCTGGGTGGGGCAGAGGAACCCCTCCCCCTCAGCTTATCTTCGCCTCTTCCCCCAAGCGTGCTGCCTCTCCGCTTCTCTGCCCGCCCTCCCTCCCAGGGAGGGAGGGGTAGGAGGGGATATGCGGTGCGCCCAGAGGAGGAGACAGGGCCAGGGATTTGGGGAAGGGCTTGGAATGGGGTGGGGAAGAGGCAGAGTTGGGGCCCGGCCAGGGGAGCCCAGGAAAAAATTTTTTTGCTTGGAGCGGCAAAAAACTTGGAGCCAGCCCTGCACATCAGTTTATTTTTGTCTACAAAGTCTGGACACACTCCCAGCACCATTAGTAATGGTATTTTGTTTCCCTTGTAACCTTTTCAGGATGTATAAGTGTAATGTTTAAGATTATGCCTTGAATAAAACTGCTCTAAAAATGGATAGAGGTTTCTGAGTGGAAATCAAGTAACATATTTCTCCAATTTTTCCAACAGACCTGGCTGAAAACAAACACATATCCACATATACTTACACTGATCTCAAAGAAATAATATTTCTGGGAAACCCTGAGGGCGGTCAGAGAAAAGAATTTTCTCACAACTTCCAATGTACAAGCTCCTCCTCTAATTGGCTGAAAGACTACAACACACCTGAAAAAAACATCACAAGCCACTGCCAATTTTATCCAATGGTAGTTCCAGTTTGAGAAAGGGAAAATAACAGATTTTATACTAATATGTTCTGTAGTACAAATTAAGTTGCTCATAAAAAAATATATGTAGTCATAAGAATGAACAAATGAGCAACCATAAATAAAAAGGAAGGAAATCTGAAGAATTACAAGGTTCTAAAGGTCAGGAAATTTTCACATAAAAAGAAATAGAAATAGAGTATATAAAGGAAGTTTGTACACTCAGTTCTCATGTTAAAGAGCATGGAAATAATGAGGGGGAAATAATTAGTGAAAGAACCTATTAAAATGTGTCTGTAACTTCAGCCATTTTCCTGTTTACATTTCATCTTGTCTACGATCAAATGCAAAAAAAACTCAACCATTTTCCATTTAATTTAGGTTTACAGATTACTTTGAGACAGGTTGGTGACAATGGAGGGATAGCTCAGTGGTTTGAGCATTAGCCTGTTAAACCCAGGTTGAGAATTCAATCCTTGAGGGGCCATGCAGGGATCTGGGGCAAAAATCTGTCTGGGGATTGGTCCTGCTTTGAGCAGGGGGCTGGACTAGATGACCTCCTGACGTTCCTTCCAACCCTGATATTCTAGGATTCTATGAATGGTAATAGGAACAGTTATAGAAGTAACTGAAACAGACTAAGCCCCTGATCTTCCTCAGTCTAGACATGTAAACAGGCTTCCTAACCTGGGCAGTGGCCAGTACTGGATGACACAGTTAACTGTGAAATAACCCCATAAAGAACCCGCTTGCAATGTTATACCATTATATCAAATTTTATTGGCTGGAATTTAGTTGTCACTAGTTTAGCCTTTTGTTTTTGATATTAAGACTCACAAGGAAAGGATTCTCTATCCCAACAATGGTTAGTCAAACCTTTCCACTGGTCCATCATAGGTCTTGAACTCAGAAAGTAAACATGATTCCCAGCAGTTACCTGGGTCTCAGGTGATTGCTGTAGCTTGCAAGGCTCTCTCTCGCACACACACACACACACTGCTTGTCCCTTAGGCTCTCTGACACACACACACACACACACACTCTCTCTCTCTCTCTCTTACTTTCTTTTCATTTTTAAACTGACTTCCTTCATCTCCCTGAGGTCAGCATCCTCAGACCCAAAGAGTTCTTTAGATAATTGATACTATACAGTGAAAATCCTATTAAGTATAGACTTTTCCTTACATTACTGGCTTCCATGTCATGTAAAAAAGTGGAAGTGGGCAGAAATAGTGACTATGCTTTATCTGTAACTCTTGAGCCCATGACAATCCCTCAGCATGAAGACAAAGCACTGAGGTCCCCATAGATATGGGGATGCATGGCTGGTTAGAGGAGCAAGCATTATATGCAGAATGCTCCCATGGAAAGAGGGCTAAAAAACTGCCCGAATAGTAAATTCTGGGTACACCATTTTACCCCCACCAGTAGAGACAGAACTGCATAGTAGGGGAGCCAATGTCTGCAAATTAAAATAAAATAATAATAAATAATAATAATAATAATAAAATGTGTTGCCAGAAAAGTTGGAACTGAGAGGGCAAACCAAGGACAACTGCTCTTTGGGTCTGACTGAGGATTTGTAAAGTTTGGGCCTGTGTCCCCTTTTGCAAAGCTGCCATTCCTGCCAACCCAACTAGATAAACCGGTAGAATAAATGTGTATTGCCTTAGATAAAGTAATATCTTTCTGCAGCTTCTGTGCAGAAAGTTGAAATAAGGCTCTGAAATAGAAAGGCCAAAATTCTCCAAAGTTATGAGTGATTTTGGATGCCAAACTTGAGACAACTTAAAGTGGCCTGGTTTTTAGAGTGGGGGAATAAGCACTTTCTTATAATCAGGCTGCTTTAAGATGTCTAAAGTTAGGCACCCAAAAACTGAGGTAGCCAAAATCACTTAAAAAAATTATGACCTAAATATTTAAGGCCATGTATTGCCCAAAATTTGCATGTATCCAGGGGTGAAAATAACTTAAGTCCTGAGCAAGGTGGGGGGCAAGGGGTAGGTCCTCGGGTGGAAGGGGCAGGGCTGAGGCCAGACCCCCCCAGCCAGCCCTTAAGCACTGCCAGGCCTAGCGGCCATTTAAAGGGCCCGGGGCTCCTGGCTGCCGCCACCGCTACTGCAGCAGTGACCAGAGCCCCGGGCCCTTCAAACTGCCACCGGAGCCCCATGGTAGTGGCAGCAGTGGGGCTGGGATCCCTGGGGTTCTGGCAGGATTTAAAGGGCCAGGGGCTCCAGCCACTGGCAGGAGCCTTGGGCCTTTTAAATTGCCTGGCCTCAGGGAAGCTGCCCCTTTTGGCCCCCCATCATCAGCAGCCCTGCCAGTATGGTTGGCTGTGTACCGGCTCTTACCGGTACACCGGACCAGACTGGCTTACTTTTATCTCTGCATGTATCACTTCCGGCAACATTCACTGGAGTTAGAGCTTCATGTGTGAGCTAAGGACACTATGAGGTACTTGCTGACTTAAATCCCTCTAGCTACTAAGGATTTGTTCAGTTCACATTATGTTAATGAGCAATTTCTCTTAGTTTTTGCAGACATACTGAAAATATCTAGATTGTACAATTCATTTTGTGGCCTCTCTTGAAAGAGTAATGCAATCACTATTGCTGGACAAACTATTCTTTCCAAGTAGTTTATTCGCTACATTTTTTTCTGTTCATGAAGCTTCCTTGAATAGATTTTGAAATTACACATTTGTTATTCTGAATTGTTCAATGAATTTATGAACACTTTACACAAACATTTCAGCCTATGGGTGGGGTTGCACATAAAATATTCACTTTGGTTATTTAACCAATCGTTGCTATAGTTGGTGTCTGATTGGTCAGCTAGGTCACAAGGATTTTGTTTCAAGGTTGATGACAAACTTTTACAAACAGAAATCAAAGTGATGTCAAGTTAGCCATGAAGACATTTCCAACATAAATCTTCTCATAGACAAATATTCAGATCAGTATGTCTGGATCTCAGAGACTGAACATTTTTTAAAAAATCACTCATATGAATGTACATGGAAAACCATCAATGCAAGTTTGCAGGTTTTCAGGAAAACAAATGTTTGCACTTTTTTTTAAGAATTCACCCAGATTAGTACGTGAATATATGGCATTATTGCCTTTACGGAAAAAAGCTACAGGATTTCGTAGGGAATTCGATTATTTCTATAAATCTTTTGCATCATCCTACAGAATTTAACAGAAAATTATATCCTTGCTATCGATGTGTGTTGGAAGGTTTTAAAAAAACTATATAAATGGTCTCATTCCCTATTACATTTTACAGGGCTTTAGACTAATTTCTATAGAACATTATCAGTTTTACCCCATCAGATCCTTAGGACATTTTTACAGAGATCTTTCTCCACGTGAAATCCAAAGTCAAAGACAGACACTCAAACATTTGTTCACCATTTTTACCTTTCTCCTTTCACCCTACTCTAGTGATTAGTAGGAATTTGGTTTTAAGAATGCCATTAGAGATTATTTATTTCAAAAATGTTTTCCAAGGTAGGAAATAATTTCACACCCTTTTGAACTTGCAGGCAAAAACGTGTTACATCTTGTGGAAATGCCCATTAAAGTAACATGTAACCTTACTCATCTGCCATGCCACTAAAATGTCTGGCAGAATCCACATTGTCTTAGCAAGATAGAGATTGAGCGTGTATCAAACTTAGGAAGTTAACTACTTTATGGATCTGAATAAAATGTTCATTTGAAATATTTAATAATAATAAATGTATGCATTATTTGTATTACAGCGCCTAGGAGCTCTAGTCATGAACCAGGACCTGATTGTGCCAGGTGACATAGAAATATAGACCAAAAAGACAATCCTGCCCCAAAACTTACAATGTAAATATATGACAAGAAACAAATATGGAGTCAGACAGGTCAATAGAGGACTACATGGAAACAATGAGAAATATTGGTCAAAATGATAAGCAGTGGTATCAGAGCAGCAGTTGCCTAATTACTGTCAAGATTTTTGTAGGCATCATGATAAAGGGGAGTTTTACAGAAGGTTTTGATAAGAGAAATTAGTTTTGTGGATGTTAATGAGGAGCTCCTACCAAGTGTGAGGGACAGCATGGGAGAAAGCACAAAGGTGCTTATTTGAAAATGGAATGAGGGATATGTTTGAAGACGACTTAAATCATATCAGGAACATTGTTTGGGCAAATACCTTAAGAAATAAGAATGTAGCAGTTAATATCAATATACAAAACTCTCCATACTGTTTATTTACCTTTATATAGATACAGTGATAGCTGTAACATATGTGAAGCAATCACAGTAGTTGTTTTCAGCACATGGGCTGCTTGTTAGTTTGTCTTTTGTTTTTGTTGAATCTCTAAGAGAAACTAATGAGTTTCCAGAAGAGGGCTGAATGCTTTGGGGCTGAGTGTGATTTAAAACTGGCAGTAAAAGAAAAGAAGACAGGGAAGGTAGTTGGTTAATTGACCTTTATTGTGCCTTCTGGTTCATTTAGAAATGGAAATTAAATTAACATGATAATTCAGTCCTACTGTGTTAAGACTGCTATAAACCCATTAAATTTTATGGCCATTGATTTAGCATTTTTTTCTATTAACCGGGTTTAATTTTCAATATTGTCATGCAGGTTCTGAAAAGTGGTTCATTCACTCTGGCTCTTTTAAGTTACCAATGTGTAGCTGTTTTATGATAGTAGCTTAATTATTGAAGAGCACAGGCCCTAACCATCAAAATGCATGTAGTAATTCTGAAACTGACTCTATACAAAGTATATGGGAAACTAGGAAAACCCAGAAATAGATAGGCTCAGTTACATTCCTTAGTAAAACTCAGCTTGACCTTACACCCGTCACCCACAAATATATGACACTGAAATTTAGCATCAAAGGAACAAAGGGAGGGGAAAAATCTCTCCCTCCCCCACCCCCCCCCCGCCTAGGAGCCACTGCCAGAGGGGTGTGCCGGTCACTTTGGGAGCTGCCCTCCAGCCCCGCCCCTGCCCCAGCCCAGAACCCGCACCCAGCACCAAAACTCCCTTCCTGAGCCTGACCCCCACCTCCTCCTGCACCCCAACCCTCTGCCCCAATCAAAGTACTTCTCTTTATTTTCATTTACGTCCTATTACTTATAATATAGGAGGAGGAGGAAGAAAAAAAGAATGAAAAATGGGTAGGGGGGAATAAGAGGGGATAGTTCAGTGGTTTGAGCATTGGCCTGCTAAACCCAGGGTTGTGAGTTCAATCCTTGAGAGGGCCATTTGGGGATTGGTGGCCCTTTGAGCAGGGGGTTGGACTGGATGATCTTCTGAGGTCCCTTCCAACCCTAATAATCTATGAAGAGAATGTTCTTTTTCTTGGCTGGGTCCTGGAGGGGGGGGCGCAAAAATGAAGCTGCGCACAGAGCCCCACTAACTCTAAATCACCACTGACCCCAGGCTTCCTGTGTGACCTTGGGTAAGTCACTTACTCTCTCTATGGTTCACTTGCCCACCTGTAAAATGGAGAGGATAGAACTCCTTTACTTCACAGGGGTGTTGTGAGGAAAAATACATTGAAGATTGTGAGGTGTCTTACCTTGTGGTAATTGGGGCCATATAAGTGCTATATATAGATCCATTTCAACAGGAGAATTTAAAACAAACCTTGTGGAGTTTCCCCTCACACCTTGTCCCCACTCCCATGGGTTTGCCAGTGGAAAAGAACAAGCTGTCCCACTGCACTTTTATCTTGAAAAGCAGGAGTTAATTTCAAAGGGCCTGATCCTGCAATTGGCTGTGTAGGCATATCCCTGGCACCCACACACAAGCAACTGCAGGACCAAGGCCTAAGGTGTTTTATCCTTTTCATTTGGTGAGACAGATTGTATTTAGATCATGAATGTTTTACCAATATTCAGTATAGTCAAAGGCTGTATTTATTCTTACACAGTACCACACTTTTGTAGAACAGCTACAGATCACAATTAAATCACTGCACCTAAAGGAGAACATATAGCAGAAAACAAATTCTTACCCGGAGTTCACCAAGTTACTAATTGCAGTACCGCCCTATCGAAGGTCACATAGTCTCTCAAATGTTGAGTGATGGCATAGTACAACATGACGGTGTGGATGGAACACCACGTTGCTGCCTTGCATATGTCCTGAATAGGGACTTGCGTGAGGAATGCAGTGGAAGAAGCCTACACTTTTGTGGAGTGCACTGTCAACGCCAGGACTGGGATATTAGCCAGGTCATAGCAAGTTCTGATGCAGGACGTGATCCACGATGAGATGTGCTGGGATGAGATGAGAAGCCCTTTCATCTTCTCAGCGATTGCAATAAAAAGCTGT
This sequence comes from Gopherus flavomarginatus, assembly GCF_025201925.1. NCBI lineage: Eukaryota > Metazoa > Chordata > Testudines > Testudinidae > Gopherus > Gopherus flavomarginatus. The sequence goes on from NC_066618.1 coordinate 256,617,078, forward strand.
GGTGACTTACGAAATGACTTTGTGCATTCAATGTAGAAGGCTAGTGTACGCCTGACATCCAGGGAATGGAGTGTCTGCTCTTTGTTGCTGGCATGAGGTTTAGGAAAGAATACCGGTAGAAATATGTCCTGGTTAACGTGAAATTGCATTACTAGCTTGGGTAGAAATGCTGGGTGAGGGCATAGCTGCACCTTGTCTTTGTAAAAGACCATGTACGGGAGCTTGGAAGTCAACGCTTTGGCCAAGGTTATGGCCACCAGAAAGGCCACCTTTCAGGAAAGGCAGGATAAGGGGTAGGTCGCCAAGGGCTCAAAAGGGGGACCCATGAGTCTGGAAAGGACCAGGTTAAGATCCCACTGAGGAATGGACTGCCTCACCTGGGGGTAAAGCCTATCCATGCCCTTAAGAAACCGGCCCACCATGGGATTGCTAAAGACTGACCTGCCCGCCACAACCTGGTGGAAGGCTGAGATGGCCGCCAGGTGCACCTTAATAGATGATATCGCCAACCCCTGTGACTTCAGGTACAAGAGGTAGTCTAGCACAAGGGGACTAGAAGCTTGCTGCGGAGAGGTCCCTTTCTGTAGGGACCAAATGGAGAAACACTTCCATTTCGCCAGGTACATTGTGTGAGTAGAGGGCTTCCTGCTCCCCGAGAACTTCCCTAACAGAATCTGAGCACTGCAGTTCAAACTGGTTCAGCCATGGAGTTTCAATGCCATAAGGTGGAGGGACTCCAGGTTGGAGTATTGTAGTTGGCTGTGATCCTGTGTGATGAGGTCCAGGAGCATAGGAAGGGCCATTGGCCTGTCCAGCAGCGTGGCAAACAGTGCTGTTGGAAGCCCTGTCCTGCCATCTCTTGAGGAGAACCTTGTGTATGAGGGGGAATGGGGGGAACCCATATAGCAGATGACTTGTCCACGGTAGGTGAAAGGTGTTCACTATGGAGTGATGGCTGTGGTTCTGAAAGGAGAACAGCTGACACTTTCTGTTGCTCCATGTCACAAGCAGGTCTAAATGAGGATAGCCCCATCTCTGGAAGATGGAAAGGGCAATGTCCGCTTTAAGTGCCCACTCGTGAGTGCTGAACAAGTGACTGAGGTGGTCTGCTAGTTTGTTCTGTGCTCCTGGCAGATATGAGGCCTGTAGCTGGATGCAGTGTGCAATGCAGAGGTCCCACAGTCAGAGAGCTTCCAGGCACAGGGGAAAGGAGTAAGCACCCCTGTTTGGTTATATAGAACATCACTGTGGTATTGTCCATCAGTACTGAGACACATTTGCCCTCAAGATGGGCCTGGAATGTCTGGCAAGCCAGGCGAACCCCTCTCAGCTCCCTGACGTTGATATGCAGCAATAGTTCTGGTTATGACCACAAGCCTTGATTTCTGATACTGCTCAGGTGCACTCCCCAGCCCGTCTGCAATGCGTCTGTGACCAGCAACTGTGAGGGCTGCCGTTTGGCAACGGGTATTCCGGCACAGATCACCTGAGGTTGAAGCCACAAGCTATGGGACTCAAGACTCTTGGGTGGAAGGGTAACCAGTCTGTCCAGAGATTCCCAACTGGGTCTGTATACCCTGCCAACCAAGCCTGGAGAGAGTGAAGGTGCAACCTGGCATGCTGCACTACATACATGCGGGCAGCTATACGCCCCAGAAGCTTCATGCAGTTTCTGGCCATGGTAGCTGGGAACCGGTTGAGGCTGTCGGTGATGCCCTTGATTCTTTGAAACTGGGACTCGGGTAGTGAGGCTCTGGCCTGAGTGGAGTCCAGGAGAGCCTTGATGAACTCTGTTTTCTGGGTTAAGACTAGTGTAGACTTGGGCACATTCAGAATGAGCCCCAGCCTGTTGAAAGTGGTTCGTGCCAGCACTTGAACCTGGGAATTTCCCTTGATGAGCCAATCATCCAAGTATGGGAGGACCTGTACCTGGCATTTGTGCAGGAAGGCTGCCATGACTGCCATGCACTTTGTGAACACACGCAGGGCCATTAAAAGTCCAAAGTCCAAATGGTAGTATGGTGAGCTGATAGTGTAGGCCACCGACTACGAATTTCCTGTGTGCTGGAATAATTAATATATGAAAGTACACGTCCTTCAAGTCAAGGGTGGCGTACCAGTCTCCCAGATCCAAGGAAGAAATTATGGTGGCCAGAGACACCATACGAAACTTCAGCTTTCTTATGAACGTATTGAGGTTTTGCAGATTCAGGATAGGCCTGAGCCCACCCTTGGCCTTGGGGATGAGGAAATATTGTGAGTAGAACCCTGAGGAACCTCCTCTATTGCCCCCAGTGTGAGAAGTGATTGCACCTCCTGTAGCAGAAGTTGCTCATGAGGGGGGTCCCTGAAGAGGGATGAATAAGGCGGGTGGGAGGGCATAGAATTGGATAAAATATCCCATCCCTACCATGCTCAGGACCCAGTGATCTGAAGTAATCTGGGCCCAGGCACAGCAAAAGCAGGACAGACAATTCACAAAGGAAGGGCAAGGATCTGGAATTTGGGCTGGCGCTCCATCCCCAGGCGCACCTTCAAAAGTTCAGCTTAGAGCCGGGAGGGGTGCTGCTTGGAGGAGCCCTGACTCCGGCTGGAGGAGGACTGCGGGGGATGCCTCCTGTTGTTTCTGCCCCCTCCTTCAATTATAGTCCTGCCTGGGGTGACCTGAATAGAATCTTGAGGGGGGCTGGTTTTCTCTGGGGTGATGGTGTGAGAATTCCCAGAAATTTGAGGGTTGCTTGCAAGTCATTGAAACCTTGCAGTCTTGAGTCCATCTTGTCAGTGAAAAGCCCCTCACAGTCAAGTAGGAGGTCCTCTACGGTATTCTGGACCTTTCTGGGGAGTCCTGAGACCTGTAGCCATGAGCTACACCTCATTGTGATGCCCATAGCCATGGTTCGCACCGCTGAGTCAGCAGAGTCCAGAGCAGCCTGGACGGAGGTTCTAGCCATCGCCCTGCCCTCTTCCAGGCCTGCAGTGAATTCCTGAGGGGATTCAGATGAAAGCAGTTCCTGAAATCTAGAGAGGGAGTTCCATGAGTTATATACATAGCTTCTAAGTACCGGCTTTTGTTGGAGATTCAAAGCTGGAGCCCCCTGGTTGAGTACACTTTTTCAACCAAAGAGGTCCAGCTTCTTAGTGTCTTTATTCTTAGGGGTGGACCCCTAGCCATTGGTGGTATAGAGGCCGGGGTTTGCCAGAGCACCTTTGTGGTGTTCTAAGTGTTTTTTATAAGTAGCAGTGCCACCTTGGAGGGACCCTCCAGGGCAAGTATGTCCACCACAGTGTCCGAGTCTTCCGTCACCTCCTTCGTCGTCATGTTGAGGTTCTGGGCCACCCTTTTAAGAGGGTCTTGGTGGGCTTTTATGTCCATTCCCAGAAGTGATGTGGCAAAAGTGATGAGGAAGAAGATGAGGCTCGAGGTGGGACGAGGTCTTCCTGCCCCTCCGGTTCCCTGGCGACTTGCTCAGGGACATCCATTGTCACTGCTGCTGTTGGTATGGGAGCTGCCATCATTGGCATCTCTGACCTTGTGCTCGATATGGGAGGCCCAGGGTCTGAACCCCATGGTCCACTTGCCCTGGTGTGGGATAGGAGGTGCTGCCATCAGTGCCCCAGACAGTGCCAGAAGTGGTGCAGCAGCCGGTTCGCCTGCACCTAAGCTGGTGCACAGGAATAGGATGCTGGGGACTATGCCATCATGGCAATTAAGTCCCAGATGGCCTCAAAATGTCTGGTGTGGAGGGGAGGTCCAGGTCCTCATCCTCCATTACTTCCCGGACCGGAGAGTCCACCAACAAAATACGTACAATATGATGGGGGCTAATTTAGCTACAAGTCAGGAAAAAGATCTTGGAGTCATCGTGGATAGTTCTCTGAAGATGTACAAGCAGTGTGTAGAGGCAGTTCAAAAAGCAAACAAGATGTTAGGAATTATTAAAAAGGGGATAGAGAATAAGACTGAGAATATATTATTGCCTTTATATAAATCTATGGTACGCCCACATCTCGAATACTGCGTACAGATGTGGTCTCCTCACCTCAAAAAAGATATACTGGCACTAGAAAAGGTTCAGAAACGGGTAACTAAAATGATTAGGGATTTGGAATGGGTCTCATATGAGGAGAGATTAAAGAGGCTAGGACTCTTCAGCTTGGAAAAGAGGAGACTAAAGGGGAATATGATAGAGGTATATAAAATCATGAGTGATGTGGAGAAAGTGGATAAGAAAAAGTTATTTACTTATTCTTATAATACAAGAACTAGGAGTCACCAAATGAAATTAATAGGCAGCAGGTTTAAAACAAACTAAAGGAAGTTCTTCTTCATACAGTGCACAGTCAACTTGTGGAACTCCTTACCTGAGGAGGTTGTGAAGGCTAGGACAACAGCGTTTAAAAGAGAACTGGATAAATTCATGGTGGTTAAGTCCATTAATGGCTATCAGCCAGGATGGGTAATGAATGGTGTCCCTAGCCTCTGTTTGTCAGAGGATGGAGATGAATGGCAGGAGACAGATCACTTGATCATTGCCTGTTAGGTCCACTCCCTCTGGGGCACCTGGCATTGGCCACTGTCGGTAGACAGATACTGGGCTAGATGGACCTTTGGTCTGACCTGGTACTGCTGTTCTTACGTTGTAACACTGGACTCGACAGACCCCTCTTCAAGGCAGGAGTCGATGGTGCCAGGACCAATGCACTAGCCTTCTGTTGTCCCAACGTAGAACACACCACGCTGGAGTCCTGTCCGCTCTTCTTGGTTGCAGAGCAGCTCTGTTCTGCCTTCTTCTTATGCGGCACCGGGGTTGTGATTGGTGCCGCACCGATGAGCTGGCCTTCTGCACGGGGAATGGTGCCAATATTCCTTATGTGGATCCTTCCTTGGTGCCAAGACGACCCACATCAAGGCTGGTGCACTGTACACTGAGGCTGCCTGTACCAGATCTTGAGCCAGTTGGGACCGGAGAGCGGATTCCATCAAGAGAAGCTTGCAGCAATAGTCTCTCTCCCTCTTAGTTCTGGGCTTGAAGCCTCTGCAGATGGTGCACTTGTCTTGCAATTGACCCTCTCCCAGGCACGTTAGACATGTGGTGTGCGGATCCCCTCTGGTCATAGGCTTACTGCCCCACCACACAGCTTGAACCCCTGGGGTCACGGCATGCCCCAGCAATGGGGAAAAATATCATGGGGGGAGGAACCCCCCAACTTAAATGTACTAATGAACTAACTGACTGACTAACTAAGATGAAGGATAACAACTATATACAGGGAAAACCATTAGGAAGCACTTGCTAAAGCAAGAGACCAGTTGCTTCAATGACCATCACTGGCAGTTAGAAGGAACTGAGCAGGCAGTGAGCTGGCAGGGACCTAAATACACTAGCACAAAGGCTCCACTTCAGGGGGCTCCACAGCCGACCCGACAGTACCACTAGGGTAAAAACTTCCAACAAGCGTGCACGTGGCGCGCGCGCACATCTTTTGGAATGGACATGAGCAATCACTCGAAGAAGAACTAGTGGCTCCCAGCCCTGTGACTTAGGTATGTTTACACTTTGAGATGAAGGTGTAAATTCCAGCTTGAGGAGACATACCTGCACTAGCTCTGATCAAGCTAATGAGCTAAAAGTCGAGTATAGCCACAGCAGTACACGCAGGACTCACTGCTCCATGTACGTATACATCCTAGGTGTTAGGCATGCACCAAGGAGAATAAGCCTTTCCTGCCACTTGCAACACCACAGCTATGTTCTATTTTTAGTGCACTACCTCAGCCAAAGCTAGTGCAGATATGTCTCCGCAAGCTGAAATTTGCTCCTCCAGCTCAAAGCATAGGCAAACCCTAAGTCACAGGGCTACGAGTCACTAGATTTGGGTTTTAATCCCAGCTCTGCTACTGCACTCTGTGTCTCTTAAAATGAATAGTAGTGAAAGCTTCAGTGAAGCCTATTCCATACAAATATGTAAAACTCTTCCATCTCCAGAGGCCAGTGTACGTTACTGAAGTATTGCTGCATCAGAATCCGTTTGCAGAGGGATGTCAATCTAAGATCATCATTTGCCCCTCAAGCATTGAAGAAACAATTCAATGGAAGAATGATTGTGTGACTAAGGAGTCCACGTACTCATGTTTAATTTTAAGCCTTTGTTACTTTTACTTTTTACCTATCCTTCATTGTTTTGAGAGGTAAATTCTTCCTTACGTGTGTAAGCAGGGTCTAAATGAGCTGTCCCCTGACATTTAGTGATAAGCAGGAGGCAGGGAGGAGGGAGACTTCAGGAACGGACTGTGTTTGCATAGACACACTTCCTCTGCTTAGATACACAGCATGATGGAACTGCTTTGCCAAAAAGATCACTTTTGCCTGGTGTTGGACTACAGATCATTGGAAATACCAGGAAAGATGATCTGGAGTGCCATTGAGAAGCAAAGTTGGGAAAAATACTTCTCTGATGGATTGTATTTACTGAGGGACTACCTCAGTAAATACACTGAGGCACACCACTTCTGAAAGATTGCCGACCCCTTCCCTAGATACTGAACCCAGCCCTTGTTGCTGCCAACTCCACCTGCCAGAAGGGTTGCAAACACATCAATGCAAAAGTCATATTATGAGTATCCTAAGTTCTCAATTACTGAGGGACAATTTACACTCATTGTTTTATTTGTTTTCCACAGGCTACTCTTAATATACCCTTTTATGAGTGATGTACCCAAATATTTGGATGCTAATATCTAAAATCTATCCTTAAGTTTATTAACCTTAATTTGGGATATTTCAGATTATGTTCTATATGTATTTTATGACTTTTAAACCAAACTTTGTACTTTTATGCATTATATCCAGATGTATAGAAACTTGTTCCTTAACCTGTGTATTAGATAATTTTAGCATTAGCTTTAATAAAAATTTTGAGTGCAGGCATAATGAAATTTTGTTAAGCTTCTTATATGAGTAAAGAGCAGCAAAACTGTACTTAGCCTGCCCTGGTTGAGGGATCATCCTAAACTGAATCTCACCCACTAAGCAGGTGATAGGGATGCCAAATCCCAATGGACGAGAGAAGGGGTGCGTATAGGTGTTTCTACCTGGCAGTATGACTTCTGCCCAAAGAGTCCTAGACACTATTTGACCTTTCCCTCTCCAGTGTTTAAAGCCAGAGCTGATTAGACTCAATTAGGAGTCATTGTTTCTGTTCAGTGATTACCAAAATTGAATCACAAGCAAGCAGGTTTAGGGGCTACACCTTAGACCTGCTATAGGCAGAGTGGTGAAGTGAAAGACAATGCAGAGGCTGTACAGGCAGTGAGGTGAAATCACTAACGACCTGGGCTGAGTGATGGAACCTCAGAACATGGCATTACAGAAGTGGCATTGAGTGTCCAACGGGGTAGCCCATGACCCTTGGCAGCAAGCAACCAGCAGCAGCAGAGAAAGGCAGCAGCAAACAGCTGTTACAGAGGCACACTGCAACCACAAAGACATTGCTCAATGCCCTCCCCTTCTGGAGTGGGAGGGGAACCCCTGTGAATGCATGTCTGAACTTGGCATCTTCGCTAACCAAGAACAGACAATTCTGAGTGGCACGCAATGGAGGGAGAGGGGAATGATATGTCAGAGACATACACTTGTTAAACTTTCAAACCTTAAGGTGGGAAACTGAGGCAAAGGACACTGCCTAACATACTGTGGGGTCGGGTTTTGCTTATGGTTGCATGCTTTTGAATGTGGTTATGGTGTTATCCCAAACTAATGATTGGTTCTCTTTCCCTTTTAATAACAGTTCTCTTTTGTTACACACAGACTCCGCACTTGCAGTTGGGAAGTATTGCCTCTTAGAAGTGCCCTGGGGTGATGTTAAGTTTTCCCAGATTACTGGGTGGAGGCTTAAGCCAGTTATGTTTGCCTGGGTCCTGGTTATCAGTCCGGGGGCCTCTGCATTTTAATCTAATTTTAAATGAAGCTTCTTAAACATTTTAAAAACCTTATTTACTTTACATACAACAATAGTTTAGTTATATATTATAGACTTATAGAAAGAGACCTTCTAAAAATGTTAAAATGTCTTACTGGCATGCAAAACCTTAAATTAGAGTGAATAAATGAAGACTCGGCATACCACTTCTGAAAGATTGCCGACCCCTTCCCTAGATACTGAACCCAGCCCTTGTTGCTGCCAACTCCATCTGCCAGAAGGGTTGCAAACACATCAATGCAAAAGTCATATTATGAGTATCCTGTTTGGTATAACTTTTCCAATGATAACATAAAATGGCTGTTCACCATTAGTTTCCCATAATAAAATGCTCCCCTGCACACTAAAGTAACGTAAGCAATATCTAAGTGTATAGACAATAGGTTACCTCAGTCACAAAAGAATTAAGGGGAACATGATACTGACACAAATACTAGTGCCTGCCAGCCAGTAAAAATACAACTGGTCTAAATTGTTTTCAAAGCCTGGAGGCACACACTGAACTCCCCATGCACCAACAATGTTCTAATATGATATGACGCTCCTTAACACATCAGAGTTAGCAACAAATAGAGGCAGGGCCAGCTTTAGGCCAATTCCCCGGAATTGGGCCCTGTGCCTAAGGCGCCTTTTTTAATGTTTTTAATGTTTTTTTTACTCACCCAGCACCCAAAGGGGGGAGGGGTGTCTGGGCCTTTGGCAGCATTTTGGCAGCGGCGGGGGGTCCACTCCAGGTCTTCAGTGCCATTTCAGCGCAGTGGGGTCCTTCAGTGCTGTGGAAGACCCGGAGCGGACTCCCCGCTGCCGAAGTGCCGCTGAAGCCCCAGACCACCACTATTTGAATCGGGCCCTGCATAAAGCAGGCCCTGAATAGAGGAATAATATTGTTTCATGCCATTGTTGGCAATAAACACCCATCTATGTTCATTACACTTTGTTTGATAGTCATCATTCAGTCAACATTTACTACACTGTAGTCTCTTAACAAATGACTTAATACAAATAGCCTACATACAAATAATAAACCTGGGAATAGCAGGAAGTTCCATATAGTGGCTGCCAGAAAAACTCGTTATATCATATAGTCACAAAATGCCATGTTGACACCTGCTGAAACTCCAGCAACCTCACAGAGTTTACAATAAGCTAGAATTTGGCCCAGTGTGTTATATTGGGATGAGTTTGTTGTCTGTTTGTTTGCTGTTGTCTGTTTGTTTGTTTGCTATGTGCCTCCTTGATTGACGTTTACAGTGTGAGTCATTTGGGCGCATGCTAGTCAAGGCTGAAAGCTTTCTAGTGAGGTTCTAGAACCTGCCATCCTTTGATTCCTAATCGCTTTAGGATTCCTTCACAAGGGGGAAGGGTTAACTCAGGGAGAACAAGGATTTAAAAACCCATCTTGTAAGCGAGTGGAGAAGCTAGCGAAAAGGAGCAGCAAACGAGGGAGTGCTAGGGAGAAGCTGGTGGTCATTGTACATGTAGGTACCAATAACATTGGAAAAGGTAGGAAGGTGGTCCTGGCAGCCAAATTTAGGCTGCTAGATAAGAGATTAAAGTCCAGGACCTCTATGATAGCATTCTCTGAAATGCTTCCAGTTCCACAGGCAGAACTGCAGGGTTTGAATGCATGGATGAGATGATGGTGTTTGGAGGAGGGGCTTAGGTTTATTGATAAACAGACTAAAAGAGGTGATTAGAAGGGAAAAAAGGCATCCTTTAGAAATTGGATGTGAAATCTTCATGGGGAAAATAGAAAGGAGCATAATGTCTGGCAAGAAAAATTTAAAATTATAATTAGGCAGGCCAAGAAAGAATCTGAAGAGCAACCAACTGAAGACACAAAAACTAACTGCACATTTTTTTAAATACATCAGAAACAGGAAGCCAGTCAAATACAGTAGTCAGTGAAGCCCCTGGATGACCAGTGTGCATTTAAGAAAGACAAAGTCATTGTGGAGAAGCTAAATTAATATTTTGCATTGGTCTTCACTGTAGAGGATAAGAAAGAGATTCCCACACAAGTCATTCTTTTTAGGTGAAAAATCTGAGGAACTGATTGAAATGTCAATAGAGGAGTTTTAGGAACAAATTCATAAATTAAACAGTAATAAATCACCAGGACTAGATGGTATTTATTCAAGAGTTCTGAAGGAACTTAAATATGAAATTGCAAAACTACTAATTTTGATAAATAACCTATTGCTTAAGTCAGCCTCTGTACCAGATGACCGGAGAATAGTCAATGTGATGCCAATTTTTAAAAAGGCTCCAGAGGTAATTCTGGCAATTACAGGCTGGTAAGCCTAACTCCAGTACCGGGCAAATTAGTTTAAAATATAGTAAAAAAGAGAATTATTAGATACATTGTTGAATGTGATAAGTTGGGGAAGAGTCAACATGGCTTTTATAAAGGGAAATCATGCCTCACCAATCTATTATAATTCTTTGAGGGGGTCAAGAAATATGTGGATAAGGGTGGATATAATGTACTTGGACTTTCAGAAAGTCTCTGACAAGTCCCTTGCCAAAGGTTTGTAAGCAAAGTAGACTGTCATGGAAGAGAGAAGGTCCTCTGATGGATCAGTAACTGGCTGAAAGATAAAAAACAAAGGATAGATATAAATGGGAGAAAGGTAAATAGTGGGCTCCCTGAAGGATCTGTACTGGCACCTGTGCCGCTCAACCTATTCATAAATGATCTAAAAAAAGGGGTAAACAGTGAGATGGTAATGTTTTCAGACCATACAAAATTACTCAAGATAGTTAAGTCCAAGGCTGACTGCGAAGAGTTACAAAGGGATTTCACAAAACTGGGTGATGCGGCAAGAAAGTGGCAAATGAAATTGAATGTTGATAAATTCAAAGTAATGCACATTGGAAAACATAATCCCAATTATACATACAAAATAATGGGATCTAAATTAGCTGTTACCACTGAAGAAAGAGATCTTGGAGTCATTGTGGATCATTCTCTGAAACATCTGCGCAATGTGCAGTAGCAGTGAAAAAAGCTAACAGAATATTATAAATTATTGGGAAAGAGATAGATAAGAAAGAAAATATCATAGTGTCACTACAGAAATCCATGATATTCCCACACATTGAATACTGTGTGCCGTTCTGGTCACCCCATCTTAACAACGATGTATTAGAATTGGAAAAAAAGATGGGCAAAAAAAATGATTAAAGTTATAGAACAACTTCTTCTATATGAAGAGAGATTTAAAAGATTGTGACGGTTCAGCCTAAAAAAGAGATGACTGGGGGATGGGAGGATATGATAGAGGTCTATAAAATCATGACTGGTGTGGAGAAAGTGAATAGGGAAGTGCTATTTACCCCTTCACATAACACAAGAACCAGTGGGTCACCCAATGAAATTAATAGGCAGCAGGTTTAAAACAAACATTAGAAAGTACTTCTTCATACAATGCATAGTCAATCTGTGGAACTCATTGCTGGGGGATGTTGTGAAGGCCAAAAAGCTTTTTTAAACTGGGTTCATAAAGAATTGGATAAGTTCTTAGAGGACAGGTCCATCAACAGCTATTAGCCAAGATAGTCAGGGATGCAACCCCATGCCAAGGGTGTCCCTAAACCTCTGACTGCCAGAACCTGGGATAGGATGACATAGGATGGATCACTCAGTAAATTGCCCTGTTCTGTTCATTCCCTCTGCAGCATCTGGCACAGGCCACTATCTGAAGTGGGCTAGATGGACCACTGTTCTGATCCACTATGGCCATGCTTATGTTCATTTAATGTTACCACACTATATTTTATTTTGTATAATGTTTATCATACATACTCTTTCCCAAAACATGTCACTGGCCTGCTGTAAATAAAACAATTGCAGAGTTAAATAACAAATAATAGCATAGCAAGGCAGAAATTAATGAGCATAGGCCTTGGGGAAAAGGGGTTTTGCTAGTTGAGGCTGCTGAAGAAATTAACTGACTCAAGGCATCCTTTTACCAGTGTTGATCATTCTCCTTCGTTGGCCAGCTCCACTCACTTTTCAGTCCTCAAAGGCCCTCTATCAGTCTCCCCAATGAATGGGAAGGTTATGACCACTTTCTTCCATCACAATGTCCCTGGATGAACTTTTGACCCTGGGAGCTTTGGAACTGGGTGTCTGCTGGCAAAAGCCAATGTGAACCTGAGCTGGACCTGGTCTTTTGAGCAGAGCTATAGAAATAAAGCTGTTATAGATAGGGGATCAGCTTCAGCAGTCTCTTTACTGAATTCACAATAAAAATAGCTCCTTATCTGAGTTCACAAACACTGCTCCTGGCATATTACACCATTCACTATTGTGGAAGAAGAGGAAGTATACAACAGAACTCAATGAGGAAAAAAAAGGACCAAATTCTGTTCTGGTATAAGCAATCTGATTCCTTCATTCCAGGCATACTTCCATACAGGCCTTGCCAAATAAAGGGCAAATCCTCACCTCTTTTTTGTTTGAAAAAGTCTAAAACCACCAGAACCCACTGCACAGAGCTGCTCAAAACTGTTCCTTCAAACTGTTTTTTCCATTTTGGGGGCTGAGGATGGCTATTGAAAAACTGAAAACCCAAAACTTTTGATGACAATGTTGAACAAAAAGAATCTTTTTTAAAGTTTAGTTGACATTTTCATGGCAAGAAAAATCATTTCCCAACTGGCTCTCCCACTGTGGCTCCATACCTGGTTGAGTGTACTACAGAAAGGCCACGTAGAGTGACTGTGAACCCTGGAAATGCTGGGCAGAGTACTCTCCAGAGGGACTCGCTTCAAGGAAGCACAGTGGATGTGGGGAGAGGAATGGCTAGTGAGCAGTGCCAGATTAACCCATAGGCTAATAAGACTATAGCATTAGTCCCTCCTATTTTTAGCCCCTACTTTAGGCCCTAATTTTTAGGCGCTCTTATTTTTAGGCCCTCCGTTATATGTTGAAGAGCTGAGTGACAGTAGCGGGGCCATTGAAAATTTTTTGTCTCATTAGATATTGCTTTGTTTGTACAAATTAATCCATCAAGATTGTGAATTCAATATATGGTGGTTGTGATTTTGTCTTTGTGGGCTAAGTAAATGTTTGTGGGTCCAAGCAATATTGAACTTTGTACACAGTAGGCATACACTAAACAGTAGAAACCATGTTGAAGAAAGGGGGATGGCAGAAATTAAAGGAGGCCAAAGAAAGACGGCGAAGACAAGATGTAATGCTGAAAGGTACTCCTTCTCTCCTGACATTTTTTGCTCCTACTAAGTCTAGTAGTGAGGAAGTTCAGGCAAATACCCGCCCAAGTGAACTTGCTGTGCCTGCACTAGATGAAAAGGAGCAGCCTCCTGTGATTTCTCTAGCTGCAGTCTGACCCCTCTCCTCTGAAGATTTTCCCAGTGATAGTAATACAAAAATATCCTTCTCCAACAATCCAGGCAACCGAAACATCACTTCTCGAGATCTCACTGCATATTGGACTGAGAAGGGCCCACAGAAATGCCAGAATCTAGATGCTGACTTTTCATTGACAAAGTGAGAGTACACCGATCAGAATCATTATCTGACCAAATCCTAACAAACAGTTTGGCAAGCGAGAGTGACTTATCTATTCACCGTCTGAGAAGAAAGTGTACTGTTTTTATTGCCGCTTGTTTTCTGATACCAAAATGTGGGGAATGATCTGCAAAGGCTTCAATAATTGGAAGAATACTGCATACGCTACCAATCATGAAATGAGTGAGCAGCATACATTGTCAGTTAGCAGCTACCATGCACAAAAGAAAGTTAGTGGCAGAATTGATACCCAAATGGAAAACCAGTTTTTGGAAGCTCATGCTTATTGGAAGAATGTTCTCAGATGCATAGTTGAAACCATAGTTTTTCTTGCTGAGTATAGCCTGCCATTCCGTGGCTCAGATGAGACTGTTGGATCAAAACACAATGGCAATTACCTTGGCATTCTAGAGCTAATTGCCAAGCTTGACCCTTTCTTAGCACAGCACATCAATGAACACACAAACAGTGAAAAAGGCCATACATCATATCTATCAAAGACTATAAGCCTGCAGTGCAATGAATTCATCACAAAGAAGACACTATTAGCCATTGTAGATGAGATCAAAGATGTGAGATATTTTTTCATTGTCCATCAACTCAAGACCAGATGTGTCACATGTAAATCAGCTGACTGTCATCTTCCATTATGTGCAAGCAGACCAGCTGAGCATTTCATGACCTTCATAAACATCACCAGCCACACAAGGGAGAAACTTGCCTCCTACCTACTCGATTTCCTCACCATAAATGGGATTGACATCAGCCTTTGTCATGGCCAAAGCTATGACAATGCAAGTACAGTGAAACCCTGCTATAACACGATGTTTGGGGTCCAAAAAATTCCATCATGATAAATGCAGGGTCGTGGTATAGCAGAGTTTCAAGCCAGTCAGTTTAAGTCAGTGGCCCTCAATGTGATGCACTGATGTGTGCCGCCTAGTGCCCCTAGTGCCTGGTGCCCAGCAGGGGAGAGAATCCATGGCCTGATACCTGCCAGAAACAGAGAACTCCAAGGCTGCAGGCGCCGGTGCTCTCTGTCCCCGGCAGGCGCGGGGCTGCGGCTTCTCTCTGGCTTCAAGAGGAGCCGCGGCCCCGTGCCTGCCGGGGACAGAGAGCACTGGTGCCTGCAACCCTGGAGTTCTCTGTCCTCGGCAGGTGCGGAGCCGTGGCTCCTCTTGAAGCCGGAAAGAAGCCGTGGCCCTGCACCTGCCGGGGACAGAGAGCACCAGCGCCCGCAGCCTCGGAGTTCTCTGTCCCCGGCAGGCGCTGGGCCACGGCTTTTCTCCAAGTCAAAGAGAAGCCGCGGCCCCACGCCTGCCAGGGACAGTGAGCACCGGGGCCCGCAGCCTCGGAGTTCTCTGTCCCCGGCAGGTATGGGGCCGCAGCTTCTCTCCCCTGCTGGGCACTAGGCAGGGGCACATCAAAGTCCCGGAGGGCATCATGGCATTGGGGACCACTGGTATTAGGCCTTAAAGGGGAGCCAACTTATGATCACGTTATATGCGATTTCGCATTATGGCGGGGCACGTTATTGTAAAGTTTGACTGTAATATGTGTGGCACTGGCAAATATTCAGGGATGCTGGCAAAGATAAAAAAGCACAGTGCTTGGTTCATTACATTCCATGTGCTGCACACTTACTCAACTTTGTTGGCCAGTCTGCTGTGGATTGTTGTGTTGAACCGGTTTCCTTTTTTGGATTTGTCCAAGAGTTGTACAATTTTTTCTCTGCATCAACCAATCGTTGGATGATTCTTAAATATTCACTACCAAAGAGATGCCCAGTACCCAAATCACTATCAGGGACACAGTGAAGTTCCAATGTTACAGCTGTGAATGCAGCTGTTCTGGGGTACCCCAACTATAGAGCATCAAGGATGATGAATCTCAAAAATCAGCAACAAGAAAAAGTGTGAAGATCCTGAGTGATGCAATGCACACTTTGGAAACTGGTATTTTGTGTGAAGTCTGGAATGGTATACTTCAGCCATTCAGCAAGTGCAGGCTAAGCTAGCAAAGTGCTCCGACTGACCTTTCCACTGCTGTAAACCTAATGAGGAGTCTTGGAACTTTTCTTCAACAAATGCGGGTTAGTTTTGATGAGTATGAATTTCAGGGGGCTTAAAGGACTGCTAACCATAAGTATAAGTCAACCAAATGCCACAAAAGACAGAAGACATGCAATGATGCAAATGCTCCCTCATTCAGTGATGAAGAGGCCTTCAGAGTTAATACCTTCATCACAATCATCGACAAACTGAAGAGTTCATTAGAACATTGGATCGAGGCTTATGAAAATATCGACAAACCCTTTAGTGTACTGACAAATTTTTTGCTTAACATTGCAAGATCTGAAGTCAGTGAAGGTATCAAATGTCTGTATCAAAAGTACTCAGAAGATCTCCCAGTTGATTTTACTAAAGAATTTCTTCAATTTGTTGAATTCATATCACTCTCAGAGATAGAGAGAAAAGATGATGAAAGCAATCTATTTGGATGTACCAAGTTATCACTAAAAGCAGCAAAGAATCCTGTGGCACCTTATAGACTAACAGACGTTTTGGAGCATGAGCTTTCACGGGTGAATACCCACTTTGTCAGATGCATGCAAGTTATCACTGAATCCAATGTGATAGAATGTTTTCCAAATGTTGAAAGTGCCTTACATCTGTATTTGTCACTAATGATCACTAACTGTAGGTGGAAAATGTTCCTTCTCTTTTCTAACAAGGGTCAAAAATGTCCTCTGATCCTCCATGACTTAAGAGCATCTCAGTGCTTTGTCCCTCTTGAGAACTGAGAATGAAATCATCAGGTCTTTGAATTATGATGACATCATCCATGACTTTGCCACAGCTAAAGCTAGGGGGAAAAAACTGTTTGAAGAACTACATGCAGAGTAGAATTAATGTGTTAATTTTACATAAATAATATGTAAATATGTATGTAGACAAATGTTTGATGACTTCACAATTTTTTTTGCAATACGTAATTCATACTTAGGCTTTCCCTCCCATTAGCCTTAGGCCCCTCATAACCTTAATCCAACCCTGCTAGCGAGTCCACAATCCTCAGATCCACTGACCATCAACGCAGCAGGCTACTGTTGCTACCACATCCCAGAGGCTGCAGTACTGGAAGTAGTTATTTTGTGTCAAGTATCAGACAGTCTGGACCTATACATTGAATGCTTCCGCCGGCGTGCACAGGCAGAAATCGTAGAACAACAACATCGCTTGCCTCACAACCTAAGTCGTTCAGAACGCAATGCCATCCACAGCCTCAGAAACCACCCTAACATTATCATCAAAGAGGCTGATAAAGGAGGTGCTGTTGTCATCATGAACAGGTCTGACTACCAAAAGGAGGCCGCCAGACAACTCTCCAATACCAAATTCTACAGGCCACTTCCCTCAGATCCCACTGAGGAATACACTAAGAAACTACAGCATCTACTCAGGACGCTCCCTACACTAACACCAGAAGAAATCAACATACCCCTAGAGCCCCGACCAGGGTTATTCTATCTACTACCCAAGATCCACAAACCCGGAAATCCTGGACGCCCCATCATCTCGGGCATTGGCACTCTCACTGAAGGACTGTCTGGATATATGGACTCTCTACTCAGACCCTATGCCACCAGCACTCCCAGCTATCTCCGTGACACCACTGATTTCCTGAGGAAACTACAATGCATTGGTCACATCCCAGAAAACACCATCCTAGCCACCATGGATGTAGAGGCTCTCTACACTAACATCCCACACACAGATGGAATACAAGCTGTCAGGAACACTATCCCTGATGATGCCACAGCACAACTGGCTGCTGAGCTCTGTGCCTTTATACTTACACACAACTATTTCAAATTTGATGACAATATATATCTCCAGATCAGTGGCACTGCTATGGGCACCCACATGGCCCCACAATATGCCAATATCTTTATGGCCGACCTGGAACAACGCTTCCTCAGCTCTCGTCCACTCACGCCCCTTCTCTACCTGCGCTACATTGATGACATCTTCATCATCTGGACCCATGGGAAGGAGACTCTGGAAAAATTCCACCATGATTTCAACAGCTTCCACCCCACCATCAACCTCAGCCTGGACCAATCTACACGGGAGGTCCACTTTCTTGACACCACGGTGCAAATAAGTGATGGTCACATTAACACCACCCTATATCGAAAACCTACCGACCGCTATGCCTACCTTCATGCCTCCAGCTTCCATCCCGGACAGGATCCATTGTCTACAGCCAAGCACTGAGGTACAACCGCATCTGCTCTAACCCCTCAGATAGAGACCAACACCTACAAAATCTCCACCAAGCATTCTCAAAACTACAATACCCGCACGAGGAAATAAGGAAACAGATCAACAGAGCCAGATGTGTACCCAGAAGCCTCCTACTGCAAGACAAACCCAAGAAAGAAACCAACAGGACTCCACTGGCCATCACATACAGCCCCCAGCTAAAACCCCTCCAACGCATCATCAAGGATCTAAAACCCACCCTGGGCAATGATCCCACACTTTCACAGGCCTTGGGTGGCAGGCCAGTCCTTGCCCACAGACAACCTGCCAACCTGAAACATATTCTCACCAGTAACTGCACACCGCACCATAATAACTCTAGCTCAGGAACCAATCCATGCAACAAACCTCGATGCCAACTCTGCCCACATATCTACACCAGTGACACCATCACAGGACCTAACCAGATCAGCCACACCATCACTGGTTCTTTCACCTGCACATCCACCAATGTAATATACGCCATCATATGCCAGCAATGCCCCTCTGCTATGTACATCGGCCAAACTGGACAGTCTCTACGGAAAAGGATAAATGGACACAAATCAGACATTAGGAATGGCAATATACAAAAACCTGTAGGAGAGCACTTCAACCTCCCTGGCCACACTATAGCAGACCTTAAGGTGGCCATCCTGCAGCAAAAAAACTTCAGGACCAGACTTCAAAGAGAAACTGCTGAGCTTCAGTTCATCTGCAAATTTGACACCATCAGCTCAGGATTGAACAAAGACTGTGAATGGCTTGCCAACTACAGAACCAGTTTCTCCTCTCTTGGTTTTCACACTTCAACTGCTAGAACAGGGCCTCATCCTCCCTGATTGAACTGACCTCGTTATCTCTAGCTTGCTTGCTAGCATATCTATACCTGCCCCTGGAAATTTCCACTACATGCATCAGAGGAAGTGGGTATTCACCCACGAAAGCTCATGCTCCAAAACGTCTGTTAATCTATAAGGTGCCACAGGATTCTTTGCTGCTTTTACAGTTATTTTGTGCTATGGCTACAGGAAGGAAGATTCTATCCCATAAATTCCCCTGTACAAAGTCAGCATTTATGAGGGACAAGACTTTAGCCCCAAACTTGTATGTTTTCATCAACTCCATACTTTATTATTCTTACATTGTCTTTAAGTTTCCTTGTCTTTGTGGGTTTAAACTAGGCAATTAATAATATGGTGTCTATTTGTGGTTTAATTCTAACATCTATTGCAAAACATTATACCGACACAGCATTTGGATGTCCCAATGACTGTTGCAGATGGGCTTTGGAACACAATCCACTTATAATACCCTGCTGTTCATCTGTCTAAAACCAAAGACCAGAAAACATGGTCTAAAGGGTCTAAGCGAAAGAAAGAATCTAAAGGGAGTGAGAGAAACCACCGAGAGAGATCTCATTTTAATTCAGTCCAGATTGATGCTGCCCAAAGCAGTTACCAGCAGTTTATAGCTGTTCTGTAGCCTTTGTGAAAACCACTGGTGGCCTCAATGACATTTCTAGTGTGCAGTTTTCCACATCACATTTGGCATCCTTGTTGGTGATAAGTCTTGACCTTTCTGTTGATGACTAGGATGGAGAGTGAACTGACTTATACCCAAGGGGTGAAGCCACCCCCACTACATCAGTTTCGAGGCACATTGAGAACCTTACATTGCCACGACCCATGTGGTATGCTGTGGGGCAGATTTTTCAAAGTAAAGCACACGCAGGTGCATGCCTACCTGATACGTACGGAAGCTCAAAAGCTTGTCCCTCTCACCAACTTCTAGAAATTGGTCCAATAAAAGGCATTAACTCACCCACCCTGTGTCTCAAATCAAATGACACACAGCCTGGTAGGCACCTATCTGGCCAAGTGTGTTTGCACAAATATTTTATTTATGTACGTACATTGTGTCTTTGCTCAGACAAATTAGGAATGCCCTTGTCCCTAACTGATAATTTGACTCTAAGAGTCCAGTTGTACAATCAGTTTATATTCATCTACTCTATCTTCACTGAGTTTTGGAAACTGTTTACAACAATATGTACTTTCAGCCTGTGTCTAGGATTACCTTATTTCATGGATTTAGGATGGTCACATGAAGGCATGCAACAAAATGAATGGTTCTGGAAAGTGAATTAATGTTAAAATAGTAACAAGCAATTATTTTTAATTAATTCTTTTAGTAACTGAACTTTCAGCATAAGCCTACACAATCTGAAACAAAATTACTTTAATAGAAAACACAGCTGTTTTATTCTGCAAGCCAGGTGTATTTGCAACCTATGACAGCATATTTCTTATCTCAAACATTGCAGATCAATACAAATCTTATTCCACACTAAAAATGATTAATATCAGTCACATCCTAACTGTAAAATGACCATGGTAAAATTAATCCTCCCTTTGCAACAGAGAACCCATACATTTAGAGGAAATGCACACTGGTTCACCACCTTCAACCAAAAACCTCAGTGAGATGAAAACAGTTTAGCTTGGATTCTCAACTGAATCTAAAACCAAACGTAATAAGATCAGTAGAAAACATTTGCTTTGCCTGATCTTAGTGACTATGGGGACCTCTTCTGTGATTGAAGACTGATTTCTGCATTGCACAATAAAAGTCTCTTCTGAAGCACCCCATTTTCATGCTGTTATGGTCCTGCTTGCTTATAGTGTCTGCTGGTAGTGTTAGAAAAGCAAATTCGCTATTAAAAAGAAGAAAGACGTATAATTTAAATTCTAGCAATCGAGTGTTTGATATCTCTGCAGTAGGTTTCTTTACATTAATGTTAATTAATATTGAAGGCAAAGAAACTGCTATAGACAAGACCTAAAAAACCATGAGCTTCTACAAGAGTTTCTTCCAGTGCACATTTCAAATGTGATACTTTTTGTTTCAGGATATTTATGTCAAGCTTTACAATATAAGTGTCATGACCAAAATTATGTCTTTTAATGATATATCCTGATACATTAGCCAAATCCACTGATTTAAAAATACCCTCATGTTTCACTCCTCAAATGAAGAATTTTGCCAAAAAAGTGAGCAGAATAGATCAGCCTGTACAAGTGCTACTTAGTTGTTTGTAAATCTCTCACCCTAGGCATTTTGAAAAGACCAGATAAGCTTTTGTACTCTGACGATTGGCATATGGACAGTATGTGGCTGACAACTGTGGTGTGTCCTGTTGCAGCCAGGGGTTGTTACGGGTAACAGGATTAGATACTTGGGGGATGAGAGGAAGTATGAGGGAAAACATCAATTAGAAACTAAAAGATTGAAGATCTGAGGCCGCCCCCAGTCTGGAACCTAGATCCTATGCCAAGAAAACAGAGGTCATGAGAAGAACCAGACCACAGCTTTTGGGGATGACAAAGCCTGGCATTAGGAATACGTTGTTCATTGAGTCATTCCACTCTCAAAAAAGAAGCTCTGCCAATGAGCTTGAGCTTAAGTCATTAAGCCTCTTTTAGATCGACAAGACTGAAATATGAACACGCTGAGTTTAGGAAAAAAAAAATGCTTATTCCTGTAGGTACCACCAGAATCATTCTTAGGGCTGCATTCTGGGCCAAAGGCACCTCTGCATTAACAATATTGGCAAAACTGCAAACACACAATTGCAGCAATCCAAAGTACGTACAACAAAAGCAGGTAAAACTGTCTCCAAAACCACAGAAGTCAGGCAGGATTTCATTCCCACTGTATTTTTCAGATAATAAACAATTTTTTAAACAATATTTTTAATATGTTTATCAAAGGAAATCTGCAAATTCAACATTAACCTCCCAAATTCCTCACAGATGGAGAAATGAGAATTCTGCACATAAATCTGTTGAAGTTTTTGGATAGACAGTAACCCCTGCTGAGAATCAAAAGCTGTCTTCTCCAATTGGAACTTGGATTGAGCTATAGAAAATCCAACCCATGCAGAAAACAATCCTAGGTAGAGATCATCTTCCTAAAAAGGAAAGGCAAAGTTGTACTTCTTAATACATGCTCCTCAGGGCAGCATACCTATAGGAAACAATCAAGTTGAATACAGAACAGGTGATTCATGATATGTACTGAATTTAACACTATAAAATTAATCATTCAGATGAGATATTACAACAAAGCTAACACTGCCTAGAAGACAGGTGAGCAATAGCTTTCGAAGTGACACTGCAACTTCATTCAATGCAGCCAAAAAACTTGCAGACCTTAAGTAAGATTACATTAGTGTCACCGCCCCGTTGATAAGCAGATGCAATCTCCTACAGCATAAAGTGAAGCAAACAATTAATTTCAGAGTTAGGTCCTGACTCCCTTTTCTACTCCTTACTGAGAAATGGCCAACAATTATTTATGCCGCCAACTGACAAGATCTTTAGCACAAACCACGTGGGAAACAGAAGAGTTTTCTGGAAGGGCTAAGTCCTTTCCTCTCCTCTCCTCTGTGGCTGCAGAAATAGTGCAATTCCACTGCTCACTTAGTAGGCTGGATTTGGAGAGCCCATGCAAAGAGACTCTCCCATGGCTCCCTATGTAGACAGAGACAGATGAAGAATCTGCTGCTATGCCAAGAAAAGTGGGTTCATGGAAGCTACCCCTTCCCCTGCTCGATTCTTCAGTGTCCAACACAACTACTGAATTAGGAATCAGTGAGAAGATTGTGGGCATTTGCAACACCAGAAACAACAGGACATACACCTTTGCACCATGGATCCAAATGACAAGTGGTCAGAGTCTTTTGTAGCAATCTGACCAACCACTTCTTTTGAGACTGGCCAATTAAATCTCCTCAGAAACACTGTCTGGAGCAGAACTGGGAAAACTGTAGATAGTGAGCTACTTACGTGATTCATTTAATTTATTTGTCTGGTTGCAATTCTCCAAAGGTAAACTCTGATCCTTCCAGCTGTATGAGTTATTTGTAAATGGCTGATTAGCACTTTGTCTTTATGCAAAATATATCCCAGCCTATGGGATATTCTCAAACTGTTCACTAGCCACATGATCATCACTTATCATGCTGTTCTGAATTGTCTCATTATATTGCCTACCACAATATAACAACAACTGTTCTTTTTAGCGTGTCTATTTGTTATTCTTGGTGGGGGACTGGTCACCTAAGCTACAGGGAATATGCTTCAGCTTCCAAACTGAAACTTTATAAACAAACAACAAATGGAGAATCTCCATATTAACACACACATATTCTTAGTTAGATGTGAATACAGGTATTTCATCAGAATACTCATTTCTCTGTTTGCTGCAATGTTTGTGAAAACAGTGAGTAAAAAGGGCTATAAACATTCTACATTGAAAAGTAACTCAGAATTCACAAGATTGTGTCTGAATTACTTTCCCCCACATTTCACTCAGCTCTAGTCTGGAGTGTCATTCTGTAGGCATCATCCTGTGCTGTATAGATGTGAGTGCAGCAGTAGGTCTGGAATTTTGCAAAGGAGGGATGTGCAGCTGATAAAACAAATATGTAATTGTTATGCAAAATACCAGGGCCACCCAGGGGGGAGGCAAGTGGGGTAATTTGCCCCAGGCCCCGGGTCCTGGAAGGGCCCCCACGAGAATTTTTGGGGCCCCTGGAGCAGGGTCCTTCACTCGCTCCAGGGGCCCCGGAAAACTGTCACAGGGCCCGGGCTTCTTCCGCTCCGGGTCTTCGGCAGCAGTTCGGTGGCGGGGGGTCCTTCCGCCCCAAGACCCACCACTGAAGTGCCAGGTCTTCCGCCGAAGACCCCAGGCCCCCTGAATCTTCTGGGAAGCCCTGCAAAATACTATACATTACAGTTGTGTCTTTAGGAAAGAGACCTAATGCTTCACACAAATAATAACCAGTAATTCCATGCTGTCTAACTAAAAGTTCTCCTTTCTTTAAAAAAAAAATTATAATAACCTAGTTTGAACCAATTTTTCCCAGTTTTCTATTGAAAATCCATGTTTATGGGAAATCATTTCATTTTTAAAATGATAAAATAGTCTGCCAAGATACATTTTCCCTTTTAAAAATAAAAGCAAACAAGCACCAAACAAGTGTTCAATTTATACTTGAAAAAATAGGCTAGTTATAAATACTTCCTTTTTTAATAGCACAAACAAAATTACAACTAAAACACAAAGCAACCAGAAAGGTAGCAATTAGGCAGTCACTGTGGCCTAGAGTATAGTGCATTGGACTGGATTTCAGGAGACCTGATTCTATTGCTGACTCTACTACTACCTTCTGGACAAGTCACTTCACCACCCTGTACCTCAGTTTCCCCATCTCTAAAATGGGGATGATGATACTGATCACCTTCATAAAGTGCTTTGAGGTATACTGATGAAAAGTACTATATAAGAGGCAGATGTTTATTAATTATTATTATTAAATTTTCAAATGAAAAAACCATGCTGGCCACAAACAAAATGCCCCTTTTACAAATAAAGGTTTGTTTGGTAAATTACAACTTTTCCCTTATTAAAAATGATCAAATGTGCTGGGGAGTCACTCAGGCCCCAATCCTGCAAACACTTACACAAGTGCTTAACTTTAAACACAAGCAGTTAAATTAACTTCAGTGTGGCTACTCATGTCAGTAAATTTAAGCATGAGTGAATGTTTGCAGGATTTGGCCCTACATTTCTGTCCACATTCTGCTGGCTTTTAGGTTATTTTCCTTTCAGATGCTGGAAAGGGCAAGAAGGCGAAGAGAGTGAAATCACACATTCACCAGGGTAAACATGAAGTCCTTCAGCAGCCCTCAGACATCTGGTTTATTTGAAAATTTGTCCCTTAAAAGTTTTTTGCTCCTGTTCCCTCACAGTTCCCCCATGACTCCTAGTTCCCATCATACACCTCTCCATGTTCCTCCTCCTGTAGTGCCCCATCTACTCCCACTTACAGTTTCCCCTAAAGGACTGACCTCTGCTTTCAGTCTCCATGGAAGCCTCTTGTTGATCCCAGTAGAGAGGCAGATGCTGGAGATGGAGCCAGCTTCCTGAAGCTAAGAAAGCAAGCTGACAAGGACAAGGGCAGTGGGCTGATGAACAGCTGGGCTGCCTGTCCCTCCCAGGGACTTGACTAGTGCGGCAGTTATATGATGTGTTTTTTCAAAAACAGACATGGTCAGACCAAAACAGGGCTGTTGGGGAGAATTGCTTTAAGTCTCAGATCTCTTGTCTTCTAGTCATTGAAGTCACAAAGAGATTGATGCATCAGACTTGCTAGCAGGGAAAAAGAGAATTCAGTAAGCAGCAACCAGTTACAAAATGGCCACTTCCAGGCCACAGCTGTTTTGCTCTGCCAGTTTTAAAGGGTTAAAACCAGAGATGCATGCTGGGAAAGAATGTTTCTGTAAGAAGGCAACCGGGCACCAAGGAGAGTTAATGAGGGTAGTTACTATGGAAGGGCCTCTGTATGCTGCCACTATAACACACTATCTTTTCATTGAGTGGTGTCTACACAGGTTGCCTGGGTCTCTCTAAAGCGCAACACTGACTTCCTGTTCTTGGGCCTGCACCTTTGGCAGAGTTAACAAATGAATCACCCCGATGTGTTTATTAATAAATGCTTCACACTCTTGTAGGGCTTTTCAAATTAGCTCAAAGTGTTGTACAAAGGTACATTTCGGGGGCTTGTGCAGCTTACTGTGAGAATCCTGTTCTCCTCACCTCTGCCCCTCACCCCATCAGAGGAAGGGAGGGTTCTGTCGATGTCATTAGTATCTGGGCCACAGCAAGAGAGGGGGAATGATTCTGCTATCCAGTGATTAGGGCATTTACCTGGGAGCTGAGAAATCCCAGTTCCAGTCTCCCTGCTGCAATTTTTCTTTCATTATTTATTCCAAGTGGAACAACTTCAGTAGGAAAGACTGAGGGCACTCCTACATCAGACTATCCCATAGCTTCATGGTTTACACACACTCTGGAGTGGTGATAGACCCTCTGTTCAAATCCTTTCTCCTCTTCTAGCAGAAGGGAAAATTGAACCTGGATCTCTCACATCCCAGGCAAGTGCTCTAATCACTGGGCTAAAAGATATAAGGCGGCTGCCACTACCATCCCTGTTTTGTGTCAAGTGAGGCAAGAGCCTAATTTATTCCCTCAAGAAATGTCTAAGCCTTCTGACTCCAGGCAACAGGTTCCCATCTGTGGATTGCTAGCAGAGCTAGGCATCTCCCTGCATCCCAGACTTAGGACCCTATCTCTGAGAGCTTAGCATACAACCCTTTTCCTTGTATCTCCCAATGGCTAGTTTAAGAAGCTCCACAACGTAGCCTGCTGGCTTTTGTTGATCCTATTCTAAGGCATCTATCTCTCCATGTTCATTAGCCTGCACACCTAACTTGGCTGTGTGGATTGCAGTGCTGTTCCTCTGATTTTCTAAGCACTGTGACATTCAGCACTGCAAAGCCTACATCCCTTTGTGGATCCCACCCCCTACACCTATGCTTTTTGCTATGGCAATAGGCTCCATATAAATATTAATTGTATGTTGCAAGGATTCTTAACACTGATGAAACATTTGTGTAACTCTGCTGTGTGGGGACTCAAACCATCTTACAGTTGTGTTTGACTGTAACTGTGTTTGAAAACTCTTTCAGTCACAGTTCCAAGTTCTAATGTGCATAAGTCCTCTGCGGGACACAACTATGTCAAATTCCCGACCTGCTTGCTGATCACTCTGCTCCATGACTTCATACATCCAACCATCCTCTTGGCCTTCTCAGCCACGGTGACAAGTTCATTTTCCAACCCCTGACCTCCCTAGCCCATCTGGGGACTTTCATGAGTCTCAGCTGCTTGCATCCCATCATTTGCTTGGTGAGCTCACTGGCTACAGACCCATGTTAATTTTTCCACATCCATCAGCCTTTCCAAGTGACATTTGTTTGCACCCTACACACCTGATGGCCTGAATGACCCATGGTAGCAGAGTTTGAAGCTGCCTAGTAGCCAGACAAACCCGTAGCTGCAGGTACCTCTCCCATCTCTTTCGTTTTCACTGTCTGTGAATGAGTTTACTGGCAGAAATGTTCACAGAAGAAGTAGTTTTGAAGTATATATTAGAGATATTAGAAAAATATTGTAGAATCTTCAAAGAAAATGAATTTTGAACTCTCACTACTGTTCACAACGGAAACCTGATTGTATGAGTTATAGTCATCCAGTCAGAAAGAGAAGCAATAACATGTTCAATCAAAGCTAACCAGAACAGCTTGAATCTTCATTTTCCAATACCTGTGACAACTTGCTGGCAAACAATCTACAGACCAATATTTATTTATAGAAATTATCCAGTGAATAACTGAATCATTAACAAATTCCCGAAATTTTGTAGGAAGCTCATGGATAACTAGCACAGAAAAAGAGTCTTAGTTGATAATATACATTATTTTCTACAAATTATTCCCTCAGCTCTAGGCTTCTAATGAAAGAAGTCTGTATTGGTCAAGGTGGAGCAAGATCAAGAATGTGCAATTTAAAACTATCATCTTGGTGATTTTGATTGTAAGCTCTTTGGGGCAGGCATTGTATTGGTTTGTGACTTGTACAGCACTAAGCACATTGTCTTGTTTTACAATTGATAGATAATAACTTAGCATGTAGAGTAGAACTGAGCACAGTAGGCAAACAGGAGCCATGTGATGGAAAAATATATCAAACAGTGAACATACCAGTGCATCTTTACATACAAGCCAGGGGCGGCTCCAGGCCCCAGCACGCCAAGCACATGCTTGGGGCGGCAAGCCATGAGGGGCGCTCTGGTCCCGTGGTTTCGGTGGACCTCCCACAGGCAAACCGCCAAAGGCAGCCTGCCTGCCATGCTTGGGGCGGCAAAAACCCTAGAGCCACCCCTGATACCAGCATATATGTAAATGGACAACAGGACTTCAGAAATCAACAAATATGATATTTCTTTAGGAAAACCAGCTTTATTTTTTTTGTTAACCCTATAAGATTGGTCTACGCACACATTTTCAATCCATCACTCCTCCTCTGATATCCAGACAACAAAAATGCATGAGATCAGAATACTCATCAGATACTACCATTAAACCTTGCTTCAGTGTACTGTACATTCAGATTATCATTATAAACCTATATATTCAAATACTCTGATCTAACTCACTACAGATTGCAGCACACGGATGCTTTTATTCACAAATAAAATTGTTCAATTTTCCCCATTAAACTATATTTCTTTTACAAAATTTTTGCAAATGTGCTAGCAAATATCCATGAATAGAATTTTAGAACATCACAACCTTGGGAGAACTTATGATGTTCCCATAAACAGATACTAACTCTATACAGCTACCAACACTGATGTGAGCATAAACATTGTCCCACACAGAAAACACTCAAAGTACTGTATCTTCATAAATCTTATGGCTTTTATGAATTACTGCCATTGGAAACATAGTAACACATTGGAAGAGGTGCTTTCAGGTAGAATTAGTTTAGTAAATCTAACTAATTTAGTTTAACTTTGCTTTATGCTTATATATAATTCTACATATATCACCTGAACACTGCTGTATTCATTACAGATAAAATAACAGCATGTGCACCATAAAGTAAAAGGAAGACATTGTGACTTAACAGCAAATCAAAATAAGCAGATCTTTCTATTTATCCATTATTGTGTTGCATCCACAATATTCTACTAAAAATTTGGCACTGTTCCTTTAATTAATTAATTTATTTATTTTTGTTACTGATGTTGTTTCAGGGAATGATAAATACGTTATACCATACTATTTTATGATTTTAAAAGGTGACCTATACTTTCCATTTCAAACACGGATTCTTTAATGAAAATATTGTAATGTCAGTCCATGCAAAGCAAATGCATATTAATATGCGTTTACATCTGTTTCATATTAATATTCATGCCTGAATCCACATCCCTACACAAAGCCAATTTTCTGACCATCTGTGTGATGGCTGGTGGATGCAATGAATAAATTTTATTTGTGAGGGGAGCGATAAATCATGTATCTTCAGTTTTTCACCAGCAATCTTTTCTCTTAGGTGCTAAAATGTTTTTATCGCTGTTTAGAATTTTTAAGTAAACCAAACTGATTAACCCGTGAGCAGTTCATGCAGAGTCATTGGCCTTGTGAAAAGCGACAGGAAACATAATGAGAAGTACAACTGTGTGACAGAGCAAGAGGTACTGCAATTTTAGCCATTTTATTTCATTGCCTTTTCTTCTTGCTTTATTCTTTTTTCAGAAATATATTCTGTGTGATAGTTTAGAGCTAATGCCTGAGACCCTTACTAACGTTGACGGGTACCTTACTCTGAAAATAGTCTTACCCGTTTCAGTGGGACTGTCCATGGATTTAGGTGCTACTCAGCACAAGCAACAGTATCAGAAGCTGACATTTTTGAGAATTGAATCACATTATTTCATAAACTGACACAGCTGAAGCTAAGTGCCTGACATGATAGCTGGTTTCTAATGCAATCATTTTGCATCATGTAGTAACTTTCAGAGTGCACAATGACATCTTCTCCACAGAAATTAAGCTCTACTACTAAACTCTGTGCATCTGCTCTCAGTTACACTGGTGTCAACCCAAAGTAACTTTGGTGGTAGCAGTGAAATTACTTTGAGAGCATGCATGCCAAAACAGGGCTAGAAGTGAGGATTACCAGGAGATTTCCAAGGTAGTCCATAACACAAATACAGCCACATCAGGGAATATGATTACAGCACATCTTTACCCAAACCCAGGTAAAACAGGGTTAAATGTTAATATAGACTTTAACTGTAGCTTATAAGAAGGCTAAAGCCTTGTTAAAGTCCATCTGGCCTTTTACATGGTTACGGAACAAGGTTAAGATTCAGACTATGTCACAAAATAGAACCCTGTAGCAATGGAACTTGAAGAAAACCAGGATGAAACCAGATTAATTGACATGGCTGAATTTGTACTGTAGACAGGGCCTCTGCTATATTGCTGACTTTCTCGGCTTGTTTTGAGAATGAAACAATTTACTGCTCTGCGAGACAAAAATCTCACTGTTGTTAAATTTCCACGCCAAGAAAATTACGTATTCTAAAAAGACCCTTCAATGATTGTGTTGTTGTTTTGTCACAGGATTAGAAAAAGGTGAGAGTGAAGCACAGAGGCCCTTTCAATATCCACTGGAAGTTTTTTCATTGACTTTAGTATGCTTTGGATCAGTCTTAAAGAGACTGATGTAGGACCTCCAAAAGTCTGCTGGCTGTTGTACTAACAAAGAGGGAGGAGCAGGATGGGAGCATACGAGTAAGGATAACTATTATCACTTAGTACTGCTGTTATATATGAGAGCTCATGTCCCCTTCCTGCCAGTACACTGCTGCTTCCATCTTTCAGATAATCCCACTGCCTGCAGGGCTGCCCCTATCTTCTTGCCTTTATGATTGTGAGTTCAGGTTACAGGCACCTGTAACTGGGATCATATTAAAAAAGATTAAAACATCTCTGTTCTCCCCTGCTCTTGTGGTGCTCCCCCTTTCCTCACTCCTTGGCCCACCAGACTTCACATTTAACCACATCGCGTCCACTGTCAGTTTTCCAGAATCCAAATAATGCTTCTTATCATTGGAATCAATAGATGAACAAATTCCTCTAACTCATCTCCCTCCCCCCATTAACTGGCTGATGTTTTACACTCCCTCTAGCAGGGGTAGCTCTTAAAATATTTATTTTATTATTATTATATTATATATTTATTGAGGAAAGATCTTGAGGAAAAGGAGCAGTTGTTCAAGGAGAATATCCCATTCACAAAGGGCAAAATAGAGGCTTGGAGATGTCTGTGAGAGAAGTTGACAAATGTATGGACAAGGCTGGCCTCACTGGGGAGGAGCAGAGGAGATGGGGTGATGCAGTAACAGTCAAGAACAGACACACAGAGAGAGGCAGCATTGCAAAAGCCCAGGAAGATGAGAGTAGGAGGTGTTGGTAACTGGTAAGAAGGAGGAGGGTGTGTTATCAGAAGAGGTGGAAAAAACTGAGGCCAATGTTTGAAAATCTGGCCCTTTGTGTTCTCACTGGGAATGTTGGGCTTAGCGGAAGACTCTGGTATGGAGAAGCAAGTCCACTAGGAAGAACAAAGATGGTCTGGGGTTAACTGGCTTCTTGGGAGGTGAGCAAAGAAAACATGTAAAACTTTTTAAATTGAAAACAAGATCCTAATACTCTTTCTGGATACACTGGACCAAATTTTAAAATGGTGTAATTCCAATGAATTCATTTCCAAATCACTTCCATAGAGTTATGCCAACAGAGAATTTGACCCAATATACCCAGTTCCCTGTTTAAAAGTCGGTTGAGGTGTTCAATACATTTTTGTAAAATAGATTAGGGAATCCATGAAGAGGGAGGAGAAAGTTCTCTCCACCCTTTAATGTAAATCAGAGCATGTCACAGCATACAACCTACTTCTACCTTCAAGTCTACAGCTGTGTGTTAGTTTTGCCATTATTTGTGCACTGAACTGAAATGAGAAAAGGAATTTTGCATGAACTTCACATATTGTCTGCATAATTAGCCAGAAGTTAGTTGTAGCTCAGATAAATGCACACAACTGCAATAAAGGGCTCAAATAGTGCTGCAGAAAATAAGCAAGAAAGTTATCAGTTCATTCAACACATTTCAAGAAAATATGCTTGTAATGAAAATGTTATCTGATTTCTTTTTTTGTGTTTTCTTAATAATCTTTCATAACTGGGAATGTGGTTAGTTCATAGGACTGTTAAAGGATGTAGAACCTTTCATCTCTGGGGTTCATTAGCTTCATTCGTGGTCAACAGTAACTGAAAAGCATTATCATCCAATGGGTGCTGAATGACCTGTGAGAAATGAGTTTAGTCATTTCCTTAAAGTTCCCAGTGCACAGGCATTTTTATCACATGCACCAGCATCACAATTAATACTATTTTTATGACTACTAAAATTCTCACAGACAGAAAAGTGATTTTGATGAAAACACACCTTTATGTAAGGATGTAAATAAATCTATTTAATATTTCAGGAGATAGGTTCTTAGCTTTAAAGCATCAGAGTCAACTTTCACCCACTTGAAAAAACAAGGATTGCAGGAGTGACTCAAAAACAACTGTTTTCTGCCTCTTTTATTTCTACTAGTCTCCCTGGTTTTAAAATACCTATGAAATTTAGACAAACTGCCTATTCCATCAAAGCAGGAATGGATAATAAGGTAATTGATGTTGAAGGGGACTACTCATACTTGAAATTATGCACGTGCTAAATGCATTGTTGGATTGTGGCAGAAATTGTCATTGTCACTTTTCAGGCTATAACTGGCCAGCACAAGTGCTGTGTGTACATTTTTGCTATGTGGTACATGCAGAGTGGATGATCATGTGCAGACAGGGGTGGCTCTAGGCATTTTGCCACCCCAAGCATGGCAGGTAGTCTGCCTTCGGCGGCATGCCTGCGGAGGGTCTGCTGGTCTCGCGGCTTCGGCGGACCATCTGCCGAAGCCATGGGACCAGCAGACCCTCCACAGGCAAACCACCAAAGGCAGCCTGCCTACCGCCCTCGCGGCAACTGGCAGAGCGCCTCCAGTGGCTTGCCACCCCAAGCACACACTTGGCATGCTGGTGCCTGGAGCCGCCCCTGTGTGCAGAATACAACATCTGGGAGATGGGAAAAAATACAGTCCATGTCATGTGAGCTGGGAACATGCCCTAATGGAAACTTTTGGGCTCTTTGTCTACACCAAGATTTGACTATGTTAAAAAACAGGATGATTGGCAATAATTTTTAAAAAGGCAGAAATCAATTCTGTAATTAGAGGGATCCCAGATTTTCCATTTTATTTCCCAGTGGCTAACAAATCTAGCCTGCAAGGGATTTTAAATGTCCCTTTAATCACACTATAAACATGCAGAAAACATATACAAGCTGGAGAATTGCAATGGGACAAGCTCCTGAATTAAATTCACAGTGTTCCTTATTCCCAGAATTAAAAGCAACTCCAACTGATTCATCTTTAGTTATATTGTCAAATTACACTCTATGTCCACTTCATTTGAACAAGAAAAGTAGATTCAGCCCTGTAGCCTCCAAGTTTCAGAAAATCTTTTGTGTCCAGTCTTGAAAAATATTTAGACTATATTTCCAGGAATGCTACACACACTCAGGGCTTTTTATCCCTCTGCTTTGGTTAACAAAAAATAACCAAAACATTTGCAATACTGTCCCCTTAAAGATGATCTCCTCTTGGTATTTTTAGTGCATAACACTACTGCAGATCTACTGAGATTAATTACATGAGAGAGAGGATGATGTCAGATCAGCAATACAAGCCAAAACATAAAGTCCAAGATCCCGATTCTCAGCCTCCATCCTTGTGCTTGGGGCAGGGATGGGACAGAGACAGGACAAAGGAGGCTTTAAACCACATTTGTGCTCCAAGTAATCTGAGACCATGCAGTACTATGTTTGCTTCCCATCACACCCTACCGGCCGTGAGGTGCAAAGAATGGTCAGTTCTGTGAAGTGTACACCCAAAATGTCTCTGATCCTCTCCCTGTGGTGGTTGGGAGCAGGGCCAGAGCAGATCACTTACACAAATCAACACTGCTTGGAAGGTCCCCAATGAAGGTGTTGTTCTTGGAGGAACATTTCTACTCACTTTACGAATGCCAAAGCAAGGTAAAGGGGGCCCTTAGTGTAACTTAAGAACCAAGCCCAGAGTATTTACACTAGCTTTAAACCATAGCTATTTAGGGATTGGAAACCACACAATGGTCAGGGTTTAATCTTGTCAGATGCAATAAATTAAGCAGGCTTGGCATTCTTGGGTGGGAAAGCCCGTATGGTGGCTGATTTGACAGGTAGCATTCTACCCTCTGGCTCAGGACTGAATTATTTTCTTTTCCTAATAGAGTTCGATTCTCTACAGTGATGAATTCTTCTGCTCCAGTTGATGATTCACTCCTTGAGTAAAATATTCTTCTAGATCCATCTTCCCATCTTCCCCCCGCCACACACACACAGCAAAAAAAACAACACATGTCAATTCCATACTCATTCCCACCCAAGGGCTCCATGTGCTCCTCCAGTACTAGCACTTCAGGTGCCAGGCAAGGGCTGTATAGGCAAGTCCAGCAATGAAAGAAGGTGCATGCAGCGGCTCCCAGAATCCCGCTCAATGAAGAGCAAGTTTGTCGTGTCTCCTCTTCTCCTCCTCATATGCTGCTGAAACACCTCTTCAAAAGGAGAGGGGGTGAAGCTACAGAAGCTATATAGCCCATCTGCCACATGCAGCTGGAGGCACTGGTGAAGAATGCAAGAAGAGAGCGCCACTCACGGCAGATCCTGCAAGTCATGCTCTGGGCTGAAAATTTGAACAAGGCAAGCTGACCATCCCTTTTTGGCATGGGTTGTGAAATAGTTTTTTGCTGCTTCTTCACCACATTTAACCTGTTCTTGACCACCATTATCACTACACTACATATAACACTGGCCTAACAATTTCAAGCAGAGTTAGTGAGATGATTCTTTGGGATACACCACAGACTTAATTAACTAACTTTACATAACAAGTGTTTATGAGGAGAAAGGGGTGAGGAATCTTTAGGTCCCCACTAACCTCCTGCAGCTGAAGTGGATTAAAAGTCCACTTAAGTCATTGGAAAGACACTCATTAACTTCAATAGGCTTCAGATTAAATCTTTAGCTACTGATTTACATGTTCAATGCCAAGGTCCTCCTTTACAGGGGTTAAAGACATGCTCCATCAGTAAGAGGCTCACCCAAAACCCAGATTATCAGTAATCTTCTGCCTCTTTGTTGCGTATTTATCCCTTCTTTTCACTCTATCCTCTTCATCTTTCTGTTTCTCTTTCCACTTCTCCCTCTTTCTAGCAGATATTTTCTCACTTTTAAATCAGCAATTTTCCTACCTCTCTCCTTTGTTTTGAAAAATAAAAGCTGCGCAGTAGCTTCATTGTCTCTCTTCTCCTTTTTCCTCCTCAACCTTGCTTATCATTTTTCTCTAAGGTCCTTATCTCTCTTCCATCATAGTTTTCAGGAAAGGTTTGCAAAATATTTTTATTAAATTCAAATTTAGTACTAAATTCAATTTTTAAATTACATTGCCAGTTGGAAATGGATCCTGATTTTGCATTAAACTGGATAATATCCAAGAAGAACAGGACCATTTTGAAGTGAAATGGTTTTCATTACTAAACCAGGCAAATGTCAAGAATTTCCTTAGCTTTCACAACCAAATTACTGATTTAATGAAAATACAAAAGTGTTGGCTCTGTGAAAACAGACAAAACACAGTTATAAAAATGGCATGATAAACACGTGGTGATTTCACACAGTCCTTGTTATTTCTCTCTCTCCTCTTGTGGTGTCAGTCTTCCCTTCCAATTGCCAGTCTTACCTCCCCCTAACCCTTTGTCTCTCTTCTGCA
This sequence comes from Gopherus flavomarginatus, assembly GCF_025201925.1. NCBI lineage: Eukaryota > Metazoa > Chordata > Testudines > Testudinidae > Gopherus > Gopherus flavomarginatus. The sequence continues at coordinate 256,652,355 of NC_066618.1, forward strand.
CTATTCACTGTCAGGTTGATGTTGTGGTCCTTGGACTCAGGTTCTCCACATGGTAGGAAATAGTATCACACTAGACAGCTACATGGATGATTGCTTTAAGTGCCTTAACACTGTATCAATTATAGAACTAATTGGAAATTTTCTGACGAAACACTTTTCTATCAGAAAATTCAGATTCATCTAAATCTAAAATTTTGTGGGAACATGCCAATTTTGACAAATCTTCTGAAGGAACACAGGCAGAGATCCGCTGGAACACTACCTGCCAGCTCATCACCCAGCACCTTGGCAGCCTTCATAGAATCACAGATTATTAGAGCTGGAAGAGACCTCAGGAGGTCATCTAGTCCAACCCCCTGCTCAAAGCAGGGACAACCCCCAACTAAATTAGTCACTACTCATTGAGCCTGATGATCTAGCCAGCTTTCTATCCACCTTATAGTCCATTCTTCAATCCATACTTTTTTTAACTTGCTGTCAAGAATACTGTGGGAGACCAATCAAAAGCTTTGCTAAAGCCAAGGTATATCATGGCCACCACTTTTCCCATATCCACAGAGCTAGTTATCGCATCATAGAAGGCAATCAGGTTGGTCAGGCATGACTTGCTCTTGGTGAATCCATGTTGACTGTTCCTGATTACCTTCCTCTCCTCCAAGTGCTTCAAAATGGATTCCTTGAGGACCTGCTCCATGATTTTTCCAGGGACTGAGGTGAGGCTGACTGGTCTATAGTTCCTTGGATTCTCCTTCTTCCCTTTTTTAAAGATGGGCATTTTATTTGCCTTTTTCCAATCGTCCTGGACCACCCTCAATTGCCATGAGTTTTCAAAGATAATGGCCAATGGCTCTTCAATCACACCTTCCTGGTGGACTTCATCTGAGCCAGGACCTTAGGGCTTTCAGGGTCCACAGCTCTGGCGGAGGCAACCTAGAACTTCAAGGCCTTCCAGACTCCCTTCTGTGGAGCCAAGAGACTACCAACTCTGGGAGCCCCACTCTAGCAAAGGCTCTTGGGGTCTAGTTTTCCAACTCCACAGCAAGGAGCCCTGGGAACCACAGCTGAGCTGGGAACCTCAGGGCTTGAGCTCCCAGGCAACAGACTCATTTAGATATTTTCAAAACAAAACATTTCAATTATTTCTAAATTAATTTTTCATAACTTGCAATTGCAAAATTTCTACTTTTCATTCTGAAATAGAATGCATTTTTTTCCAAAATGTTGGAAGTTCCCAAGGAAGGAAAAAGTGTTGACTTTCAACAACTTCAGACCAATCAATCATTTTTTTCCTTATCGTCAATTATTATTGTGAAGCATGAGTGAGTAGCTTTTATGCCTGGGCTGGCAAATTTTCATTACAGTTTCACAAGTCCTCAATCCTTGAAAAAAATTGGAGAAACTTAAACAGAATCCTCTAAATTTGACCTAATACAGACATTTAGGGCCCAACTCCCAGCTGTGTAGCTAGGTACAATTCTATTGACAGCAATGCAGTTAGGTTGATGTATGTACCGTTGAGAATCTGGCTGCTAATTACTGCATTTTCAGCTGGTCAGGGTAAGGCATCAGTTTAAATTTTGCACACGGAAAGCTCTGGGCTTTGAGAAAGGCCTGAGGTGTTCTGAGAAATAATCTTGAGAGACATTTTGTATTGTAGGCATTTCTTGTATCATTTCATTGGTTGTAATGTTATATTAATAAGAATCTGTTCTAGAACCAGAGCTCTTCTTTTTTATTAGCCAATGCAAATGAGCTCTTTAGTATTGTGTCTCTGACAGATCTTGGGTTTTCATGTAAAGTGTGCCAAAACTATCTGACCAGAATTCAGTAAGAGCATGCTGAAAATAGAAGTAACTCATTTATCATTAAAAATTCTCATCTCAAAATTGGCTGCCATATCATCTGGCATTTGAAATAATTGTATTATGTTTAACCCCTCAATAACTCAGCTACCTGAATTATTGCCAAATAATATCTTCCATTCTCCTATGCTTTCATTATATTGACAAATATCTGTGTCACTACATGAGCTACAGGTTCTTTGGAATGAGGGTGTTCCTTGCAACATTATTGCCAGCTGATACCCAGAAACAGCATGAGTGATTTGTTTGCTTTGTGATGTTGGCTTCCTTTGTCCTGAATTCAGCAGTAACATCTTGCTAATCCTGTGTTTAAATCTATGGACGCTAATGCCCCCTCTTTTTGGATCTCGTCAGTGAAGTATCAAAGGCTTAGAAAGACTAACAATAATTTATCCATCTGCGGGGCTCATACAAAACTGAGGATTAAAATATCTGCAGTACATAGGCTGTAAATTATGCATTGCTCTGGACATTACTAGGAGTAATTCTGCTTCACTTGAAATGCTATGATCCAAAGTCTGGAAAAGATTAAAGGATGAATTTCTTTCTTGATTCATTACTGCACGTGTTCTGTTCTTTTTTACTTATGTCTCTATTCTGTTTATGTACAGAAAATGTTTTATTCATGGATCTGTATATAATTGTCCATGCTTGTGCCACAGGATCCATTCAAATGCTTTGACATTATAAATAGACATCTAATTTTATGTTGTTTATGATTACAATGGACATTAACTGTACCATGTTTTGTGTATTTTTATGATATGACACTAAAACAGTTAAAAGTCCACAAGTTCACATTCTGAAGCATAATAATCACTTTCCTATTACAAAATGCACAGATACAGAAGTATAATAGACAACCGGGTTGATAATGCTAACAGGCTCTGTTAAGGATGCATTTTTTTCTCCAAAGCTGTTTTGATTTTTCTTCTTCCATATCAGTAAAGTTAAAAGGTTCAGGGGCAAAAATTACTGGAAATCTACATCAAAATTTTCAAGTAATCATATTCTCATGTTGGGAGCTTTTTATCACTGCCAATTATAATCACAACCTAAGATGTATTTTGGTCTGGATAAGGATTTCCAGTACAATTGGAAGGACATAAGATTTTGCTAACATACCCATGCAAATATATAGTAATAGCACAAAATAAAGCTTCTAATTAGCTCTGATATGACATTGCAATCCATTCCAGTTTACTAGTAAAATTAAGGGATGGTGCATATATTTGCTTGTTTGAATATATTGAACACTTTGTTCTGATTATATTCTGTTCACACAGGAAAATACATCTGCTCCACCAATGATATAAAATGGGTATTTCCTCAGGGGTGTGTAAAGTGTATATAAATCTCTGCGTCTGCCTGATATTTGCATAGATGCTGCTATGTATGTCACTTGTGCACTTAGTTTTCTTTGTGATGTGGGAGTAATGTTAGTTAGTTCTCTATGGTGTAGTGAGATCATGGACATTTTTGCTTACATGTGTAAAACTTAAGTTATACTGTGAATAGGGCCCCACTGTACATTATGACTCCACATTGCACTTATGGTTTAGGTCCACTGTATTTACATAATTAGAAAAACTGTTCACGTTTAATGATATTACAATACAAGCTTTATATACCCACATTAGATATTTTATGTAATTAAATTAATAATTTACTTATTTTTTTCCACAAATGAATCTTTGTAAAAAATACATTGTTGTTACAATTAAACATTGCTTGTAGAAAAGCACCCTTTTGTATTACCCAAAGTCTCATTTTTCTCCAGGAACTCCCCATACAGCAATCCTCACCATAAGCCATTAGTTTAGCACATCTGCCCACTCTAATGGCTGCTCTAGTGTACACATACCTGACTGCCATCTAATTTAGATATCACCATAAGACACTAATGTTAATGTCTCCTGGGCCAGTTAAATCCTGGATTATTGACTAGCTACAGTTATCGGTTCATTTTGTCGTTGGAGGTGAACCAAGTGCACCTGAGGTCATAAATAGGTCAAATGTTTATACATATTTCAGAGGAACCAAATATTCTTGTTGCACTGATAGTCAAAAATAAGTGTACGTATAATTTAAAATTTGTTCTTGCAGAGCATTCCACTGAAATTTCACTCACATGCAATATCCCTTTTGTTTATCCAGGCAGAGGTGCCTAATTAAGCATAATGTCCTTTTCAGGATGAGCTGCAATTTAAAAAAATTGACACAATTTAGCATCAAGAAAACAAAATGCTGCCATCACACTTCTGATAATCTTTTATAAACATAACAAGAAAAGGAGGGACATCTAGGTTAAGCTATTTCTAATTAAAATAGTAAATAGAGATATGACAAAATGAATAAATCAGAAACTGTGTATTCACATTGTGTCAAATTCAGCTCTAATGCAGTGGATGCAACTGTACTGCTATTAGTGGAGTTTCATATGTTTATACCGGAGGGAAAATCTTGCTTTTTTTACTCAAGCAAGTAGCTGCCTTCTTTGGTAAAACTATCCAGATGAGAAAGGCAAATAGCAATTGATTCCAGGTCTGAATTTGGCCTCTTGTTCACCCTGAATAGTAACCTGTGCAATTAACAGAACTGTATGTGGCCTAAGGTACTACTTATGGTGAATACGCATGACAGAATCTGGCCCTGTGCAATTTCCCCCCTTACTGGTTATTTTACATGTGAGTTAGAATGTATATTATACCCTTAATTCAAAAGGAAAAGATTAGGCTATAAAGAATTGTGCACTAGGATGCAAGCTGTATTTCACTAAGTGTGGATTTACAAATGAAAATAAAATATGTGAATATAGGAGAAGTAAAATGATCCTATGATAAAATTCTTACAGCTTCTACATAAAGGACCACATATACTGTACAACCCAGTGGACTTGATCTTCCAAACTTTGCACACGAAAATATGCAACTGTCTTTAATGTGACTTTTGCATCTTCAAGGAATTGAAGATGAGGCCCAGTGTTTGAAAATTTCGTACATTTGAAGGTGCCTGCTAAAAAGAAAAGCTAAGGTTACCTTTTCTTGTATCTTGGTTACAAAAAGAGTGAAAAATAAAAAAAAAACAAAAAAACAGAAGAAAAATAACCACCACAGTCTTTCCACTCTATAGTAATGGTTTTTTTGTTTTGTTTGTTTTAAGAATAAAGATCAAAAGTAGACATTTATTTTTCCAGCCAAGTTGCTTAGAAAAAGTGCATCATAGCTTCGAAAAATAGGTCAGTGTGATGGAAAAGCTACATTTCCATCAAAAACATTAAACAGGTATACATATATTCATGTGATATATTTGAAATGTGTTACTTTCACAGAGTGCCATGTCATAACTATTTGTATTGAACTTACATACCACCCACGGAATGTGTAATAATTTGCACACCTTCCTTTGTTGAACCTTTTTCATTCCATAAAGTAAACTGCCCCTCGTCTGCTCGTTGACACTGGGTGAAAATTTCCATCTGCTGAAATATACACACAGGAAAGGATTAAGAAGGCAGCTGCCAGTTCCGCTGATCCCTAGGAGGATCAGATAAGATGTAGTGAGATATACAATAGCTCCTCTCTTGTTTTTATCATAAGTAACAAATACCACAGTAAATGGGGAGTGATACGGAACCAAAAAAACAAGAAGAAGAAGAAGAATATAGCTACAAATAGCAAAGTCATCCCCAAGTATCACTGAATCTTGTAGAACCGTTGTTCTGGGAATGGTTCTGCTAATAGCAATAAAAATTAGCAGTCTTACCAGATGTGGATAACAGTTTTTAAACTGTCAAAGTGTTTCACATACAGTAGTTCTATTTCACAATTCCATTTCCTCATTAAAAAGCCAAAAAAATGGCTAAAGTAATTAGTTCTTCTTCGGTGTTATTTTCTTTTTTCTAATTGTATTGGTCCTCCTTCCCATGGCCTGTACGCATAAAAACTTCCACTGTCTTCAATGGGAGGCATGGGCACATAAATAATGCAAGATAAGCACCAAATAATCATGTTTGAATATGCACCATGTAATCACTTTTCCTTGTCTAAAAAAGCAATGACAGCGTCAGGGTTTCTAGCCCATTTTTATGACACTTTTTATGGATGCAGAAGCACTGAAAGAAGAGAACCTGTGGGAACTCACCAGGACTTCCTCACAACAATTTCTAACAGTTCCCTAAGTTAGAACCCTGCTATTTACATCAATCCTTCAGACACCCTGTGGATGAAACTTCTGCTGAAGTCTGTGGGAGTTCTAGTGATGCAGATTTGGGCCTTTAGAGAACACATTTGCGACTCAGGCAGGTTCTACACTACCACTTACTTCAGTATAACATATGTCATTCTGGGGTGTGAATAAGGCAGCCCCTGAGCAACATAAGTTACGTCAACCTAAGTTCTATGTGGACAGCGCTATGTCAGTGGGAAATGTTCTCCCACCGACATAGCTACCAGCACTGGCACAGCATCTAGTGTAGACTGGCCCTCAGATACAGCCGCCCATTACTGTATTAATTTAGATGGAATATATGGGCCCAAAGAGTCAAAAGGTATTAACATGACCCAGTCATTGCCCAACATTAAACAGTGTTGAAGTTCAGGGTTTGGTATTCAGAGACCTCAGCCTCAGCCTCCTGAGTACCATGGCAAACACACCATTTTAACCTTTTATTAAAAGCACAGAAAAGGAAACCCAGTTAAAGCATTTGAAATGTAAAGTGCACCTCTACCCTGATATAACGCCCCCCGATATAAAAAGAATTCAGCTATAACGTGGTAAAGCAGGGCTTTGGCAGATCAAATCAAGTTCGATATAACGCAGTTTCACCTGTAACGCGGTAAGATTTTTTTGGCTCCTGAGGACAGCATTATATCGAGGTAGAGGTGTATTAAGTAAGTCTTTCATTTTAACAACATCTCTGTTCCCTTTTGCTGGAGCAAGTTTTAAGATGGAAATCTCCCCCTTATCTGACAATCTTTAAGACAATCATAACTGTCCTTTTAGGAAAAAGAGAAGATGTTAGCTGGGACGAGCTGGAGCTGCTGTTACTGCTCTTCTTAAACTCCAATCCCATTTCATCCCAGATGGTGCCTGGGATTCAGCTGGAGCTGTTGGAGGTGGTAATGTCATCTGGATCCCTTTCTCTGGCCTGGTGTGGTCAGGACATCTCACAGGATGATGGAGACCTGCTGTCCCAGGAGATGGTGGGGGTAGCAGCTCATGATGGTGAAGCTCACTCCAGTAGCCAATTTTTCTCCCCAATGTCTCTTTCTTTAAGGAGTCACAAAGGCAGAATAGTCCATCTCCTCATTATTTTGTCAAATTGGGCCTAGTTTCTGACACACTGATTTTGATTCACTGACTTCCAGTTGCACACTTTTTTTTTTAAACCAAGAATGATCTTAACACAGTCCTTAACTTAAATCAGTAGGCCTTTTTGTTTGGACTAATTCAGTCTGTTTCCCTTTTGTACCTTTTCCCATCAATATTTGTTATTATAGGTTATTGTGACATAGTATGACCTTCAGCTGGGCTGAGCTCACAGTTATGACAATTGGGCCTACAAATTTACCCGAGCACCCACTATTGGCTCATTTCTTCAAGGGCTCTGCACGTGTAACTCCTACTGAAAACAATGGGAGTTGTGTATGTGGAGCACATCCAGAATCACAGTTACAATAGAAGATTCATGGGTGTTGGCAATATACACGCATAATTTTCAGCCTGTATCCAACTTGTACAAATTCTGTGGGCTTAACTGTTAAAAAGGAGAGGCCTGCTGACATGTGCAATTGTACATCTGCAGGTGTGAGTGTAATTACCACAACTGCATAGCTAATCAGGTAAGTACATGTACCACTAGCTAGTTAAGCTCCTAACCAGCTACTTGCAACCCTGTTAATTGTGTACACATATGTAGGCTTTTTTTGGCACATGGGGCTCCATTTTTACAAGTTTGGTACTTATTATTAAATGAGGATAATGCCTTCATTTGATATTTCTTTACCTGGTTTCCTTTCTCAGTCCTGAACTGTAACAATCCTTTCTGTTCCCGTTCATATACGTTTAATCACATATTTGCTATTTGTTATTTTATGGGGTGGGAAGCAGAAATTGTTATGGTTTTACAATTAACTTTACAGTACAGTAAACGTGTGCACAGGTGAAAAGATGAGCAGTAAATATAGAGAGGAAGTTGCTGTTGCTGAATAAGGCTGGGCAGCTCTGCTCATCATGTGTTAACATTGCGTGTTCAGTAGGCTTACTGTTAAGAGTTCTATGTAGAGAGCTACACACAAGAAACCATTTGCAGTGCACAAGTTTCATTTTTCCTACAAAACCCAGAAACTCTGTTGCACATCACAGGCACCTTATCTATCAACTATGCACACATACCCCTCTCGTTTACAGAGCACTCCAGTAATGTATCGAGTGTAGATGATATATTGTACATGAGTATTCCAGAATACTTAGCAAAGTCTCAAAGCCTTAGTCTTCCCCACTAGAGTGGAAAAGTGCCTAAACACTGACCTAAAGAAGAGGAGAGCTCAGCCTTCACACCCAGTCATTAGTCTTTCTCCTGAGATTGCCAACAAGGGTGTCAATGAATGTCCATTATACTGGTAGTTTTTGTGGCAGCTGTCACTTGTATACTAGGAATTGGACTTTACACTACTAACTCATTTCATACAGGCCACCAAACCATTGACAAATTATCATGTCTACCACTATCAAATAGATTCAGATTCAGTTTGGTGACTAACGGAAAAATGGCTCCATATTTCATGATCCTATTCCTTGAAGCATCCAGGAATTTCTCACATACCAATCTTAAAGTACATATGCAATCCCCCTTTCCTATTTCTTATCTTGTAAATAGATGTCATGAGCAATAGGTTAAGTGCTACAATTTGTTATTTTTGGGCTTTTCCATATGATTTTGTAACCAAATCTGAGGCTCTCCAACATGTTTGTTTGCATGCAAGAATGTTTCCTTCTGTGTCAACATGCATCTATTTATCCCTACCCCACCACCAAAATAGGCCCACTCAGAGATATGCTCAAGAAAATATTTATTTTGCTCAAGTATCCCTGCAGAAAATGAGAACAGGACTGTAATCTGTGCCTCTAGCTGCCCCATCTCTCCCTTGTCTTATTCCTGCCTACTACAGCTCATGGGCCTGAACATCTTGTTGGGTAGAGGGGGAGGGCAAAGGACACTTCCTCAGAACAACATGCAAATGCTCCTAGCATGCCTCAGATTATAGTCCCAGCCATACAGCTACGCTAAAGCACCTTGCCCTTTCAGAAAGCAGGAGAAAGGCATAGCCCAGTGTCCAATCTCATCCTTTTATTCCCCACTACTCAGCAACTTTTTATGCTGGGGCAATCCCTGGTCATTCTCTTCCACTTACAGTCACTGTAAATGTTTCTGCTGCTCTATGCCCAGGGCACCATTGGCGAACTCCACAATCCCTGGGCTATTCATATGACAGAAAGCATTAGCTTTCCATAAAAAAGCTCTTAAACACACTTAACTTGAAAGACTTTGTACATTTATGGAGGAATACGCACATAACTGAAAGAATTGACCTCTCAAGAGCAGCATAATCAAGATTCAATGCTGTATTCCAGAGATGTCTTTATTAGAAACTTACACACTGTAATATGGGCATGGATTCGAAAACTGTGATATTGCAAGAAAAAAAATGTTTTTTTTTTCTGTTAGGTTTACACCACTGTTTTTCTTTAAATAGGTTCTTAAAATAATCTTATCACTTTGAAGCACCAATTACATCTCAGTTTAACAGAGCAAAATAATTAAAGAGAAATATTACACTGGTCTACAATTTTTGAGAAGTCGTCTGCTTCAGAGATAAAATGTGATATTTATTATGTATTTTGGTGTGCTGAATTCAAATATGACAATTAAAACAACTGATTGGCTACTGTTTCTAAGATATTTAAGTTTTTACATTTTATGTCTATGTATATTGTGTAGATAGTAGAGTTTTAATCAAAAATTGTAAACCTAGGTCTTTTCCTGTGTTTATGGTTGCTTTACATGATAATATTTCACGTGTCCTGTTTATGTAACACTTTAAAAATCAGCAAAAGGGTTATATAAATAGAATTTATTATGAAACAAAAAGCAAAAAACTATTACGTACATAGTTTAGTCCTATTCAGTGTCTACTCGGCGCTTCTTGGCTTGTCTCTTGTATTCATTAAATGGAGTATCTCTTGTCACTGTCCAGCAATAGTCTGCAAGCATTGATGGGCTCCATTTGCCCCGATAGCCTGCCAGGAGATTCCACTGCTGTAGTCTGGAGCCCAACGGCTCTTCCTTACTCTTGGGTAGTTCCAAATCCCTGACAAGGTCATTCAGTTCACCTTGTGTTATGAGCTGTGGTTCAGAGGAGGAGGATGGGAGAAAATGTGGGTCCTGTGACATTGATGGTTCAGGACCAGAAGTTTCATCCTCTTCCTCGTCTGACTCAAGTGAGAATGATTCTGGTGCATCAGAAACCGGCAGTCCTTCTCTGTGGGGTACTGGGCGTATAGCTGATGGAATGTTTGGATAATGCACAGTCCACTTTTTCTTCTTTGACACACCTTTCCCAACTGGAGGCACCATGCAGAAGGAACAATTGCTGGTATGATCTCTTGGCTCTCTCCAAATCATTGGCACTGCAAAAGGCATAGATTTCCTTTTCCTGTTCAACCACTGGCGAAGATTTGTTGCACAAGTGATGCAGCATATGTATGGGGCCCACCTCTTGTCCTGATCTCCAATTTTGCAGCCAAAATAAAGGTGATAGGCTTTCTTAACCATAGTGGTTATACTGCGCTTTTGTGATGCAAAAGTCACTTCACCACAAACATAGCAGAAGTTATCTGCACTGTTCACACAAGTACGAGGCATCTCCGCTCACTTTGGCTAAACAGAAATGTGTCCCTTTGCAAAATCAAACACTGACAAATAAGAGAGCACAACACTATGATTTCTAGAGCTGATATAGGGCAATTTGTTCAGCAGAGTGATGTAAGCTTCGTTATGATTGCATCATCCATGACTTCTAGGAATAACATGATGCACTTCATATCATGTATGATGCAATACCAGCTTCAGATTGCATCATTCATTGTTTTGCCTAAAAAGCAAGTACTGTCCAAACCCAGTCATAGATTTATTCATAGATCCAGTCAAAGATGTATTTTAGTCATTTCTGGTTTAAATTGAGATCCCTTCCCTTTATAACTCACTTATCCTCCGCCACTCCCAAGTCAAGGGTTGAATATACTGACCGAATAGCATATCTTGAAAACTAGAGCCAATCAACAATTTTAAGCATCATTTTCGTTCTCAGTGACCCAGAATTAGTAAAGTTGGACTACATTTGTTTCAGAAGCATTTTGGCTGTAGAGCAGTGTTATAAGAAGAACTTGCCATCAACTGGAGAAGTACATCTCTTGTTCTAAAAACTACCATTAGAAATATTTTAGAGTACTCTACAATAGTAAACTATCTTCTAATATACCTATATCTTGATATAACGCTGTCCTCGGGAGCCAAAAAATCTTACCACGTTATAGGTGAAACTGCGTTATAGCGAACTTGATTTGATCTGCTGGAGCGTGCAGCCCCTCCCCCCCGGGCGCTGCTTTACCGCATTATATCCGAATTCGTGTTATATTGGGTGGCATTATATCGGGGTAGAGGTGTACTGGTAAGCAAACTCAGTCAAAAGACAAATCTAAATCTGAGACACCAATATTACAATCTATACCCAATCCTACAGTCCTATCACACTCAAAATTCCCCTTGACTTCTGTTCTAGATACAAATGACAGGGTCAGTGGGTGCTCTCCTGCAGCAAGCCACAGCATGACAGGCATACCTGCCTCAGTTGCTCTTTTCAGAAACCTCAAGGACTCCACTTCAGGCTCCTTTGCTTAAACAATACCCCTACTGGAGACCAGTTTATACCAAACATAGTGATTAGCATTAGCAATGCTCCTTGATCAAAGGGATAGCCTGGAGAGGCCAGTACCCAAGTAACCAACAGGAGGTAGGGGGTGGGGATGGCCTAGCACAGTTATAGCAGAGAGAGCTCGTGACATAATTAGCCACCAAGGTGAGGAGAGTTTGGATGCAGTGAAAGTTCAGCTGCAGTGGGAGGAGTCTGGAGGATTATAACAATTAGAAAGGCACCAAGTCCCCAGGAAAACTAACAAACAGAATAAAGAAAACCCAAATGTGCCTAACAAACATTCCCTAAATTTAGGTTACATTAAAAAAAATAGGGCAAAAAGGGAGGCAGAAAACCAGCAACAGGGTAGAGGTTACCCCATTTATTGTATAGAGTGCAACATGCATGATTACCTGCCTCATGGGCACATAGTGTAAGAGTGTGCATGGTGCAAGCAACTCGCAGCACTCAGAGACAGAGTATGGGCTCTTGAGGCTAGAGTGACTGAAATGGATGAGCAGAGGTACACAAAGAAGACTTTCAGGGAAATAGTACAGTAGTCCCACTATCTGTTCAACAGCCCCTGTGCTGTTAAGGAAGATGAAAATCTTGGGGCAGGAAACCATCAAGCTGGTTTAGAGAGAAATGACCCCATAGCTTGGATCTACCTTCCAAATGATGTCATGGTAGCCTTTCACACTGAGGTTATCCTGTGTGTGGGGACCCCAGTTATTAGAAAGATATAGGCCATGGGTCCCCAACACGGTGCCCGCGGGTGCCATGGCACCCGCGGGGGCATCTAAATGCGCCCGCATCCTGGCCGGCAGTGGAGCATCCACCGAAATGCCGCTGAATTTCTGCGGCATTTCGGAGGGAACGCCTCTCGATGACGTTGCTTGTCAGTGGCAAGTGGCATCATCGAGAGGCCTCGCTACCGAAATGCCGCGGAAATTCGGCGGGGACGCCTCTCGATGACGCCACTTGCCGCCGACAAGTGACATTATCGAGAGGTGTCATCGCCGAAATGCCGCAGAAATTCGGTGGCATTTCGGCAGATGCTCCACCGCCGCCACGGTCCTTCGTCTGGTGCCTGCAAGACAAAAAGGTTGGAGACCACTGATATAGGCAATAGTAGGAGCATATTCAGTTATTAGAAACATAGATAGTTGGGTTTGTGATGATCCAAGAACCACAGGTTGAGGTGCCTGCCAGATGAGAATGTTGCAGACCTTTCAAGACATCTAGATAACCTTATAGGCAGTACTGGAGAGGAGGCAGTGTTTGTGGTACATGTAAATATCAGTTACATAGGGAAAGGTAGGAGAGAGGTCCCAGAGGCCAAATTTAGGCTACAAAGTAAGAGATTAAAGTCCATGACCACCATGGTAACATTCTCTGAAATGCTTCTAATTCCACACACAGGACCAGGAATATAGGCAGATCTGCAAGGTCTCAATGCATGGATGAGATGATGGTATAGGGAGGAGGGATTTAAATTTATTAGGAACCGGGGAACCTTATGGGGAAGAAGAGGCCTATACAGGAGAGATGGGCTCCACTTACACCAAAATGGAACCAAATTGTTGGCATGTAAAATTATAAATGTCATAGAGGAGATTTTAAACTAAGGGTTAGGGGAAAGCTGACCGGTGTGGAGGAGCACACTGGGTGAAGACATCCCTTAGGGATGAATTTATTAGAGGGGGAAGTCTATATCCTAGTATCAGTCTTCACTGAAGAGAATTTGGGGGAGATGCCCCAAAAGGATGTCTCCGATATGGGCAACAAATCTGAAGTACTGTGCCACACTGATGTATCAGTAGAGGAGGATTTAGATCCAACTGATAAATTAAATAGTAATAAATCACCAGAACCAGATGGTATTCACCCAAAGTTCTGAAAGATCTCAAATATGAAATTGCAGAACAACTCATTGTAGTATGTAACCTATTGCTGAAACAAGTCTCTGTACCAGAGGATTGGAAGGTAGCTAATGTAACATTTATTTTTAAAAAGGACTCCAGAGGCAATCCTGGAAATTACAGGCCAGTAAGCCTAACTTCAGTTCCGGGAAAATTGGTAGAAACTATAGCAAAGAGACGAATTATCAGAGGCAGTCATCCTGTTTCCTAGTGTGAACTGATGGTCTGTAGCAGATCCAATTAATACCCCATCTTGTGCTTTATCTATTAGGACATTGATCCATAAGCATTCAAGATCATTTTCTTCCAAGTTATCAGTGACTTGGAAATAGGTTATGCCATTTTTGACATAGAATGCTACTTCCACTCCCTTTTTGCCCACTCAATTTTTCCTAAATAGATTATAACCTTTGATTTTAACTTTCCAGTCATGACAATCATCCCTCCAGGTTGTATCTGAAATGAGCAAGCAGAGATTCCTCCCCCAGAAACCATGAAACCCCAAGATCCACTTATTCCTAGAGAAGATTTAATGCCTAGAACAAGAAAAGAAGAGGAAGGAATAAGACAACAATAAACCAGCACAGCAAAGTTAAAGACATGGATCCTGATTTACAAAGGTATTCAAGCACCTAATGATACACATAGGTTTGCAAGCACACCATTTAGGCACTTGTGATGTTTTTTTATAAGAGTAGATAGGCACCATGTAAGCCCACCTAAACATTCTAAGTGCCCTTTTTCCTCATGCACCTGTGTTCTAGCCATTGAGCATCTATTGGCATTTTTAGAGAACTTTAAAAAAAGAGTGGTGGGACAGGAAATGCAGGGAAAGCATGAGGGAGACAGAGGGAGACTGAGCATGAGTTTAAGAGATACATTTTGGGGAAACAGAGATAGATTGGTAGGCTGGGATTTTCAAATAGACCTAAAAGAATAAAGTGAAAGTTGCTGGCAGTTGGGCACCTTACTCCACTAAGAATCTTTGAACATCCCAGCCTAATATACTATTAAATTATTATTAGCAAATAAATAAATAAATATAAAATGTGCCTTTGCATAATGATGTCTCATTATCTGTCTGTATGTGCAGTGAAATGTTACAGTTCTGTTTCACTTTCGACAAGTCAGCCATGATCAAAATCACTTTTTGGTAGCAGTATTGTAATGAAGAAAAATGCTGGTTCAAAGATGAAACCAAATTCAGCTCTCAACAACATAAATGGAGGGAAATGCTGAATTCAGCTAAGAGCAGAATTTGGCCCATAGTTTTTATTTTTTTAGTTTAAATGATCCTCCACAGGGATCCTACTCAGTCATATTGCTGTGGAAATGCCACTCTCCCTACACTTTGCGTTGCCTATCCTTTCCCTCAATTCTGTTCAATTGATTTAATTTTCTAGCTAATGTCTTAACAATAACAACCAAGTTTATGTCACTCCAATTATATCAGCCTTCCATTCCACATATATACTTCTAATTTCAGGGGAAAGCTTATTAGTATGATCCTAGCACTGGCACATAATTCATTTGATTTTTCCTTCTCCACTTTCTTCTGTCTTCTCCCTCTGCCTCTTTTCCCTATTTTGACATGTAGCTTTTTGGCAACTAAAATATTCCCACTGTGTGTGGACAGCTATAAACCTCTCTGTCACTATCCTATGGTTTCAAAACTGACCTATTAATTATTTATAATGTAATCCTGTTCACCTGCCCTCCGCCTAATGAAGGGTCAGTCATATCCAGGGCCGGTGCAAGGAAGTTTCACGCTCTAGGCGAAACTTCCACCTTGGACCCCCTACCCAGCCAACCCCGCCCCCCACGACAGCTAACTCAGCCTCTCACCTGAGGAGCACCCCCCCCCCGCAGCAGCTACTCCCCACCACCACGACAGCTAACCCCTCTCCACCCCGTCCCCCCACGGCAGCTAACCCCACCCGGGGAGACTCTCCTCCATCCTCCCGTGGCAGCTAACCCTGACTGGGGAGACCTGACCTCCCCCACCCCAGCCACGGCAGCTGACCCTGCCTGGGGAGACTCCCCCCGGCCACGGCAGCTAACCCTGCCTGGGTCTTCCCCCAATCCAGCTCACCTCGGCTCCGCCTCCTCCACTGAGCACACTGGCGCCGCTCTAATTGTCCTCCCCGCCCAGGCGTGCGGCGCCGATTGGAGGAGCTTAGAGCGGGGGCTGTGTGCTCAGTAGAGGAGGCAGAGTGGAGGTGAGCTGGGGTGGGGAGCTGTTCCCCTGTGCGCCTTCCCCCCCATTACTGCGGGCAGCCCTCCCCGTGCGCCCCCCCCACCCAGCTCACCTCCACTCCATCTCCTTGCCTGAGGGGACTTTTAGGCGCCCCCAATCACTAGGCGCCCTAAACTCCCTCACAATCACCCAATCCCTGCTATTACTAAAGGCTCTTCCATGTTCTTTAACATCATACTGTTTCAAACAGTACTACATTAAAATACATCAGCAGGGTAGACCAAGTAACGAGCAACATGTTAGTGAAATTTAGATGTCACTGTGACATTGCACTCCATATGATTTTATGAAACGATTATAATGATTGTGAATATAATGTAAATGCAATATGCTTCATGCAAAAGGTATCTTGTAAGGTATCATTACAAAGTTTATAATCTACTGAGTGTGGTCATCCTATTTGTATAAATATATCATTCTTGTATCTGAAACTAGAAATATGAAATATAACTCTGAGATCCTGTTGTAATTATGCAAAGTGTGAGCCATTAATGGTGGTTTGGATCTTGATGGCTCCTGTGAGTCAAGCCAGGAAGAATGAAGGCTTGGAGTCTCACAGGACATGACCATGTCACCTGGTACAGGAATCCATCTTAAACCTGGGGCTTTTACATCTAGAAGGATGGGTGGGTACCCAGAGCGACAAAAGATTCCCGCCTTGTGCCAAAGCTATATAAGGGGGATGGAACAGAATAAAGGAGGTTTCAGTCATGAGAAATCCCTTAGGTACCACCTGAGCTGGAGCTAACAAGAACTGTACCAGGGGAAAGGATTGGGCTCAGACTAGGCAGGAGTACAGTTTGTGAAAGAAGCTTATTGGAACATCTCTGAGGATGAGATTTTATTTGTAATCAGTTTCTTAATGTATTAGGCTTAGACTTGAATGTTTCGTCTTATTTTGCTTGGTAACTTACTTTGTTCTGTGTGTTATTACTTGGAAACACTTAAATCCTACTTTTTATACTTAATAAAATCACTTTTGCAAGGGACTGACCCCTTAATTCTAGGCCTGTTTCTACCAGCCTCAAAATAGATCAGATTAGCCTCAGGGCTACTCTCATCTGCATTGGCTGGCTATTACATTTAAGGGGCTATTTGCCAGTCAAGGGCAACCAGATCAAAAAAGAGCTCCAGTGATGTTCCCCTCCCCCCGACCCTCAATACACCCACCTCCTACTTTTGGGTCTACAGCGGTGTTGATATCTCCATACCAGGGAAATCCATAGCTGGGGAGATCCAGCAGCTTTCTGGCCCTTTTATGCCACTAGAGAAATGCAAAGGGGCCAGAAAATATTAGAGACTCTGGCTCCATATGCTCTGCTGAGTGATACCACTGTGAGCCCCTCAGAGGACATCAAAAAGGAGAATATGGCCCCAAATGTTCAATGTGCTGTACAGAAACTAACTAGTTAATGCATGTTCACCTACCTTCGAGAAATGCCATGAGGATTATTATCCCCATTTTGCACATGAGAAAACTGAAGAAGAGAAGCCAGAAGACTTGCCCAAAGCAGAAGTATAATCAGAATGCAGTATTTACTGTCTTCCAAACCTTTATTCATTTCTCTAGACTATACAGCTTCTTGGTTATTGTAATAAACAATCATAGAATTATAAAACTGGAAGGGTCCTTGAGAGGTCATCTAGTCCAGTCCCCTGCACTCAAGGCAGGACTAAGTATTATCTAGACCATCCCTGACAGGTGTTTGTCCAACCTGCTCTTAAAAATCCCCAGTGATGGAGATTCCACAACCTTCCTAGGCAATTTATTCCAGTGCTTAACCACTCTGACAGTTAGGAAGTTTTTCCTAATGTCCAACCTAAACTGCCCTTGCTGTCATTTAAGCCCATTGCTTCTTGCCCTATCCTCAGAGGTTAAGAAGAACAATTTTTCTCCTTCCTTCTTGTAACAACCTTTTATGTACTTGAAAACTGTTATCATGTCCCTTCTTCTCCAGACTAAACAAACCCATTTTTTTCAATTTCTCTCATAGGTCATGTTTTCTAGACCTTTAATAATTTTTGTTGCTCTTCTCTGGACTTTCTCCAATTTCTCCACATCTTTCATGAAATGTGGCTCCCAGAACTGGACACAATGCTCCAGTTGAGGCCTAATCAGCCTTCTCGTATCTTGCTTATAATACTCCTGCTAGCACATCCCAGAATGATGTTTGCTTTTTTTGCAACAGTGTTACACTGTTGACTCATTTAGCTTGTGACCCTCAGATCCCTTTCCACAGTACTCCTTCCTAGGCAGTCATTTCCCATTTTCTGTGTGTGCAACTGATTGTTCCCTCCTAAGTGGAGTACTTTGCATTTGTCCTTATTGAATATCGTCCTACTGTATTTACTTCAGACCATTTCTCCAGTTAGTCCAGATCATTTTGAATTTTAATCCTATCTTCCAAAGCACTTGCAACTCCTCCCAGCTTGGTATCATCCACAAACTTTATAAGTGTACTCTCTATGCCATTATCTAAATCATTGATGAAAATATTGAACAGAACAGAACCCAGAACCGATCCCTGCGGGATCCCACTAGTTATGACCTTCCAGCATGACTATGAACCACTGATAACTATTCTCTGGGAATGATTTTCCAACTAGTTATGCACCCACCTTATAGTAGCTCCATTTAGGTTATATTTCCCTAGGTTTTTTTTTTTATGAGAAGGTCATGCAAGACAGTATCAAAAGCCTTACTAAAGTCAAGATATACCACGCCTTCAACTTCCCCCCTATCCACAAGGCTTGTCACCCTGTCAAGAAAAGCTACCAGGTTGGTTTGAGATGATTTGTTTTTGACAAATCCATGCTGACTCTCACTTATCACCTCATTATCTTCTAGGTGTTTGCAAACTGATTTCTTCATTATTTGCTCGTCTTTCTGGGTACAGAATATAAGCTGACTGGTCTGTAATTCCTCAGGTTGTCCTTATTTCCCTTTTTATAGATGGGAACTATATTTGCCCTTTTCCAGTCTTCTGGAATGTCTCTTGTCTTCCATGACTTTTCAGAGATAATTAGTAACGGTTCAGATATGAAATCAGACAGCTCCTTGAGTATTCTAGGATGCATTTCATCAAGCCCTGATTTGAAGACATCTAACTTGTCTAAATAATTTTTGACTTGTTCTTTCCCTATTTTAGACTCTGATCCTACCTCATTTTCACTGGTATTCACTATGTTAGACATCTATATTAGACGTTAGATTATTGTAATTAACAATACTGGCATTTAAAATAAGTAGAAATAAAACTCATTACAAATCTACTTTTTAATTAGTTCATTGGCCTTTATAAATATGAAAAATTAATTTGTGCCTGTATTCACCTTTAATTACCACATATTTTTAACAGCTTTGGAATTACATTTTCATCTTCTATGAGACATGTTAGCCACTATTTAGTAAATCACACACAGGTTTTTAGTTATTTCTTGAGATAAAAACCTGCAGTGGTTCCAGACTAAGCTGTAAAATTATTCAAAGTGTAAACTGTGGTGATCTATGGATTTTTATATGTATAAAAACTTGGTTAACGATGTAATTAGATAACAATGTATAACCGTCCAAGTGGGTGTAATGTCCCACAAGCATAAACCAGGCAATTGAAATAGAAAACCTACCTCATAGAATAGAAATTCCACCCTGTCGCAGAACCATTCCTTGCGCACCTCTCATTTTTTGGTTTGTTCATTTTTAGGAAATATACTGCTCAGGGGAGATGGTAGATATGCAACCCCGAATACTGCTCCTCTTCATCTACCATGAGGAAAGTCATAGTGCAAATTACCACGCAATGCTCTACCAATGTACGTCAACCCTCTCATTGAGGGACGATTACTAGGTTTGACAGGATAGATAAATCTGTCTGCCATTCAGTCTTAGACCTCTGCCGTGACTGCTAACAGGACTAAAGCCCCTGTTCGCTATGGAGTGGAGCAGGACCATCTACTGTCTCACAGCTGTCAGATGACAATTTTCAGTTACTAAGAATCTGGGCTGGATCTGAACCAGTGATCCAAAGTTAAAAAGCTCCGAATTCCATAGCTAATTTTTTTAAAAATCCAGTCCCCAAAAGATTATGGTGCAAATTCTACTCTCGCTTCTGCCTGTGCAGCCCCTTGAAATCACTGGGTTTGGGTGGATGCAGATGAATACAGACTTTGGCCCCACATGTAAACAGTGCTTCAATTAGTATATCAGCTGGAAATTTCAAAGCAATGGACTTTGGTCTCCTTTCGCTTACACCAGTTCTATAATGTTGATCCACTGATTTCTGGAGAGTAGCTCTTTATTTATATGAGTGTAAAGGAGGAAATAATTAGGCCCTAAATCTGAAATTTCATCCCTAATTATGAGTAATCAACAAGAGTCCTAATTTAGGGACCCATCTGTGATATCGTTACTGACACTGAATAGTACCTTGCACCATGAGTAGCCACATTGAAGTTAATGGGTGAAATCCTGGCCCCACTGAAATCAATGGCAGAACTCACATTGACTTCATTGGGGCCAGGAATTTCACCCAAAGAGACTACCTGTGAAGTAAGATGCTATTCATCATCAGTAAGGGTAACACAATCTGATCCCTGATCCAGCAAGGTAGGGTTGAGGTTTGAGAGACAAACAAACATCTTTATCTATACAATTCCAGAAAATGAACACAAGTGATCCTGATTCTGACCTCAGACAGACATAAATCTTGAGTCCTCTTCTTACTGGATGCATAGCTTGCCCAGCGAATTTGTGGCAGTCTCATCAACAAAGTACGTAGTCCTCAGATCACCATCAAATTTGGTGAGCGGGCAGTCATCAGTGATGTGTGACATTGTCCATGTTTGGCAACAGTCACATGTAAGATCCTCCCATTGGCCCCAGGTGTGAAGTTTGGCTGTACATTGACCCTGTCCATTCATAATTGGTTCAGAAAGGCCCATGAGCATCATGGCAAACCAAAGCCAGGTACACACATGGTCAGGTCAGTTATGAGAGGCTCAGGTTTGCCCTGAACTTCTCAACCATTCTGGCTGCAGCACCCTCATGATGTATGTGTGGAGGAATCATGTTGCTTAACATGGGGAGCCACAGGATCGGTGTGGGTCAAATTGTCCTATTTATAATGAGCATGGTTGAGTGTAGTTATGAGTCAACCAACTTGACATGAGATAAATGAAGCCAGACCAAAGCATGGTATTCTGCTGCAGAGTAATGAAGGGACAATGGAGCAGTTTTCTTGTTGCGCACCCAGTGAATACTTGGTTCATACCAAGGAAATTAATGATCCAATCTGCAGACCTTTCTAGACAGAACCTCTGTCACATGCCAGCCAACATTCCTGATGCAATTCCATCCCTGCAACACTTTTACTAGTACTATGCAAGCATTAGACTAGCTTTCAGAGACGAAATTTTCAGAAGACTCAAAATGAAAACCCCAAGAAGAAATTGATCCAAGAAGCAAAAAGGAAAATCAATTAGTTGGAAGAGAGATGAGAACATAGAGCAATGAAGTCAATATAAATAAAAAAAATAGAGGAAACCGAAAACTAAGAGAATCAGAGACTGAAAAACTGCTGAGAGAAGGCAATGTTTAAAATACAATGGACTCTAATCATGAGTTTATATAAGCAAATCATATCTAAATTACTCCTGAATTACACAAGCATAAGATCAGAATCAGGCCTATTAACTCAAAGTAAATGATAACCTAATTTAAATTTAAATTTTAGTTATTTCAGTCCAGCCACCCTAACTTATGTCTAATACTTTATTCTACCAGAACTCTGACTGAAATCAGAGGCTTTTTGAAAGACCACATAAATTATGTCATCCAATCTGTCTTTAGCCACTATTCTGCTGACATGCTCAAAGAATTCCAGTAGCTTAGAGACACAAGATTTTCCTTTATAGAAACAGTGTTCATTTGTCCCTGTCATTTCATGTCATCTGGGTGCTTTATAAATCCATTTTTTAATTAGCATTTCAACCAAATTACTTGAAGTAAGGCTTACTGGTCTGTAATTCCTAGGATCACCCCTTAGCATCTTTTTTAAAGACAGTTATGATATTTGCTATCATTCAGTCCCCCAATGTACTTGCTGATTTTAACGATAGAATATGTATTTGTGTTAGCAGCTCAACCTCTTCATTCTTATGTTCCTTTAGAATTTTTGATTGTTATGCCATGCAGTCCTGGAAGCTTGTTGCTCATTAATTTGTCAATTTGTTCCTGCATATCCTCTTTTGAAAACTCAATCTCTGACATTATTTCCTCTTTGTTATTTGATAAGAGTAGGTCCAATGTAAGTATCTCCCTAACATCCTCTGTGGAGAAGACTGATGCAAATAAATTATTTAGCTTCTCTATAATGTACTAATACTCCTTAATTGCTCCCTTAACCCTTTGATAGTCTAAAAACTGACCAATTATCTCATGTTTCTGATATACTTAAAGATTTCTTGTAATTTGTTCTTGTGTTTCTTGACATTTGCTTTTTAAATTCCATCTATTTAGTTCTGAGAACAATGTGGGGTTGTGTTTGTTACTCACTTCTCAGATATCACAGGAATACACTTCAAAATGTGTAGCAGCCATATTTTGCAAGGCATTTGTGTGCAATGCATGGATGTGCACACACACACAAGAATAAAATCACATATATAAAGGCTGCATACACATGCTACATGTATATTCACTATATATATGATAGAAAGAATAAATAATGGACAAGTGTGAATTATGGGGATACAATTCCTTCAAGGAGCTCTAGTAATATCAAACCAAAAAAGCAAAGCTTGACAGGTTTGTATAGTCCTCAGCCTCTGCAGAATTATAGCCCTGTAATTCAGAAATTGTTGTTTACTTCATAGAACATATACATCCAATTTCCCCAATCCATTCCCATCCTGCTCCTACTGACATCAAGCCTCCTCCAGGACAAGACCAAATCTCCCTGACAGCTCCCACTTAGTGAGGCACTCATATTCCCATAACATGAAAGGCCTCATGGTGGCAGTTGCAGCCAGGGGAGACTCTAGACATTTTGCCGCCCCAAGCACGGCGCAGGCCGCACGGGCGCTCTGCCGGTCTCTGGTCCCGCAGCTCCAGTGGACCTCCCGCAGGCGCCCCTCCCGGCGACTGGCAGAGCATCCCCCGCGGCATGCCGCCCGAAGCACGCGCTTGGCATGTTGGGGCCCGGAGCCGACCCTGGTTGCAGCATCAAGGAGGGGGTTAGAAGCTGCTTCTCTTTAGCTGATTTTAAAGGATTTCTGATGGGGGATCTTGTGACTTATGAGAGGTTTTGGTGGTTTTGGCACTGGAATCCATGGATTTAGACATGGTGTACAATATCTGCTAAGAATTTTGTTTGAAATAATATGATTTTTTTAAATTAAAAGTTACCCAGTTTTGTAAAGGAATTATGTGGCCTGCTTCTGATCTCACTAATTGTAATGTAAAACAGGAATAACTGCATTAAACTCAGTAAGGTTCCACTGGTGACACAGCAATGAGAGAGGAAAATCAGGCACCATATTTCTTCCTTCCATGCACTTCTCTGCTTTCTGAATATATATCCTGGGCCCAAGTTTCCAACTTACACTGAAAGTCGGTGAAGTTACACTGATGTAAAAGTGGCATGATTGCAGAATCAACCCTTCTGTTTGCTCTGTAGCTCTCCTCTCTCCTTGTTATATTTAACTCTCACTTATCCCAGTATAAATCTTGAGTTGCTCTGGATTTACATTCAGGTACATGAGAACAAAATTGATCCTGTGTATTATAGCAATTCGCTTTCTATTTTAATAAGTCTTGCAACTATGAAATAACTACCTGTGATTAACCACTCAAAAATGACTTGAGACATTGATTTGCTTCTATTTTCTAGACAAGCTTTCTTCCCAAAGGAAAATAATATGGATTCAAGTCCAATAAAGTCCGTTGAAGTTTGAAAGGAATACGATAAGATTTCATTTTACCATTTTTCAGTGTATACATTTATACTCATATTTTGGCCAAAAGCTAAGAGATATGAGACCAGGCACACGGAGTCAATGGGCTGCTTAGGCCAGTGACAAATGTAAACCACGGACAGTAGCACACATTGCCAAGAATCAGTGTTAAAATGAATAGTTCATCTATTGTTCCACGGAAGTGGGGAAAAGGCACAAGTTACCAAAATAAAATAAAAAGCTCAATAGTTTTAAAAATATTAAAATTCATATCATATCACCTCTGTAATTTCATTAGAAAAATTTATTATTAGTTTTTAATAGGCGTGGACTTCCTACAGACTACTAATAGACACTTTACACAACCAGGCTATAAAATCCCAAGGAACAACAAGAAGAAGAAGAAAAGCAAAGCAAATCACCATCATTTTATTTATGTTATTCATACTATTCCAATTTTCAAACTCCATTTATGAGATGACAGTCACAGCAGGGTAATAAAAATTCTATGTCAGAGCTCTCAGCTGTTTCATGCACACCATAAACAAACAATAACTGCACTTAGTCAGTGTTCATTGAAATAACTCCCCCTAACAATTCTCTACCTAATACTGATCCAGAGGATTCTAAGGAGCAACGTCATTCTGTACAACGAAGACCTAGGATAGCGCTGTGACACCACTGGATTACTTTTACCAAATTCACATCTGCAGCTATGCTTAGGAGATAAACATTTAAAATAGTTGTCATCAGTGGCACTCTAGTTCAGAATTTCATAGAAGGGTCTTTAACCTTCCTCAGCTGTATATTCACTTGCTAATGAAGGACACTTATAAAAGTGCCTTTCAATTGTCTGAGGTGGTTATTCAATTAACTGTCCCATCGTACCCATGCACCACACACCATCAGATCCTCCCCACTACATACACGCCTCCCTGATGTCCTGTCTGGCTATTGCTTTGGAGGCTTTTATTAAACTCAGTGAGAGTTGTGGGCACTCAACACTCTAAGGATCAGGCTTATTGTTTGCACAACACTGAAAAATGCTATTATTATTTCTATATATGTAAAAGAAAAAAATTCTAAGGCTTGTCTACGCACAGAAGTTGCACCAATTTAATTTAAATTGATTTAAAAACTGATTTAGTTAAATCAATGTAGGCCTGTGTGTGGCCAATCTCATATCAGCTTAAACCTAGTTTGTTGGTTTAGTTTGCACCAGGAATATATTGATATATACTAGGTTTAATCTGATATAAGAGTGTCCACACATAAAAGTCCATTGATTTAATTAAAGGAATGAGTTCGAACAAGTTTAGTTAAACCATGGCGGGTTGTGTGTGGAGGTCAGGTATAAACTGGAAGGGTGAACTTTCCTACTGATACACAGGTAGAAAAGAAAAATAAAGGTATATTTGGGAGATTAAAAATAGTGACAAAAGCCTAATTGAAGTGCAGCAATGAAGTACAGTGAACACAAAGGGTTAATCATGCAATGGCACAAACTAAAGCCTTGACCTATTGAAGATATTCCTGAAGGATTATCCCAGGGTCCTGTAAAATATTACATGGGTTTGATCAGTCTAGGTTTGTGTAAATTGGAAAACACTTAGATGCTTTAATAAGAACACTCTTCCCCTTCCCTATAATCTACATAATATTCTCCTATGTATCTCCAGGAGACTTTTTTAAAATAATGGAGAATATGGGGGAAATCCTGGCTCCATTCAAGTCAATGGGAGTTTTGCCACTGACCTCACTGGAATTGGATTTCACCCCATATTTATAACATATAGGGAAATATATACAATGACATTCATGATGAAAGTGCCTGTAAAACTTGGTGATGCTTGCAATTTTTTTTTTTCCTTTTTCATAACTTCAGCATGATATATGGCACATCCTTATGCAAACCTGCTCATTATGCCACCATCCCTACCATATTCAAATCTCTACTAATAACTCATTTCCATCATTTTGCCTATATGTTATGCGGAAGGTAGGTAACCAAATCAAGATGTGTACATGCCTCACGGTAGACATGTTACCTTATTACCATCACCCTTGCCCTTCCTCTCCTCTTCCTTTCACTCCCTCAGAATCTTTATTATGACCCTCACTTGTGCCATATTTAATGTAGACTATACAATCTTTAGGACAGGAGATGCCTCTTTACTTGTTTTTTGAGATGCCTAAAATTTTGATGCTTGCAAAAAAAATAATACAAAATGTTATGCAGCTGCATACAATAACTTGATCTGAAATCTTATCAGCAATAGCTGGCACTATATATCTAGGGAGCCCAATCAGAACATGGAGCCATTAGACCCCAGTGAGTAGAAGGGTAGGTAATTATAATGACAATTTTCACAACTTTCTCAAAGAAATGAATTAATGTAACACATAACATAGCCTAACACTGTCTGTGGGCCAAATAGAATAAATATAGTCATTAGCTAATTGTTTACTAAGCTGTAACTTCATTCTATATTCAGCTAAAAACATCTTTGACCACTTGGTTAAGACAAAAACTGCTAAAATTGGTTCAGATCACAGCAGTTCCAGAAGAGAGACTCAATTAAAGAACCAGATACAATTTTCCAGGATAAGCGGAATGCCTGAAAAGATGTTCAGGAAGAAATATTATGTTAAACATACTAAAATTAACTATTTATAATTCAGGACAAGGTAGTACTCCTGTTCGTCTGCAGTTTTTCCATATAAGGATAACAAATAGTGTAGTTCTTATGGGAACGTCCTGTGGAATTGAACAGAGAGATTGATCATTTTTCTATACAATTTTCATACAAACCTTTAGAACTGTTCAGCAGTGATTTAATTATCTATTGAACCCTATAGTTTAAAAATTCTACAGGAAGGATTCCATTCCCTATTATACTCTGTAGTTTTTAGAGTCATTTCTATAAAAATCTATTTAATTACTATTGAAGCTTATTGGTTTCATCTCTAAAGTTAGATTCTGTATGACTTTTCCATATGGAAAGGCTTTCTTTTATAAAGCTACAGCTAAAATAAGGTTATTTTACCATGGTTGTAGAGATCACATTTAGAATTCCTAACAGTGTTTGGAGAACACTGCAGCTCATTGAGTCAGATCCCGTCTGTGGAGTCCTCCTGCAGGTGTGCAGCCTAGAAAGGCTCTGCAGCAGGGAGGTTCCATACATAACCTGTGGCAAGATCCCCACTCAGGTGCAGCTGCATAATGCCACCATGGCCACTAAACCCCTCCTGCTGCCCAAGTACAGAATCACACACTCCACCACACCAGGTACTTCACTTGGAGATGATATCAACATCCTCCCTAACTCCATGGCAAGAGGATGGATTCTTCCTCTTCACAGAGGAGGAAACTTAAAGTGCTTACATGCCAAAATGGAGCTGCAAGCCAAGGAGTGGAGTCGGCCTTAATGGCAATCAAAGGGGTAGTCCCTCTCTCAGAAGTCTCCCTCTTGCTCATGGGAAAACTTAGTATTTTTAAGGAGAACAGGTCCAGTACCTCATCTCCAAGCTTGTCTCACCCTGAACAGGAGATCTATGGGGCTAATGTTGCCCTAGAGCTTTCTTAAAATCCACAGTCTCTATGCTGGAGGAGAGAAGTTCAGGATCTGAGAATGAGGGGGAAGCAAGTTCATGCTAACTGAAATTAATGTGAGTTTTGCTGGAATAAGAAATTCAGGATCAGATGAGTGAGCTTTCTCCTTAGCTCCTCTCTAAGGACAATCCTGCATAAGCGCCACTTTCAGAATTCCGATTCACTTGAGAAGTGGGTGGAACATAATTTTTGATAGTGTGCAGCCCTAGACATCAAAGTGTGGTCTCAGCCTCTCTTTACCAAATCTCTATGAAGAAGAATTATTACCTCCCCAGCCCTACATGCGAAACCCTTCCATAACTATCCCAATATATTATTGTTTTTATGGAATGGCATGCCACTACTAAGCCAATACATAACTCGCTTTACCTGCACATCACATTTGAAACCTAGAACAAAATTCCAAGACTATGGTTGTGTCATTTATGATTGTTTCTACACTGCAATATGTCCATCCTACACAGCAGTCTAGTATTATTGACCAGTGGTCTTAACTCACTTGTGACATTTTCATAATATTCTACTGGCTCCTGCCATAGTCTGCATACTCTCACAGAGCACATGTAACATCTGTGCAGAGTTATGAAATTACACAATTGGATATTTCAAAAGTGACTCGTCGTATTACCTTCCACTGAAGAGAGAGACATTCTTTTTGGTTCAAATTAGTTTTTCATTTATCCCTAGCCAAACAATGCTCACTCTCTCTATTTTTAACTTGCTATTTTAATGAGAATATTTATATTTTTTCTCAAGAACAGAGCAATTTCATCCTACCACAGTTGTCTTTTTCTGTAACATAAATATGATGCCTAATTTTCAAGTATATATTAAAATTCTGTGAGGCTGAATATCTTATCTATTAGTTTTATCTAAAATTACACAGTATACTGCACATGTAATTTTTTTCTAAGAATCAATGTGTACTTCTCTACCCATCATTTATTAATAGGCTTACCATCTGTATTCACCTTTAAATTCCACCAATTAATAGACCTGAGCCAGGCAACACTGTGTACAGCTTTAATAATGTGAAAAAAACGTTTAACATCGAGGAATTTAACCCAATACCAAAGCGATTGTATGAATAGATTTGTTGCAAAGACTTAAATTGATAAATTGATTTAGTTAGATGAGACTTCATTTCATAGGCACTTATTTTAAAAGCTAAATTTCCCCAGTAGCACAGAGTTAACAAATGGTGCTGCAAAGCACTAGAACTCCCACGTAAGCTGACTCACACGAGATAACAAAACCATCTGAACTTCAAAGAACCCTTTTCTTTTTTTTTGTGGTTCCAATGACTTCTCCAATTTTGAGGAGGAGAGATCTCAGAAGTGTACAGTATACAGAGGGTGATGTATAGAGATGGATGGATGACCAGGTTATAAATCAAAGTCAAAGGGTTCTGATGACAAGTGGTTTATGTCCACACCAGCAAAATTCATTTGAAACTAAAGTAATTTATCAAGTCAAATCCATTATTTTAATAACCAGCTACTAGCCCAATCCAAAACAAGAATGATCATTGCAGTTTTGCTCCTTCTCCGCTTCCTTCTCTTTCTTGTCTCATCTTTCCTCTTTACGTGGCTGCAATGTAGAAACCATGTTATCTCCTCAGTTAACTTGCACACTACAGTCATTTGTGTGTTCAAGTGACATTTTAAGGCTTACATACACTCTTACAATACAATTCTTATCTTGCTTGTTGGTCACTGAAATATTTTTCTCCCCTTTTGGCTCAAGTTCCAGCCCAAGTACAAATGTCTACACAGCAATTTTTTGCCCCACAGTCTACTCCAGCCGCAGATGTGCCACAGGGCTTTTATTCCAGTGTAGATATACCCATTGGCATATAACTCAGAAATTAGGTCTTGATCCAGCATCTGTCAATAGGAACTCTTTCCATTGACTTCAGTGAGCATTGAACCAGGCCCCTTGATCACTAGGACTCAAATTCTGGAAGCAGCAGTGGCTGCCAACAGCTTCAAAGATCAGCCTGCACATTGAGAATTCTCCAATGGTGGCAGGAGGGGCTGAAGGGGGAACAGATCCTGTTCATGTAGGATGCTGATAATAATTGGAGCCATTCCCTGGCTGCTACTGCAAACTCAAGTCAGTGGTGAAACTGAGATTAGAATTTAGGAATGCCTGGCTTTCATTCAGATCATACACTTGCTGCCTCTCTAAATGTATTGTCAAAATTCATTAATTTATGATAAATGGCTGAAGAGTATTGTTGCAGTTGTCACTTTGAATATTATGTATTTTTAAATGATTTACTGTTTCCTAGATTTGAAATATAAATTGTAGATTTGGCAATATCAGTGGCCAGATATCAAATATTGCAATGTTGGAAATAAGCTATTATTGACTCTTAGAATTTCAAACTTTATTCAAACAATAAATATGGAAAAAATTCTCAGGTTTACAGACATATGTTCAAAACTAATGAGTTGTAGATTTAATACCTTGCAGTCCATCGAACTATTTAACATTTCTGAGATCAATATTTTATTTCCTTTATTTTACATAATATGAAGGAACTTATCATGTTTGAGAAAACTATTATTTTTAAAAAAACATGATGTATATTTTGTATTTGAGGTTATGAACTATTTGATAGGGAATTTCAAATTGTGATTTAAAGATCTAATAGACTAGAGAACTGTACCATATAATGTATTTTAATAAGTGTTTTATTACTCTTTTCTGTTTCCTTTTTTCTTCCTAAAGAATGTAATTAAAAGAATAAATGTAATATTTAGAAATAGATATTACTCAGCTCCACAACATGGAATATGTTAGGCTTTGACAATCCCTTACAAATGAAATGAAATGTGACATTGTATGTCATGTTTCTCATAATATGTGAAATATTTATTTAATCAAACACAATAAAACATTATTTTGCTCTCACCGCTGTAAATTTTAAAGCTGTCTCTGTTCAATAGGCTCTCTCCAGGTCTTTATTTCCTGCCATGGTTACTGTAACTCCTCCTCTCTGTCTTCTCCAACATTTATATCACCCCCTCCACATCATATAAATTGCAACCTCAAAATGATCATTGCTCTGGTCATACCCTTCTCCACTGACTCCTGCCACCTTCCACTACAGCAAGTTCAAGATCTTTGTCCTTACCTGCTAGGCTCTATGTCACCCTGTCTCTCCTTAACTAATAGCCTAATATTTTATTGCATAGTTCCCTGCCTCCTGAGTTCCACTAGGGATGTCAACATTGACCCCCTGTTTGTCCTCTTCTCCCACAATCATCTCTGTCCTTTCTGCCAGGCTGCTCCCTCTGCACAGAATACCTTTGCTGAACTGCTACATGAGGGCCCTCTCCTCATTCATATCTCACTTTACTTGAGTTATTAAACAAAACACTGTTTATTCCACCATGTTGTCCATTAGCCTTTCTAAATTACATTGTAATTTTATTGATAATATCCCATCCTGTCTCTCTCAGACCCAGTCTTGGTATCCCTCAGTAATGTCATGTCTTAAATAAGTTTATAAGCTCCTTCTGGATAGGATCGTGTCTTCTCTGCATTTTACAAGCTTATCATGGCTAGGTCTTCTTGCTGTTGTGAGGTACCTAGCATACACTTGTGCACTAAAATATTTTTATTAACTATAGAATGATACATGTCTCCTCAATTATTTGGAACCTTGTTGTGAGTAGGAGTGTAGTCAAAGTGGATCTCCAATACTACTGGGGGGTGGGAGGGCGAGGGAATGCTCCAGATCAAGCAATGACCTTTCCTATACCCCTTCCTTCTAACATGCCCCACCTCTGAGTAAAGTGTCACTGCCAGATGCTTTCTCTGCTCGTTAGCCTAGAATGAAGCCAAATTCCCTATATGTATGCAGAATCCTGTAATGGTATAGGGCTGTCCTAAAGCCTCCTGCATCACCCCTGCTTCCAGCCACCAGCACAAGGGATGCAGCTAAAAGCAAGGGGGAAAGCTAAGGCATGGAGCATCACCATTAGCTTGCAATAATCCTGATGCTGCTTGAAACCATGCTGAAGATGGGTTGCAGGACTGAAGAGCTTCTGAGGGCTCCTTTCTGGTCCCTCCTCCTTAGCTCTGCCCAGTGTTCCTTGGACCATATGATTTTAACCTGCTATTGCTGACTCAATTCAGTATTGACATAGATGGTGGGTGAAAATTACACGTTGTTAAGTCACTGCAAATTGACGCAATGTAATGTAAACCACTGTAAGAGAGTGTAAACTGGGATAACTTACACAGTCAGGGAGTTGTAGCAGGAAGTGTAACCAATAAAAGCATAAAAGAAACTATAATAAACCAAAGCTTCATCCTCCTTCTCTTTCCTCCTAGAACTGTGCAGACTTTGGTAGAGGGCTCTCAAAAGCAAAAAGTATGACAGCAAGGTGTCTGCAACCTCCACTTCATCAGCGTGCCCACAGCTGGCCAGCACAGTGGGCAGTGCTGTTGACAGGGTGGCTGTGCTAACTACCAGGAAGAAGGAGCAAGAAGAAGTTGCTCTCAGCCTCTACTGACTAGTCTCCTAGGGAGCTGTCAAACCTTAGTCCCAGATTTGGACCTTAGCGTCCAAAATATGGGGGTTAGCATGAAAACCTCCAAGCTTAGTTACCAGCTTGGACCTGGTACTTGCTGCCACCACCCAAAAAATTAGAGTGTTTTGGGGCACTCTGGTCCCCCTGAAAAACCTTCCCTAGGGACCCCAAGACCCAAATCCCTTGAGTCTCACAACAAAGGGAAATAATCCTTTTTCCCTTCCCCCCTCCAGGTGCTCCTGGAGAGATACACAGACACAAGCTCTGTGAATCCAAACAGAGTGACTCCCCCTCTCCGTTCCCAGTCCTGGAAACAAAAGCACTTTCCTCTTCACCCAGAGGGAATGCAAAATCAGGCTAGCAAATCCAACACACACAGACCTCCCCCTGATTTCTTCCTCCCACCAATTCCCTGGTGAGTACAGACTCAATTTCCCTGAAATTTCCCAGAAAAGAAAACTCCAACAGGTCTTAAAAGAAAGCTTTATATAAAAAAGAAAGAAAAAATACATACAAATGGTCTCTCTGTATTAAGGTGACAAAATACAGGGTCAATTGCTTAAAAGAATATTGAATAAACAGCCTTATTCAAAAAGAATACAAATCAAAGCACTCCAGCACTTATATTCATGCAAATACCAAAGAAAAGAAACCATATAACTTACTATCTGATCTCTTTGTCCTTACACTTAGAAACAGAAGATTAGAAAACAGAAACTACTTCTCCAAAGCTCAGAGAAAGCAGGCAGACAGATAAAAGACTCAGACACAAACTTCCCTCCACCCAGAGTTGAAAAAAATCCGGTTTCCTGATTGGTCCTCTGGTCAGGTGCTTCAGGTGAAAGAGACATTAACCCTTAGCTATCTGTTTATGACAGGAGCCTCCAGCAAACATGAAACTGGCCCAATTGAGAGACGTTCCAGAGGAGTGAGGCAGTGAAAACAAAGTTAGCTGTCTCCCATGGAAAAAGCTTTCTGAGATAGAAGGGGCCAGGCTGGCACAGTG
This sequence comes from Gopherus flavomarginatus, assembly GCF_025201925.1. NCBI lineage: Eukaryota > Metazoa > Chordata > Testudines > Testudinidae > Gopherus > Gopherus flavomarginatus. Next base: position 256,685,489 of record NC_066618.1, read on the forward strand.
AGTGAAAGATAAATTATAGTGGGAACTATACTTAAGGTTACTGCAGGACTTCCTCTGCAGTATGGGACATGGGTCACTTGCAGGTTTAAACTAGCGTAAATGGTGAATTGTCTATAACCTAAAGTCTTTAAACCATGATTTGAGGACTTCAGTAACTCAGACAGAGGTTAGGAGTTTATTACAGGAGTGGGTTGGTGAAATTCTGTGGCCTGCAATGGGCAGGAGGTCAGGCTAGCTGATAACAGTGGTCCCTTCCTACCTTTAAGTCTATGAGACTTCGTTTTAGAGATTGACATTTTTAATTCCCCTAAAATAGATATGCTTAGTCAGATTCCTTTCAAATTTGGTGTTCCTCAGGAGAGTGCAGTATAGAGTTAGTGACCTAAATTTGAGGTCATTTGAGTTAGGTTTTGTGAAGATATAACCCCACACAAACAGCCCTTTTTCAAAGAGTTTCTAGGTGAGTTTTTTCGTGCTCAGAGCTAGAGACCAAACTACTGATGTGTCAAAATGGTCTCAAATCTGTCAAGTTTTACTCAGGGTAGTGCATGGCACCCACTAAGTCTTTGGCAGACCCACACCGAGAATGTATTTATAAAAACTGTACATTTTCCAAATGTGGATGTGTAGATGTACAAACTGGAAGGATTACAGTGTGCACACACCAGTAAAGAAAAAAATGTTCGGGTTTCTATGTAGCCACTTTATACTTGCCTGGGCAGTTTGAGGAAATTTGCTGACATCATTGGCCCCAGTGAACACCCCATCATTGACATTTCTAGTCCAAATTTTTGTACTCTTGTGGCAGTAAAAATTTGATAACTCATGTTGCTGCTTGCTACAAGCGCTCTCTGTGATAATGTAATGTGTTTGTATTTTATGGGGATATTTACCGTGAATAGCAGAATAGTAAGCAGACAGTCTATCTACAATTTTTGTTTTGGGCGCAGAGGAGTTGGAGCAAGAGCACTTTGGGGAGGGAACCAGCTGTAGAGGACAGGGACAAAGCACATGGCTGTGGAGAATATGAACAATGAGGACGTGGTAGGCAAGCCTTGGATTGATTGTTTGAGAAAAATCCATATTTTACTAGCCCCTTTTGAAACTTAACATTCAGTGGATGACTTCCAAGCCACAGAGAATCCAGCTCATTCTTTGAAAGCTATGTTGGTTCTGCACTGCTAATTGTAGTAGAAGGTAGAAAAAATTATTCTTGCCAGTAAACTAATTAGATACCATTCAATAAACACTGGGAACTTATTTGCTGAGTATGATGCTATCATTTTAAAATAGTCACTTTTCAGAAAAGAACCACTCTTAAGTATGGAAAGTTCTAAACATTTTTACTGTACCTGTAATAACTATTAAGTATAATTAAAGTTGAAAGCCACACAACCATACTCAATTCTGCTGCAGGACTGTGGAACACTTCTGTGGCCAGTGCTGTAAAGTACCTTATGTCAGCCAAGTGATAGTGTAGTCAATAGCCTAAACTACAATACTGTGTATGGCAACATTTGTGCAAAGTTACAGAACTCAGAAATGTACTATCATTCTGAGAAACAGGACCAACAAATAGATATGACAGCTACAACATTGCACCCCTCATCATTTTCACTAATATATAAAACTTATCAAAAATAAAACCAACAGCTTGGGACATAAGAAAAGTAAACTTTTTCCTATGGACACCAAACTTTTTACAGTAGTTCTCTAGGTAATACACCTCAAAGATATCAAAGCTAGTCTACATACTTCAACTCTTGACTTTTCTGGATGCCTTATTGTGATTTTTTTTTCCTGACACAAAAGTTACATAGACTATTCTATGTGTATTTTGTAAATTATAGATGTAGACAACAAAAGCTTGTTTTTTTCTACACTATGTTTTATTCACTACCTTATGAAGATTTGAAACTATGGGCCAAAGTCACACTTCTGCTTTATCAACATTAGGACAGTGAACCATTCCTGACAGTGGTTTTTCAGCTACAGAATCCCCGAGATGCAGCACTGAGGACAGATTGAGAGCTAAGATATTTTCAATACTATTTCAGAAAGTGTGATTGAAATGACTCCTTCTTTGCAACAGCCTAGCCACTGCATCCCAAGTGATATTAACCAGAGAAATGGGCAAGCAGTGTGCACTGCTGAGAGAAAGAAAGATCGCTGTTCTAGCCTGCACTTGAGAACAAACTGGTCCCCAGCATCCCCTGGATAGGGGAGGCATAAGCCATCCTACACCCATTGGTCATTATCCTGGGCTCAGGGATGAATTGTCCCCACAAGTCCAATTGCGCAGGGTTTAAAGGGTAATACAAAAACCTGTAAACATGACCTGTGTAATCCTTCTGCCCGGTGGAGTTGGCAGCAACAAGAGCCAAGTTCAATATCCAAGGGTCCCTCTTAACAATATAATACAGAACTGGCTCCCACCCAGAGCTCCCACCCAGTAATCTGGGAAAATTAAAAACCACCCCTGGGCATCTCTCAGACCTGGTCTACATTGGGGGGCGTCAGTGTAAGATATGCAACTTCAGCTACGGGAATAGCATAGCTGAAGTCGACATATCTTATTTTGACATATCTCCTGTCCTCACAGTGCGGGATCAATGGCCACAGCTCCCCCATTGACTTCGCTTCCGCCTCTCGCCCTGGTGGAGTTCCAGAGTCGATGGGAGCACGTTCAGGGATTGATTTATTGCATCTAGATGAGACGCAATATATCGATCCCCGATAGATCGATCGCTACCCGCCAATCCGGCGGATAGTATGGACGTACCCTCAGAGGCAATACTTCCCCATTCAGAACACTGAGTCCGTGTATAGCAAAAACAACTGTTAATAAAAAGGGGAAAGGAACATAGCATTAATTTGGAAATACACCATGATTCAAACACATCTGACTATTGATCACTTTGGCAATACAGCTCTGTCTGCTCATACGTAAGCAGAGGGGTGTGTTCATGTAAATACAGTCCAGATCTGAAACCTTTTCCCCTCCCCAGCTCATCACTAGCTGTCAGGGGATGGATTATCCAAATGTTGCCTACATCTAAAATACCTTTTCAATACACAAAGATGTTATATATTGGAACATTCCAGAGCTGAATGATATAATATGGGCAAGGGGAAAAGTCTCACACTCCAATTTTGAGCGCTGTATGGCTGAGATAACTTTAAAGTTATGACATTCAAGGAATGATTCTCAGTGACACTAAAGGCTCTTTATAATACTCTGGCTGCACTTGGGAAAAACAGCCCCTTAAGAATGTCCCGTGTGCCTCCCCAACCGGCGTAGTGCTAGTATTAGAGGAATATACTGATCCTAGACCCTAACATAAAGTGAAGATTGGGATTTGGTATAACCAGGATGCATTATGGGTATTCACTGCTTCTCAGGGCTCACAGGGGGCCTTAAGAAGCAAAGTATATGATAGAGCAGCCCTGAAATTTCTCTAACATACACCAGGGACCAGATTGTTCCCTGCATAGCCCCAGAATATGGGGAGCACAAAGATGGTTTTAAAGTCTGTCCCAAGCAAAGCAATAGAATGACTGAAGGTATGTACTGGGTCTGGACGACGCAATTTCCAGCTTGAATAGACATACTCATGCTAGCTCTGATCAAGTGCTCACACTAAAAATCAAAGCATACCTGCAGCCATGCAAGCAGCAGGGGGGACTAGCTGATTTGAGTACAATCATGCAGGCATGTACTCAGGGCAGTTAGTTCAGCCTGCACTCATGCTCTCACTGCATTTCTATTTTTAGCATGCTACCTTGATCAGAGTTAGCATGGGTATGCCTACTTGAGCTGGAACATATACCCTATAGCTCCAATGTAAACATACCCTGAGAATCAAGACTTGTATCTATAGTGAAGCTGTTACTGCTCCAGGCATGAATCTTGCCTATTCTGGACCTCAGGCAGGTGTAATTTTGAGAAGAAATTCCACATTTGAGGAGGCAAGGAGAAAACATTTTCCTAACAGGTTGCTTAAAAAAAATTAATGAGGGCTATTTGAAATTTCTTAGGGGATTAGAATATTAGTGAGATGGATTAGTGAGCAGAGAGCAGGGCAGGTAGTCATGTCTTTATAATTTACCACATCGCTCCACAGCTTTATCACATGCATATCACCTGTGTGTGTGTGTATGGAAGAGGCGTGTGGAAGAGAGATTCTTGTCACTCTGAGCCATTTTGTAGTCTTAATTTTATATACATAACATCCTCTCCTTACCTCTGCTAGCTGACATGAAGTCACCTTATTCCAATCAAAGTGAACCTGCACTATCCACTGAGACTACTCTAGATACCACTTATTGGCTCATTAGTGGATGGCTGATATCGAAGAGTTGTGTAATTCCTACAACTTGCACTTTCATTTCCATTAGAAATGAGTTCAAAGATACCAAGGTCACCCCTAAATGTGCATTCCCAGCACTACAAAACTTTGTAAACTTGCTCCTGGAAAGCTCATGGGCTGAGTACATTTTTAAGAACAGTGGATATTCAGATGCTTTAGTGAAGAGAGCTATAGAAATACCTATATATAAATTAAATTTAATGTATTATGAGTGGATCTTTTGTTTATCTTCTGTCTCCCTTTTAGTTGCATTAAACCCTATTTGTGAAGTGATCTGCGTTTATTTTCATAAGAGAGAGAATCCCTACTTCTCCTACTCTGGTCCTTAGTCACAATGTGTGGGCAGAAAGAAAATATCACTCACATTCCATTAAATGCCACAACAAAATAAAAAAGAAAACTATTGACCTGATAAATAGATAAATACTACTACAATTATGTCATGTACTCTTTTCCATAACTGAACTGTGTCCTCAAAATGTTAATAGGAAACATGATGTTTATATCTATAGTTCATTTCACCCCCATTCAAACAACAAAGAGAAGATTGATAATAAAAGTCTAATTTATTTGATAGGCAGCACTTGTTCACTTAAAATACAAATGAGGGGGTGGGGGAGAAGGAAGCAGTAGAGGCCTAATCCTGTTCCCACTGAAGAAAAGATTCCCACTGACTACAATGGGAGCTGGATTAGGCCCTTGGGTTGCTAGCAATGCATTATCTGAATTTTGTATTTTCTCTTGTTGCTGAAAAGCAGTCATTTGCTGCCCTCTAGAAGTAGATTACTGCATATACTCTACTTCTATGCAACACTCTTGCCGTCTTTAGATGGCCATCTGAGTTTAAATGAAAATACATATGACAATGCAAAACAATATGGAAATGTTCATTGTTTTTAAGTACTCTGGATAAATAGTAAGAGTTACAATGCAATATATAAAACTTTTAAGTTAAAGAAACTAACTTGTGAAGTTCACCCACTGCTACTTTCCTTTGACTTCACTGGAAGTTGGATCAGGGCCTAGAAGAAGAAACATATAGGTGTGATAAAACGTGGGTTATCCCAGAATTTCAGGTTCATAGTATTTTGGTAACATATTCACGGTAATCTGGTAACCTACAGCAGATCATGTTACTTTGTGTCACTATTGGAATTATTGCACACAAATCTACTTCCAGGAATCTGGTTACATAAATGGTTAATCCTGAAATTGTGGTGTCAGTTCCTGAGGTATCTCCTCCATTATTTCTCCTGGGAACTATAAGCAATAGTTTTCCCTTAGTTACACCTGTGTAAACCCAGTGACCTCAACAGGGTTGCAAAGGTGTAATTAAAGGGAAAATTTGGCCCAGTGTGAAAAAATATCTTGCCACCTCTTTAAAATACATTTTCAGAAGTTAATTGGTTAGAAGGGTGAAAGCAGAAAGAGGATGAAGAGAGGGTAATGGCAGTAAGAGGTTACATCAAGATGGGATTTATTTTTTGATTCAATTTCTTCCCTGTCGAGTTTATTCAAAAGCTCTTGCTGCAGTAACGTGTGACTGTCTAATTCTAGATTATTTGCTGGTATTTGATGCCATTTTACATCCCAAAGCCATGCATGTTCCCCTCATTGCAGAGAAGGTCCACCAAAACCCAAAATAAATTTAAAAAATTACTCATAATTAAAACTGCACACTTCATTGCAAAATCAAAAGTTGGACAACTTCCAAGAAAAATTTTTCTTAGAGACATTTTTTTTGTAAAAGGGGCTTGTTTTCCAGGGAATATTAGCCTATTCTTAGCACCAGGTGGGCTTTATTTTTATAAACCACACACTTAGCTACAGCTCCTGGGCATGTCATGCCATCTAGGGGCTTTGTTAGACTTTGCTAAAATTACCAGGTGTTAATTCAGCATGCTCAGAACTAGAAGTGATTTTTCAATCCCATGTAATTTTTTAATGTTTTATTCCCCCTCTCCAAACCTAATTAGGGGCCTACTCCTCAGTAAGGACTAATTGCATGTCGGTTTTGGAGTGATTTTGTTCAGTTGTTTAAGTTATTAATGAGAAAAAAAATAAAATGCTGGAAAAGTATCTGATTCTTGCCAACTTTTCATAGATCCAAGAATGCTTAATGGGATTGTCTTCAGATTTAAAAACAAACCTCCCTCATCTCTTGGCAAAAGTTAAAGGGAGATTTGGATGTGAAAATGGGTGCTCAAAAGAAAAACCCTGATATAATCTCAATTATCTTGCAATCATTAATATTATTAATACCACCTAGCTCTAATATAGCACCTTTCAGCAATAAATTTTAAAGCACTTTTACAGAGGTCAGTATCACTATTCTCATTTTAATTATGGGGAATCTGAAGCACAGAGAGGAAGTCATTTGCCCAAGGTCACTCAGCATTCCAATGAGGGAACCAGGACTAGAACCCAGGTCTCCTGAGTCCCACTCCAGTGTCTTAGCCACCGAGTGGCAATGATGTAAAGATTTTTCATAAGGGAAGTGTTTATCATCATGCTATCAACACAAATTGAAAAGTTACAGCTGAAATTTTCAAGAATACAAACACACCTCTACCCCATAACACCACCCAATATAACACTAATTAGGATATAACATGGTAAAGCAGCGCTCCGGGGGTGTGAGGCTGCGCACTCCGGCGGATCAAATCAAGTTAAATATAACGCAGTTTCACCTATAACGCGGTAAGATTTTTTGGCTCTCAAGGACAGCCTTATATCAAGGTAGAAGTGTACTGTCCCAGTAGCTAGAACTGCCAGTTACTATTTATCTAAGCCTTTATACCATGCTGTCATGATATAATTCCGCAATCTGAACCTTAGAGTCCAAAAGATGGGGTACTAGCATGAATTCCTCTAAGATTAATTAGCAGCTTAGATCTGATAAGCTGCCACCACCCAAAACTATAGTGTTTTGGGGCACTCTAGTCCCCTCAAAAACCTTCCCTGGGGACCCCAAGACCCAAATTCCTTGAGTCTCACAACAAAGGGAAATAAACCATTTCCCCTCCTTTCTTCCTCCCAGATCTTTCCCGCCCTGGGTACACTAGGAGATCACTGTGATTCAAACTCCTTGAATCACAACACAGAGAAATCAGGTTTTTTCTCCTCCTTCTTTCCCCCTCCCAGGCTTTCCCTCCCTGGGCTATCCTGGAGAGATAGACAGATTCAAGCTCCGTGAATCTAAAACAAAGGGATTCCACCTTTCCCCTATCCCTTCTCTCTCCCTATCTCCCACCAATTCCCTGGTAAGTACAGACTCAATTCCCTTGAGCCTCAACAAGGGGAAAAAAAATCAAACAAGTCTTAAAAAGCAAAACTTTTAATAAAAAGAAAGAAAAAAAGTAAAAGTTGTCTCTGTAATTTAGGTGGTAAAAGTTACAGGCTCTTTCAGCTTATAAAGCCTAGAGAGAAGCCTCCCCCCAGCAAAAATATAATTTAAAATACTTCCAGTAAAATACACATTTGCAAATACAGAAAACAATCAAAAGACTATAACCGCCTTTTCTACTTAATACTCACTATTCTGAATAGATAAGAGACTGTAGAAGGGAGATTGGCTGGAGCATGTTGCTTAGCCTTTTCTAATTCCAGGGCCTGCCAGTGGGTTTCCCTCAGGAGTTCCAACTCTCTCCTGTGGGTAGCCTCTTTTTCTCTTTCCCTCAGCTCCATCTCTTGTAGTTTTTTTTTCCATATCTCGCCTGTGCTCGGCGTCTTTGATTTCTTCCCCGGCCTCCATTTTTGCCATAGAAGGCATGGTTTCTGTTTTCTTGTGTTGGGGTGCCCTCCGGTGTTTATTGTCTGAACTGCTGGCTTTGTTGTCTCCTGGGGTCTGCCTAGCAACAGTGCCTTTTTCCTCTAGCTAATATTTTAAATGTAAAGTAAACCAGAAAAACCACTTTATTTGCATGTGTATTGCTGAATACTTGACTCTCAATGGGAGTGCTATTGTCTCACAAAAGACCCTTAATAGTTCCTTAATGGTTCCTTGCTTAATATGCAAGCCAAAAACTGCAAGACAGAGCAGAAAAAAAAATTCTCTCTGGTTCCTTTTAAAACCAAACCCTCTCTGCTTAAAAGCCCCTAGCAGAGAAAAGAAAAATATATTATTCCTACTGGCTTCTATCTATCCCACAACGCTGCCACTCATGTCATAATATTTTTCCCAGATCTAGACCTTAGCGTCCAAAATATGGGTGTTAGCATGAAAACCTCCAAGCTTAGTTACCAGCTTGGACCTGGGAAAGCTGCCACCAGCCAGGAATCTATACAGTGCCTGGCACACTGTGGTCTCCCCAAAACCTTCCCTGGGGGACCCCCAGACTCAGATTCCTTGAGTCTCACAACAAAGGGGAATAAACCATTTCCCTTCCCCATCCTCCCCTCTAGGTGTTCCCTCCCTGGGTTCCTGGAGAGATATACAGAAGCAAGCTCCGTGAATCTAAACAGAGGGACTCCACCCTCCCTGTTTCCAGTCCTGGAAAACAGAAGTACCGAGAGCTAATCTCTCTTCCCCCCTCACCCAGAGGGTATGCAAAGTCAGGCTTAGTAAATCTAACACAAAGAGATTTTCCCCCTGACTTCTTCCTCCCACCAATTCCCTGGTGAGCTGCAGACTCAATTCCCTGGAGTCCCCACTAAAGAAAAACTCCAACAGGTCTTAAAAAGAAAGCTTTATATAAAAAGAAAGAAAAGGACATTAAAATGGTCTCTCTGTATTAAGGTGACAAATACAGGGTCAATTGCTTAAGAGAAAAAAGTGAATAAGCAGCCTTATCCAAAAAGAATACAATTCAAAACACTTCAGCAACTACACACATATAAATACAAAAAAAAACAATATAAACATATTGTCTAACTATCTTTGTACTTACAACTTGAAAACAGAAGATTAGAAAGCCAGGAGACAGAAAGATCACTCTCACAGCCGAGAGGGTCAGACCCAAGACAAAAGAACAAAGAACTCACACCCAAAACTTCCCTCCACCCAGATTTGAAAAAGTCTTGTTTCCTGATTGGTCCTCTGGTCAGGTGTTTCAGGTTACTCCTTTCCAGGTGAAAGAGACATTAACCCTTAGCTATCTGTTTATGACAGCAAGAAACCTGGCTGCACGTCTAGTCCCTTTCAGGACCCAAAGAGAACAAAGCAAAACCCAAAAACACAAACAAAGGCTTCCCTCCACTGAGATTTGAAATTATCTTGTTTCCTGATTGGTCCTCTGGTCAGGTGTCTCAGGTTCCCCGTTTGTTAACCCTTTACAGGTAAAAGAGACATTAACCCTTAACTATCTGTTTATGACACATGCTCATCTCTGTATTATCTGAGTTACGTGATCACATAGTGAACAATAGATTTGGTGGCCAAAATATTCCAAAGAGACTAGTGATTTGGGATGCCTGCATTTTTGTATGTCCAACCTGAATTTCAGGATGTGCTGGGGACCCGCCTTTTGAAAAATCAGGCCTCTTTGGGTTGTCTGAAGTTGGGCAACAAAAATCTGAAGCATCCAAATTCAGCAGCCACTTTGGAAAAATCTTGGCTCATATCCATTCATAAAAGCAGCAAAGAATCCTGTGGCACCTTATAGACTAACAGATGTTTTGGAGCTCATGCTCCAAAACATCTGTTAGTCTATAAGATGCCACAGGATTCTTTGCTGCTTTTACAGATCCAGACTAACACAGCTACCCCTCTGATACTTGACATCCATTCATAAAACAGTCACACAAGGTGGCAAAACTGAGAATGCTATTGCAGCCTTAAATCCAAAGTGTTTTTTATTCCTGAGAAATCAAGAAAGTTATTGAGCCATCTGCAATTTTTTGGTCACCATACCTGGAGCAAAGTATCAGAGGGGTAGCTGTGTTAGACTGTATCCACAAAAACAAAGAGGTTGGCACCTTAAAAACTAACAGATTTATTTTGGCACAAGCTTTCACGGGTAAAAATACCCACTTCTTCAGATAGTCTTTAAGGTGTCTCCGGACTCCTTCTTGTATATCTGGAACGTGTTTTCTTCTAACTTCTCTAATACTAACCACAGTGTTAGTAGCAATGCTAATGTTCCATATCTCCCAGAGCCATTCTGTATAGTGCTTCCTTTGAAAAGTTGAATCAGAAGTTCCAAGCATTTACTCAGCTATTGACTAGTCACCCACTTAAAAAGCTTGGTTGCCTGCGAGCATGGCATCAATTGCCAATAGACAGGGGAGGCTCATTCTCCTCATACATGAGTTTTATACTATTTTTTCTTGATTTCACTTCACTGGAATTACTGCCTGGTTTACATCAATGTAAGTGGCACAGGACTTGACCTTGGAGCAGGAGACTGTCTGGAATGTAATGCGGACAGCTGATCTAGTGTCACTTTGATACCCCAGAAGGGGAGGAATATACAGTGACGTGGATGGAGGGCTGCCACACAGAAGCAGCACTGTGAATCCTGGAGAGTAAGGGGTGGGGGGGATGCAGTGCAAACAGTTGCTGGAAGGGAGGTGTCAGACATGAAAGGACGTAATTCTCAGATGAAATCACAAGGAAGTGCCCCAATGGCAAGTGGACCCCATTACTCCAGGGTCCTGATATCACCTTTCTCCCTCCCCTCAGCCCCTTGCAGTGACCTTGGCATGCCAGAGGTCTGGGTTTAGCTGGGTGTGCCCTGCAGAAGGCGCTGACTTTTTCAGGGGCATGTACAAGGTGAGCTGGTTCCTGGGTCTGCTCCTCGGCCCCGTAGCCTTCCCAATCAATGGAGGTACCACAGCTTCCCTCACCATATCTGGGAATCTATAATCTTGTGGACAAAATACTTTTTCTTGCCTTTGAATCTGAACTGGAGGGGGAGGGAAGGGTTGTGTTTCGTTAGGGAAGGAATTATCAGACAATGATTTCAGGAGGAAAGCATAAATACAAAATGCAGCTTGAGGGATCAGGCAAGCTAAAGCTTGAAGGTTCATGGATTGATTTGTCTGCAGATTTGGTAAGGATCCACAGACTGGTGGTCTATTTTGCAAATGAGTCAGCCTGTCTTGAGGTGTTGACCAAAAGCTCCACCTTCTGTCCCACAGCAAAAAGAGTGGGACTTTGCTGTTGGTGACAGTCAGCATAATGCTTGTGTTGTCTTGGCTACATCAAGATGTCACTTTAGCTCCCCTTGGGTTTGTGGTATACCGGGTCCATTGCTGCAGGAACAGTGGGTGCTGTGGGAAGTAGAAGATGAAAACAGGTGAAAAATCATAGATAGCCAAAACATGGATTCATCTAGAGGTGTGGTCCTCATTATTATATGCAAATTCCACATGGAATCTGTCATCTTGGTGGAATTTGTGAAGCACCCTAGTTACTATTCTAGTACTTAGTTCATCCTTTCTGGTTGGCCATGCTCGCGAATGATAGGTAGTTCAGTAGCTATATTAAGACATTTCTAGTAAGTGCAACACCTCCTTTTAAACCATGACACAATCTGGGGTCCCTTGTTTGAAGTAGTGTGGTCTGAGAGGCTGTGGACGCAGAAATCATGGGAGATGAAGAAGCAGGTGGTGTCCTCAGCAGGGTGAGTTATGTGCAGGGGATAAAAAGTGCCATCTTTGTAAGCTGATCCATCACTATCAAGATGGTACAGCAACCCTTGGATTTAGAGAGTTAGATAGTGAAGCCCATGGTGATCTGGTCTCAAGGCCTTGCAGAGGTCTCAGCATGTATTAGCATTCTGAAGGATTTAGTTTGAGGTCACTTTATATGGGTGCAGGTGTCATATGATCCGACACAAACCTGAACATTAGACCACAGTTTTGGCCACAAGAACGATCAAAGTGTTTGGCTTTTATCTGGCTGAAATAGCTCACTCAAGGGACATCATGGTATAAGCAAGAAGCTTCTAGACAAGAGTTTTCCTGGGGGAACAAGTATGCTCATAATGATGAAGTATCAGAGAGGTAGCTGTGTTAGTCTGGATCTGTAAAAGCAGCAAAGAGTCCTGTGGCACCTTATAGACTAACAGACTTTATAATGATGAAGGGGTCAGTCTCTCTGTGTACTTTCAGGTGAGGGTTTGGTATCAGAGATTAGGAACTTCTGGGCAAAATCCAGGTGTGGTGCCTGGCTGGGAATCCCAGCAACCCTGGTCTGGGAGCCAAAAGGCAGTTGGTTTGGCAGTACTCTGAGCTAAATATCACTATGTACCATTGCCAGGTGATACTTGGGTCATGCTTGGCCAGCCAGGGATTCCAAGTATCTCTTGGAAGGAGAGTGTCGGGATTGGATTAGGCTGAACTGAAAGAATTCATGGTGTTCCTCAATTACTACTTCCGGAGCTGGAGTTTCCTGATTCCTGACCAGAGGCGGCCATCAACTGTCTCAACCAGATCAGAAGTGGTCTTAGATTGCATGGGGAGACCAAGTACTTGGGCTATGGTGGCATCCATGAAATTATTCTCTGCCCCAGCGTCAAAGCCCACTGGAGGGAAAAAACATGTCTAGAGCCCTAAAATCAGAGTTGTAACTACAGCTGTAGGTGAAGGGATGATCTTCAGGAGGTGGGGAGGATGCCTGGAAGGACTTGCTGAGTGAGGTTTCCTATATTATCCAAGCTCAACCCCCATTAGCAAGGCTAGGCAGGGGCATTTTCCCAAAGCCACTCAGTTCAGGGCCTGGTCTGGGTAAATAGAAGCCACATGGCCCATGCTGCCACAGTAAAAGCCACAAATTATTTTGCCATCACAAATCGAAAGTTACATAGCAAAACCCTTCCTTCTATACATCTTTAGTAACATCTGCATTCCTGATTATACACTGCAATATGTGCTTCATGATTGTCTTGGTTACTTTTCAGGAACCAATCCTTGTGTAGCATACTCTGTCCATGTATAACCTGATCTCGATTTTCCAGGTCTATCTTGTCCATTGTCCCTACTAATTTGTTCCTGCTTATCTTAGCTAAACTAACTCCAGCTCGATGCTTATGTAAGTTTTCTGGGAAGTGGAGGCAAGCAACAAGGGCTGGGTTCAATATCTAGGGGTTCCTCTTAACAATACAAAACAGAACTACTGCAAGCCCCCATTCAGTAATCTGGGAAAACGAAACCTCACCCCTGGCCACTTCTAAGAGGCAATACATCCTTTCTCATAAGCACTGAGTCTGTGTATAACAAAAGAAAGCTTTTATTAGAAGGGAAAGGAATCCAGCATTAATTTGCGAAAACACCACAACTACATTCAAAAGTATGTAATCACAAACAAACACCAACCCCACAGTATGCTGGGCAGTGTCCTTTGCCTCAGTTTCCCATTTGCAGTGTGAAATTCCAATAAATAAATGTCCCTTTAACATGCCATTCCCTTTTCCCTCCACTGCATCCTATTCACAGCTGGTTGTCTTTGATCAGCAAAGGCTCAGAATTCAGAGAGGGTATTCGTGTGGGTTCACCTGCCACCCCTGCCGCACACCTCTGTGACTGCTTATATCTGCTGCTGTTATCTCTGCCATTGTCTCTGCTGTCACCACTGGCTGCTTGCTACTGCTGTTTTCTCTGCCACTCACTGCCACTTCTGTAATGCAGTGTTCTGAAGTTCCACTGCTTAGCCCAGCTCTTAGTGATTTCACTGGGTAGCAGGGAACCTCACAACTACTACAGCAACTGCACTGTTTTCACTGCAACATTGTCCCCACACTAGGCCTAAGGGTTAGCTCTGAGACCAGCTCATCAGTGACTGAGCTCTAGTAATCACTGACCAAAAACAAGGACTCTCAGTTGAGCCTAATTGGCTATGTCACTCAACACTGAAGAGGGGCGGGCCAAATGGTGTCAAGGATTCTTTAAGCAGACGCCATAGGTGGCCTGAGCAAACTGTAATGCCCAAGGATCAGATGGGTCAAAGGGCAGTCCAGATCAGTGGTCAGAGTTCACACAAGCAGTCCTGTCAAGGCTGATTCCCCACTCTGGCACTACGAGTGCAGAAGGTGGGGACCCACAAGGATTCTAAAAATTAATACTAGCCACTCCAGGCTTGTATTAAGCTCCCAAGGTCACAGCTTCCCTCTGACCTTGGATGCATAGATGATACCACTAGAGTGCAAAAAACCCCTTTGGACCCAGGGAGGTGCACTTGGGAATTCCTTTTTGTGGGGTACCCTCAAGCCCTTTCATCCCCCACCTGCCTTGCAGGGAAGAGCTGAGAAAGAAAACAAAGGAAATTACCTGTTGCCACCAGCTAATTAAACGAAATGTGCACAAGCCTCTTAGTACACAAAATCCAATCCTGTTCTTAAAAAACAAAAAGAGCCTGGAAACTCAGGCTATTACTAGATTTAAAACAAAAACAAAACAAAACACTTACAAGAATTAAGCATTAAGAAGAACTGTCTTGAGGTCCAGCTTAAACGTTGCAAGCAAAACAAAAGCATTTGGGGTTAGCACAGAGGAGTCCATAAGCCATAAAAAAATATAAAAGAGAGAACCCTAACTGCATCTTCCTAGACATTTCCTGATCTACTTACATAGCTGAGGGCTTCAGGTAAGTAGTTTCTAGGTATGATTCAGATGACTTTTCATACCTGGCCCCAAGCTTCTTACAGCATAGTTCCAGCCCTGTCTCTGCTTCATTCCAAGAACAACAACAGACAAACAAAGGGGAAGTTTTTTCCCATCTTAAAAAGTTCTAGCCTTCTCATTGGCTCTTTTGGTCAGGTGCCTACTCCCTTTTACCTATGCAGGGAGACTTTTTAAACCTTTACAAGTCAAGCAAGTAGAGAACAACTACTAAGTGGGATTTTATGGCTGACTGAGTGTCCATAAAAGGGAGCTACCCACCCACCCCCCTTTCATTTATCACAGGTGTGATAGCCAGGAGATCCAATCCAAGGGGAACGTATAGCAAGGCAGAGTCAAACAGGGTCCAAGTAACAACCAGCACAGAATTGCTCTAACAAGGCCAGAAAGGAATCAGGAAATTTATATACGGTTACCAGGTAATCAGGGTCAAGACTATTTGGCTGATCAGGAAGCAGGTCATGAAACCTTAAAAACTGGTTTACCCAAGTCTGAATTCCACGGTAATTCAATAATTTGGTATTGCATGACAGCTAAGATTGTTTCCCAATAACTCTGTGAGCCTGGGTTTCAGACAAGTGTTGTGATACCTTTGCTATTAATTATGCTTACAGTTATAAAGATTTTCCTACTGTCTAACCTAAATTTCCTTTGTTGCAGAATAAGCTGATTACTTTTTACCCTACCATTGGCAGACATGGAGAACAGCTGATCACAAACCTCTATATAACAACCTTTTATATATTTGAAGACTGCTCTATTTCAAGTCCTAAACAAAATAACCAAGAGTAGTTTGAGTTTAGCAGTTTTCAGTATCCATAAAAAATGACCAAGCATGAGTTTACAAGATTTTCCAATCTACAAAGGCACTGTTTTTAGATAAATAATGTACTAGATGCCACCAAGTGGTGGCTGCTATCACATACCAATATCCTTGGCATTATCCCATTTTAAGCAAGCACTTCAACTTCAGGAAATATTGATTTAATGTTACAAAATTTAGTGTCCTGATACAGCAGTTTTTTGGGAACAGGATACTACTGCTGGGGAAAGAGATAAAATATTGCAGTAGGGTCAAATTCTATTCCTACTTTCATGGCAAAATTTCCATAGGCAGCAGGTTTAAAAAAAACAAAAGGAAGTATTTTTTCACACAACGCAGTCAACTTGTGGAATGCCTTGCCAGAGGATGTTGTGAAGGTCAAGACTATAACAGGGTTAAAAAAAGAACCAGATATTTCATGGAGCATGGGTCCATCAATGGCTATTAGCCAAGATGGGCAGGGATGGTATCCCTAACCTCTGTTTGCCAGAAGCTGGGAATGGGCGACGGGATGGATCACTTGATGATTACCTATTCTGTTCATTCCCTCATTGACCACTGTGGGAAGACAGGATACTGGGCGAGATGGACCTTTGGTCTGACCCAATGTAGCCGTTCTTATTTTTTTCTAATGAACTAGTTTTTAAATAAAACACCCTTGTGACACTTTATACCTCAAAGTAGCACCCTGGAGCCCTCATATTCACCACTGTGAATCATGTTTTTTTAATAGTGCATGCCTTGTGAGGTATCATTTGAAGAGTCTTGATCTGTTGAACATTAATATTTTGTTGGATTGTATGTACTATCATTTTGTGTGAAGTTATGAAGTATTACTGAAATGTTTGTAAGGCTGGAAACACCCACAACCAGCCTTTCAGTTACAACAAAAGAGTAGCCATCAATAGCTAGCATTAATGCCTCATCCAGACACAATCCACTATCCTACAGAGGATGAGGCACATATGCCCTGGGCGCAGACTCACCCATGTCACAGCAAAGCTCTTACCAGCAAACTGGAAGAAAGTATAAAAGAGCGACAGTGACATCATCACTTGGCCTTTTTCTCCTCCCTTCCCCCCATCTCAACAATAAAGTCTGGAGGAAAAAGACTTTGAACTGGGGAAGATTGGTCCCTGGCTGGAAGTTAGTCCTGGCATGTGGATTAAGGAACTGCAACCTGCTTGTACCATCTATCAGGATGAGAAAAGCTGTGAGATTCAATTTTTGCTTAGCCTAAAAATTTAGGATTTAGCAAGAGTGTTTACTTTTTATTTTCTTAAGATAGCTATCTCTGACCTTTATGCCTACCATTTATAATCACTTAAAATCTATATTTCTACAGTTAGTAAATCTGTTTTGTGTTTTACTAAAACAGTGTGTTTTGGTTGAAGTGCTTTGGAAATCTCAGGTCAGTTTACAAAGGCTAGTGTGTGTCCACTCCACACTGAGGGAGAGGTGAACTACTTAATGAACTTGCACTGCCCTTCAGCAGTGTAAGACAGTACAGTCCCGGGGTGCAAGACTGGGGAGCTGGGGGCAATTGGCTGGAGTCTCTCTACTGAGGTAGCCCAAGTTGGTGGGATAGAGGACTCAACAGTCCACGTTGCACCCTGGGGACCCCGTCACAATCCTGAACCTGGAACTGATAACTGCTACATTAGCAGATAATTGCTCCCAGAACCTGTCTCTTGAGCTTGAGAAAAAAAGACAGAAATAGAGCCGATCAAGATCCCTGGTTCAAACAAGGGAACTGTAAGGTCATCTTCTCAAAAAATGAACAAAAATAAAGGGGAAAGAGCTGGGAAGGGGGAGGGTTTTTTTAAAAACCAACATAGAAATTGTTGAAGCTAGAATGGCAATAGCAGAGTTCATCTGGAATTACATTTTTATGCTTATTTTAAGAATGCCAGGCACCTACATACTACTGTGATTGATGTGCCTCAAATTTGATAGAAAGATGGAGAGGTTGCTGGCATAGCTACATCTGCAAATAGAATAATAAAAAACTTAAAGAATATAAGAGAAAATGTAAGAAAACTTCTGCAAATTTTAAAAAAATTCAACTTGAAATAAGAACATTCTTATAAAGTTATAAAACATAAAAACAATATGTACTGGGTCAGATCAACATGTATACAACAGACCAATACTATATAAGACCCTGATGATACAAGCTAATCCTTGCAGATGGACCTCTCTGTCCATGTGGATCAATTTGTAGTAACGCACCTTGGCCTATTCCATTATCTGAAATGAAGGTGGTTGTATGTTGCAGTGAAGTTCTACATATATATCCAGGATATGCTAACTACTGAAATGCTGCTACAGTCCAGTCCAGAGGTGGTTGCACTTCAGTGATGGCTGAAATGATTTCTGGATTGCCAGATTCTGCCCTGGTTTTGTGTGCTTGAGGCTTGCACACAAGAGGTTCCAGTCTGCGATGATGGACAACTGTTTCCCATCCCTAGCATCCCTCAAGGGGATCGTATCTCCCATGTTGTTTGATGTCCAGGGTATGGGTCTGATCAAAAACTCCGAGTCCAGTCAGTGGGAATCTTTCTTTGACTTCAATGGGCTTTGGATAAGAGTGTATGTGAGGCCTCTTGATGAGAGCATTTCTAAACTCGGGGTTAGACGATCCTCAGTAGAGATCAGATACACAGCTGGGTATCACTTGCCCAGGAATGCTGCAAAGTCTCTCTGTACTCTGGAGAAATACAGCGGGATGTCACAGCCTCCTTGTCCTCAGCCCTAGAAAAAGAGACGAATGTGACCGGCGGGTAGAAGTTGTCATTGTGAGGATACAGAATCGTCCTTTCCGTCTTACCCAGGGGACTGACTGGGAAGCAACGAGTCTCGGCATCGTTCAGTTTTACTCTTACCCAAACAGGCGCTGGGGGAGGGCCAGGCTCAGCAGCCCGGGCCGTGGGCGGCGCTCGGTGTCCATGGGAACTGGGTGTGAGCGGAGCGTGCGCCGCAGCTCCCCTTCTCTCCCGGCCGCCATCATGATGCTGGGCCGCGGGCTGGACGCCAGGTAAGTGCGGTGCCCCCTGCCCCGGCAGCTTAGACTGGCGCTTCCCGCCCGCGTCTGGCCCAGAGGGCTGGGCTGTGGGAGCGCGGGGAGGGGGGCAGACAAAGCCCTCGCTGTTGGGGCGCGGAGGGGGGCAGGCAGACGGAGTCCCGTTAGTGGGAGGAGGGGCGGGAGCCTCTGCTATTGAGGTGGGAGAGGGGGCAGAGTCCCTCCCTGTTATTCGTGGCTAGGCTTGGGGGAGAGGGAAGGAGGGAGAGTTTGGCTCTTTGACTTCTCCAGTCCTGATTTGTTACCCATCAGCCCCAGGCTTTCGAGACAGGGTGCCCTGAGGTTTGGGGGTGCTGGGTTTATTGTCTTCAGAGTAGCTGGTTTATATTTGTCTAAAGGGGATGAATCCAGTCTTCATGTTGTGTTTTAATTGGGGCTGGCTGCCAAAAATAGTTTTTAAAAATCTAAATAAAATAGTTTGGGAAGGGTAACACAGGGTGTTCAAAGTGAAAATAAAGCCAGCTCTATTCCAATAAAAAAGTTACCCACACCTATACATGACCAATCTCGTTCCGCTCATCCCAGCTGTCTGTTTTAAGCCATTTCATATTGTGCCCATTGCTATAAAGTCTAGGCAACAAAATGTATGTAGGTACAGTATTCTGGGATAAAATCAAGAGTAGCTGCTAATATAATCCAGCCTTGTGCTGTCCATCCTTTTGTGGCCTTTAAGTAGCATTTTAAAAAGCAAACTAACCTTTTCACACCTTCCCTTAAGGAAATGTAATTCCTGTCTCTCAGAATTGAATGCTGTTCACATGGGGAAACTGTAGGCACAAAGTTGCTAAATGTTTGGGCTGACCTGTCTTAGGTTCCCTCTCATTACTTGATGGGGGGAGGTGGTGGTTATATGTAAACAGTGTCAGATGGTTCAATAGGACAGGGGAGGGACCCTACATTGAAGATTATTTTTAGATTAGTGTTAATTGTGGAAGAAAGATTTTTATGATGGGCTTTTCAATGAGTTTTTATATTTTTACTCAGTTTGTGAAATATTCCTTATTTAGATGGTAGCAGACTTGAGCTGGGAGCTAGGAGACTATCCCCTGATATTTGTCTTTAAAAGAAAACAACCTCCCTACCTCAAATTGTGCCTGCTTACTTTGAGGTAACAAATTGATCTTCCTCTGCAATGGTATTTTCTTCTGAAAGACTTAGGATAACACACGTTCATTTTCAGCATGTGTTTTCGCATATCTGTCTTGTCAAGAAAATATAGACTGTGAGACAATACTTTGGTCTTGAAGTATTAAATTTGCTTGGATTTTTCTGAGTTTGGAAGGTTGGTGACAGTGTCATAAACAGATAGCTAAGGGTTAATGTCTCTTTCACCTGAAGCACCTGACCAGAGGACCAATCAGGAAACCGGATTTTTTCAACTTTGGGTGGAGGGAATTGAGTGTCTTTTGTCTTTTGTCAGTTTTCCTGCTTTCTCTGAGCTTTGGAGAAGTAGCTCTACTTTCTAGTCTTCTGTTTCTAAGTGTAAGGACAAAGAGATCAGATAGTAAGTTCTATGGTTTCTTTTCTTTGGTATTTGCGTGAATATAAGTGCTGGAGTGCTTTGATTTGTATTCTTTTTGAATAAGGCTGTTTATTCAATATTCTTTTAAGCAATCGACCCTGTATTGTATCATTTAATACAGAGAGAACATTTATTTGTATTTTTCTTTCTTTTTATATAAAGCTTTCTTTTAAGACCTGTTGAAGTTTTTCTTTACTTCAGGGAAATTGAGTCTGTACTCACCAGGGAATTGGTGGGAGGAAGAAATCGGGGAGATCTGTGTGTTGGATTGCTAGCCTGATTTTGCATTCCCTCTGGGGAAATAGGAAAGTACTTTTTGTTTCCAGGATTGGGAACAGAGAGGGGGAGTCTCTCTGTGTAGTTTCACAGAGCTTGTGTCTGTGTATCTCTCCAGGAGCACCTGGAGGGGGGAAGGGAAAAAGGATTATTTCCCTTTGTTGTGAGACTCAAGGGATTTGGGTCTTGGGGTCCCCAGGGAAGGTTTTTCAGGGGGACCAGAGTGCCCCAAAACACTCTAATTTTTTGGGTGGTGGCAGCAGGTACCAGGTCCAAGCTGGTAACTAAGCTTGGAGGTTTTCATGCTAACCCCCATATTTTGGACGCTAAGGTCCAAATCTGGGACTAAGGTTATGTACAGTGGTCAAAATTAAGAGCCAGGATCATTTCAGGCTGTTAGAATTGCAACTTACACAAATGAAAGAAGTTTTAAATTTTCCTCCAAATAAGTGAGATGTGAGCAAATTCCAAGGCTAAGGATCTTGTCCTGTGTTGTCAATAATATAAGGCCTGATCTTCCATACCCTAGCAAGCACAATGTTTGAGCAGTTTTGTTGGGGCCAATGGGACTTCTTACAGTACTCTGCAACTGGTAGTTAATATTTGCAGAATTGGATCTGTAGCATATTGTTGTGGGCACCAAGCAATGGAATGAATCCATTGAGAATCATATGAACTTCAGCAGCAGTAGAATTATGTTGCCAGTAGCATTGAAGTGCTACTATATAGTGATATATAGGACCAGCAGAGGTTAGACCCTCAACTGAAGGCACTCATTAAACAGATAGGAGGAGATCTAAGTATCAAGCAAAATATTAATGCCAACCAAATAAGTCTTGACTTGAATATGTGGAATGGTTTAAGAAGAATAATAAGTGTAAACCAGGGATTGTCAAATTTTGGCACACAGCCCGTCAGGGAAATCTGCTGGTGGGCCAGAACAGTTTGTTTACGTGCAGCGTTCACAGATTCAACAGATCACATCTCCCACTGGCCACAGTTCGCCATTCCAGGCCAGTGGGGGCTGCGGGAAGCGGCGTAGGCTGAGGGATGTGCTGGCTGCCGCTTCCTGCAGCCCCCATTGGCCTGGAACGGCGAACCGTGGCCAGTGGGAGCTGCGATCGGCCGAACATGCGGACACTATAGGTAAACAAACCATCCCAGCACACCAGCAGATTTCCCTGATGGGCCACATGCCAGAGGTTGCCAATCCTTGGTATAAAATATGCTGGTGTTCGGTTGGAAGTTGAAATTTAAGTTCCATTCATAACCCATCATTAGCTTGAGTTTCTGAATTAATAAAATTCTTATCAAATACATAGTTATTGTATTAGTATTAATTTGTACTTGTATAAAAAGCAAAATATAACCAATTAAAGTAATTTACATATATATAATTTTACCCTTACAGTTAATACATTCAATCAAAGATGTTGATATGTGAAAATTTACCTTGCATGTTTTTGACAACCCACCCTGTTTCACAAGACCATACCTGCGAACTCTAAGGATGTTAGGTAGAGAAGATATCTGCTTCAAGGACTTCCTAAGCTCTATTGGAGCATATAGTATTTGAGTTCCATTGGGCAGGCATATTTTTCTGTAAATACCCCTCCTCCCACCAACCCACCTAACCAAAGGGCTCACATAAAATTTCATGTGTTTTACCCTGCAACATTTTATGTTGTTGATATTGCATAATTAATACTTTGTTTGCTATTGTGATGGAGATAGCACTGTAAATATTTCTTACAATTAGGCTTTTTATTTGTTGTTTTGTTTAAATAACTGATTGTCTTTGTGCTAGATTTTATTTACCTCTTGTGAAAGTTAGAGCCATTCAAACTAAGGCCCTGATCCTGCAATCAACATGAGCAGAGCCCTATGCCAGCATAGTACCCAATAAAAGTCAAGTCGTTTTCTGTAATATGCTTGCCTCAGTGTCTCACTGCTGATTTTTGTCGGGTTTACGTTAATATTTTCCTCTTTTAAAATACTTTTTCTCCTCTGCTGCTGTGCAAAAAACCTGCATTAAAAGAGGAGAAACAGACTAACAACATAAAGGAAACATTGAAAATGACTATACCCAAACTGTTGTCAATTGAATAAAGTTAAAAAACAAGGGGAAAAACTCTTTATTCTTTCAGTTATAGTAAATTAGGTATAACATTTGTAAGTTTAACAAAAATTCAGACAAGTGAGGTGTTTGGTTTTTTTTAATTGATTATGTCCTTTAAGTCACAGAGACTTCTAAAATACTGAACGGATTTACATCAAATGATAATAAAGATGGATCTTAACATAAGTGCTGTAATTTTGTTTGTATTCAGTATTTGTTGTCATGCCTAACAAATTTTTTAAACTTACACTTTGAAAAATTGAAATGAGCCTAACTATGGAGTTGATATTGAGGACTTCAGGGCAAAAAATGATTTCCTGAATCTGATAGACTTTGTTTACTTCTATAGTTACAGAACTTTACTTTCAAAATCAATGCACTCTGGCACTTTTGAGTATATTCCAAGGAAAGATCACTAGACTATGAATCAGGAGACCTGGCTTTTTGTTCCCAGTCACATACCTGCTGTGTGTGAGTTAGGATAAATCAATTCACCACTTTGTGCCTCAGTTTTTCCATCTGTAAAATGGGGATATGGATGCTTGGATTCTTTGAAAAGGGCTTTGAGAGCTACAGCTGAAAAAGGTATATCCACCCATCCATCCATTCCAATAACTTGTTCTCCGACCCTGTGACAGATATTACATCAAGTCTCTGAATGTCTTTCTAATAATGGTTTAACATTCACACATTAATGTATTGGGGATTTTTCTATTTTAAGAGATTGGGGTGGTTTTGTGGTTATGGTCCTGGACTAGGACTCAGGAGAACTGGGTTCTGTTCCTGCTCTTCCACAGACTTCTTGTCAGTCTTGGGCAACTAAGTTAAGTGAGACCACTCATGCTTAAATTTAAGCTTGTGTATAAGTGTCTGCAGGGGCTTTCATTTCTCTGGGACAGACTTTTAAATGTGTGTAGGTGTCTAAAGATGCAGATAGATAGCTATTGAGATTTCCAGAGCACCTAACTGCATAGGAATTTTATGAAGATTTTCTCAAGTATATAGATATATCTTGTTTGTCTCTTCTGTTACTGCATTTTTACTTTTTAAAGTTCAGTTTAGTGAGTCTTAGGCTAAAATATAAATCTCAATTTTTTATTATTTTATTTGTCTTTTTTAGATAAGCAAACACCACATCGTAATATTAAGTATAATTTTCCTCTAATAAATTTCCATTTTGCCCAGAAGTAAAATGACGAATTTGAACTATTTATGGTATAGTGATGACAGTACTGTCAAACCTGTTTAATCTGTATGTATTGTAATCATGTTGGGCTTTTTTTGCTTGTTTTTCATTTTTCCTTGGTTTCTAGGGATAATCAAACTAGACAAGTACGAGAGGCTGTTTCAAATGTGGAAAAACATTTTGGTGAATTGTGCCAAATATTTGCTGCATATGTACGTAAAACTGCTAGACTACGAGACAAAGCAGACCTTCTAGTAAATGAAATATACGCATATGCAGCTACAGAGACACCAAGCTTAAAACTTGGATTGAAAAATTTTGCAGATGAATTTTCCAAACTTCAAGATTATCGCCAAGCAGAGGTATAGAATTAAACCTGTGTATGTTGTGCTTGCAAACGTATCTTTTTAATACGATTACCATAATGTATACCTTGGTTCTCTCTTACGACTGAGGGAAACCATTTTTAAATGCATTAGTAACAAATGTTAGGAACAAAGCAAAATAAGCCCCACCAACTTTCATAGTTTACGCTAGTAGTGACCTTTCTGCAGACCTAGGCCTCAATTGTGAAATGCCTCGTGAATAGTCCTCCTGAGTAGCTTCTCACACATATTGAAGAATGAGGGACAGATAACAGGTCTTCAGTGGAGATGAGAAGAGCCAATGGATTTTATTGGGTTATAGATTATGCTTAATAAACATTTGTTTTTTGGTTTTGTGACTTGGGCTGTCTTCTGGAAACTGGAAAGATACTGTAAGTCATTTCTTCTGCAAAATCTATTAAATGTTGTTTGTGTTTCTTTTTTCCCATGTTAAATTATTATGCTTTGTACTCCCAGAATTAGGCTCCTGAAAAGAATTATGCAGATAATTAACTTTTTGCACATGCATACTCTTTGATTTCAATGTGATGACTCATCTGAGTCAAGTTAAGTAGATAATTTTTTTTTTCAGCATCAGGGCCCTAAGAATAGTTTGACACTGTCCTGAAATAGGGCATTTTAACTAGATGAGTTTGGTTCATGATTTTAAGTTCACTCTAAACAAAGCTTATTTTGATATTAAAAAGTAACATGCAAAAGAGAAAAAGTGGCTATCTATTTATTGGGATGGGGATGTTCTCCATTTGTTATAATATGTAAAAAAGCCTCAGTGTGTTTTAAAGGTTTTTTTTGCTCATATTTTGAATTAGAATTCAGGTATTGTTCACTTTGTTATAAGTTATTGTAGACAGCTGGAAAATAGGTGAGTTTATGACATCAAATGTATCAAGGAAGACAGGTGTTGATCCTGCAGTGGGATCTGCAAGAGTCAACCCTGGTACTAGCATGGAGCTCCACTGACTTCAGTGAGTCTCTGCACGTGTGCAAGAATCCAGCTACATGAATCTAATTGCAGGATTGGGGCATAATTAGAGTGCAATGGATTTTTATTCAGCTCGTTTAAAATTCTGTTTTAAGGTAACACCTATTTAATGAAAACTTTTGGGAGTTTATTAAGGCTACCTCTCACCCCATCACTAAAGAGCTCAGAAAGTCTCTACTTCACATTTGAGTCACCAAGGCGTACACTAACTGAAAGGGGGAATGCAATCGTTGACCTTCTTGCTGTTTTTATAAAGAAAAAAGGAAGTAGAAAAAAAAACTTAAAAAAAAGACGTTCACGTCATCTGTATACATTAAGAAAAAATCATAAATCCCCTTTTTTCTTTTGAAGTTCACCTTTCAGAAGGTCAGCCCTTGTTACTCAGAAAGGGCAACTGAAAATAAAAGTACTATATCTGGTCCTTTCACTATGTATTTAGGGCCAGATTTTTAAGGGTATTTAGGTATCTAGAGATGCAGGTAGGTGCCTAGTGGGATTTTTGGAAGCACATAGATGCCTAACTCCCATTGATTTCAATGAGTTAGGCATCTAGGCACTCTTGAGAATCTCGTTGTCACAGTTCCCAAGGTAATTGCACTTCTGCCCCCTTCTTGATTTCCTTGAGGGAACCCCACTCTGGTCCTATCTGTCACTTGTCTCAGGGTGGGAACTCACATTCCTCTCACTCCAGATCAGGGATTTAGGCTGTAATTCCTCCTGCAATTCACTGTGATCATCTTAACAAGTTGGAGACTAGTTCAGAACTTGCTGTCCCGTTCTCTCCCTGAGGTAATGACAGGATAGGCCAGTGACCGGCCAGTTTGTTTAGAACAAAAGCTTTACAGAGAAAATATACCATAAAACAATAAATAGCTTATTGCATGCTTACCACATAATACTTCTCTACCATACAGGACCCTGGTCAGTTTCAGTCCTTCAAACTTTATCTGCAGGGTCTGTCCCTCTTGTTCACAGTGTCATATCAGTTCTTCCATTGAGAGAAAGTGACTCCTCTTCTATATCAGACTGGTCACTTGATATAATTCTTTGTTGCTGGGCATCTTGAACCCAGTAAAAACAAGTATAGCCAATTTCCTCCAGAAAGTGGTACTTCTCCACTCCAGACATGTTTTTCTGTCAAAGGTTTTGCATTAATTACACCCTCCCCAGTGATTTTAGTTCCTGATAGTTACTTCATTCAAGCTAGGCAACTTCCCCACAGTCACTGTACTGCTTGTCTTGTTTCAGGAAAGAAATTGACCCCATCATGCCTGCTGAGTAACTATATAAAGGGAGAAGGGAAACAGTCGTGCATATTATTTAAAAAAAAAAAAAACAGTAGCCCTTCAAGTTCTCCAAATCCACTAGACACACATTTCTGCATTTTTAGGCACCTAGATACTTTTTAAAATGTGGCCCTTCAGTCAAGCCATTTTCCACCATTCCAACAATTATTTGGGGTGGGGGGGTCAAAGACAGTATAGATATAAGGGTAAAAAAGAGAAGAGGCAATAAGTTCCATCTCTTGTTATCTCTCTGTCTCCATTCCCCTTCTCCTCTTTGTGGGCATCAATTTATGTAGCAGCTTTCATATGTATTTTGTCAGAAATAGCAAGTGAAATAGCTCATAAGAACTGCTGATTCCATTCATTCTTCAACAACAGCACCAGGTACTTAAAAATATTTTGAAGTTCTTTAATTCATAAAAGTTCCAGGAATATTAGCTTAAAAGCCTTTTAATTTCAGCATGCTATAGTCATCTAGTGTTGCAGGTCTCCAGTTCAAACCTGGTTTCTTTGTTGGGTAAAAAAGAAGAAGATTAGAAAAACATGCAGAGGATGAGAGGAAAGTCAGGAGACAAAAAGCCAACGAAGAAAAATAATGGGATTTAGCTCTGTAAAGATTAGGATAAACATTTATGGTTCTAAAAAGTCCAGTTCTTAATGTAATGCTTAACTCATGTCTAATTTTAGAAGAATTGAGATAATTGATAGTACCCTTCACAGTCAAGTACTTTGTAAAGCAGTTTTTATTTGGATCTTAAGCTTTGTCCATTAATAATAATTAGGAAACAGGTCTTTCCCCAAAATTTCTCTTCCTCTGTGGAACCTAACTTTAACTTGGCTGGCATTTTTTCTTTCATCACAACATTTTCTTTTTAAGATCCCTGGTTTTAAAATGGTTGGTCCTATTTTGTTTGTACACCTCTACCCCGATATAATGCGACCCAATATAACATGAATTCAAATATAACGTGGTAAAGCATTGCTCCGGGGGGCGGGGCTGTACACTCCTGTGGATCAAAGCAAGTTCGATGTAATGCCGTAAGATTTTTTGGCTTCCGAGGACAGTGTTATATCGGGGTAGAGGTGTAATTGTAAAGCTTTACTGGACTTCTCTGGAGTTGGAACTTTGCTTTATAAACTGTGTAGCAACAGAGCTCTTTTTATATTATTTAACAAGTTAATGTGCCCCTCTAAAAGAGATGCATGTCTATATAAAAGAGAGCATAGTATGATGACAGGCATAATTGTAAATGATTGAATAAGAATGGCAGTTCATTGATTGGCTGCCAGCGTCACACACTTTATTATTATGGGCACTAGCATGCTATGTGTTCTACATCCCTTCAGTAAAAAGTCCTTAGCCTCAAAAGCTCACAGGTAGGCAAGACAAAAGGGGTGGTATAAGCAGAGATAGGGGAAGGATAAGGTAACAATAACTTCCATTTTTTGTATGCAGTGATGTTGTAGCTATGTTGATCCCAGGATATTAGAGAGACAATGTGAGTGAGGTAATACCTTTTATGGGGGCAAGTTCTGTTCTAAGGTAACAATAAAACAGACACAATATTGTATGACATGCATAGTCTTAGCTCCATTACCTGTCTTGCTGTTTTCATCTGTTTTTCTATGTAGAAGGTATTAAAACAAAAGCTCAAGTGTAAATATCTCTGAATGCTTTCATACGTGTATAATATATCTGATATTTTTAGTATCTAGTTTGCTGCTCCCGTAGCTTTCAAGAATATGGAGCTTTGCATCTCTTAAAGCATATTAATGAACAGACAATTTTAAATCATAATCTAAAATTTAAAAACAAATATGTTTACTTTTAATCTCTTAAAAGCTGTAGAATTTAAGAGATTTAACATTGTGTATTTTCAGTAGTCAGTTCTTAGAATTCCCAGACTAATTTGGTATAGTGCCATTGAAATAAAAGAAGTTACACTAGGGATTAATGAAGACAAGTTATTTCTTGTTTAGTTTTACTGGTTCTGCATTTGCTATATAAATACATATAAAATATATTGTGACAAAGCTCCAAGCCTGTATTGGTGGGTCCCACACTTCCTGGCGGATACAGTGGCCTCAGAAGCTGTCCTCAAGATGACCTCCCTATCCCGGTATGGTGGCAGAGGTTACAGCTTATTGAGCTATTTTCATCACAGACTGGTATGGGAGGTGAGAAGGTGGAATACTCACAGTGTTTGTTGCTCCTTAGAGCTCCGTAGGTACTGTTTGGTCTCCTGCCTGGACCACAGTCTGTTTCCCCTTTCAAATGGATCTCTGTAGATCATGCAGGGGGAGGAGGGAAAAGGAGGAACCTGGGCTTTCCCTCTACTCCAGGTTCCAGCCCAGGGACCCTAATGGTAACAGCTTCCCTCCTTCACTGACACTGCTTTGATTCCCTGGGCCACTTCCCCATGCTCCCCTTTTCCAAGCATCACCCTTACCCAAGGGTTCAGTACTGCTTCCTTTCCTCCAGCACCATTCACCTGGGCTCCTCTCAACAGAGCTGGAAAGGAGAGCCTTTAAAACAGTATAAGTGGGACCTTAATTGGTTCCAGGTGTCTCCATTAGCCTATCAGCCTTAACTGACTCTTTCTCAGTTAATTGAGGTCAGGTGCCAGCATTAGCCTAACAACCTTAACTGGTTAAATTGGCATCAGAAGTCATGACTGGCCTGGAGCAGCCCTTGTTTGGCTATCCAGGGAACAGGGACCTGCTCATTCTGAGGCTGATATACCTGCCTTCTTATATCCTTCTGGCCTGAGTCCGTCACTATATATACACACAACTCTGCTTCCACTGTTTCTTCAGTGAATGTGGTTAAAATCCTAGTAAGATAGAATCAGCATTACTCTTAAAGCAATCAGTTTTCTAAAAATACATTTAATATGCAGAGGACTTGGGTAACTTGACCTTTTTTCCAGGTTGAAAGGCTTGAAGCCAAAGTTGTTGACCCTCTGAAAAGTTACGGGACCATAGTAAAACTTAAAAGGGTAGGTACTATATGGTGTATTTTCTCTCAAAATTTAGTGTTTTCTTAGCCATTTTTGTGAATCTTGTTAAGTATACTAAATTATTTAAACTTTTCTTATTAAAAATAATTACTGCAACAAAAATGTATAGATGTGTGACTCGTAACAATACATTGGCATTGCAGCTGGGAACATGTGTGAAACAGATGCACTTCAGGAAACAGCTGAGAGGAAGGGGTCCAGTCCTCTAGAGAACGGTGTCCAGCTGTGGGGAGGAAGGACAGAGTGGCTTATAGAGTACACATAGAATAGTGTGCATGTACAGCAACTTGCAAAAGCAACAGAACTCCAAAATGGCATTCCCTGTAAATCCTGGTATATTTTTATTTTAAAGAGATATGTAAAACTTGTTTGCAAATGCTTTAGGACAACAACTAAATTTCTGTATATATGAAATAAAGAGACTTTACAGTGTTAATTGAATTAACCACTCACATTTGAACTAATTTAATTTGAATTAAAACAAGTCTTTGTGTCATCTGGAAACTTTATCAGCTGTGATTTTATATTTACTTCCAGTGCACTGATGAAAATCTTAAATAGCAGTCAGGCCTATTCCGGATCCCAGTAGACCCTCACTTGAAATACAGTAACTCCTCGCTTAACTTGGTAGTTATGTTCCTGAAAAATGTGACTTTAAGCGAAAAGAGGTTAAGCAAATCCAATTTCCCCATAAGAATTAATGTAAATATGAGGGTGGGGTTAGGTCCCAGGGATTTTTTTTTCACCAGACAAAAACTATATATTATATAGATAAATACACAGTATACATTTTAAACGAACAATTTAATACTGCTTTCAACTATGATGATTGTGAAGCTTGGTTGAGGTGGTGAAGTTAGAGGGTGAAAGAGGAAGGGATCTTTCCCAGGGAATGCCTTACTGCTAAATGATGAACTAGCACTGGGCTGAGCCCTCAAGGGTTAACACGTTGTTAATGTAGCCTCTCACACAAGGCAGCACGAACGTTAGGGAGGGGAGACAGCATAGCAGACAGAGACAGGCACACACCTTGCGTGTGGGAGAGAGAGAGAGAGATGCACACTGCCCCTTTAAGTAAGCTGACCCACTCTTAAGTGCATTGTCTTTTTAAGTGGATCAGGAAGCTGAGACAGCAGCTGCTGCCCCAAGCTCTCTCTGTCCCTCTCCATCTATGTCCCCACTCTGCTCTATATGGAGAAGGGGTAAGCGGGGTGCAGGAGGGGGATACCCTGACGTTATCCCCCTCCCTTCCCCCCCTGCACATCAGGCAGGAGTCTCTGGGAGCAGCTCCATGTCAGAGGGTAGGAGCAGCACATGGCAGGAGGGGGAGGGACAGCTGAACTGCCAGCGATAGCCTGCTGGGTGGCTGCAGCACAGGGAACTTAGGGGAGCGGGGAGCTGATGGGGGGCTGCAGGTCCACCCTGGTTACAAGCCCCCACCAGTTTGCTGCAACGGGCTGCTCTTCCTGCAAGCAGTGGACAAAGCAGGCGGCTGCCAAATGACATTAGAAGGGAGCATTGAACAACTTTAAATGAGCATGTTCCCTAATTGATCAGCAACGTAACAGCGAAACAACGTTAACCAGGACGACTTTAAGTGAAGAGTTACTGTACTCCCATTTACTGATGTTTCCCATTGACAACTACTTGTTGAAATCTGTCAGGTAGCCAGTTCTTAATCCATTTAACATGTGCTCTCTTGATATTGTATAATGCCAATTTTTTTTATCAGAATATTGTGCAATACTAAGTTAAACACCTTACAAGTCTAATTGTTATATCTACACAGTACCTTTTTCAATCTAATTTATAATCTCCTCAAAGAACTAAATAAGTTTGTTTGATAAGACTTGTTTTCCTTAAAACTATGTTGACTTGCATTAATTGTATTCCTATTCCTGAATTCTTTATTAATTAAATCCAGTATCAGTTTCTGTTCTGTTTTTGCTTGGGATTGATGTCAGGCTAACCAGCCTATAATTCCCTATATCATCCTGTTTGCCTTTTTTGAATATAGGCACAACATTATTATTCTTCAGCTCTTCTGGAATTCCCCAGAATTCCAAGATTTACTAAAAATTAACATCAGTGGGCTACAGATCACCTCAACTAACTCTTCGAGGGCAAGTTATTCAGGCCAGCTGATTGAAAAATGTTTATCCTAAGTAGATATTGTCTAACATCCTTCTCATTTACTAATGGACTGTAAAGTACTTCTCATATAATATGACTACATCATCCTACTTCTTTCCAAATACAGAACAGAAATATTTATTGAGCATCCTCTGCCTTTTCTGCATCATTAATAACAATTTTACCATTTTAATCTAGTTCTGGGCCTATAACATTGCTAGGCTTTCTTTAGTTCCTAATGTACTTTAAAACTCTAGTCCTGCCCACCGTAGATTTTCCCTAATATATTTAGCTTCCCATATCAATCTTCTGCACTTCATACTTCTAATTTATATTGATTGCTAGTTCTCCTTTTTCTATTTGTTATATATCGCTTTTTTTTTCTAAACACTGGCTGCACTTTGCTACTAAACCAGCATGGGCTTTTAGCCAAAGTTAACCTCTTTCTTGGTTGTAGAATTGCGACTTTTTGCCCATCTAATAAATTCTTATTTAAGAACTCCTGATTTTCATTCACATTTTTCCCTCCAATAATTTAAAAGATGGCACACACAGCCTGGGGCCCAACCCTGCAAGGCCTTGAGCACTCTCAGTGCCCATTGATCTCTTTTTCAGGAAATGCTCATCACTTCACAGGATTAGTCTGTAAAAACCTGGTTTGATGTAGAGGAGAAAAAATTCTCTACGTTTTCTAGACAACTCATAAATGCAGACAAATGTATTTTATATGCCCCTAGCTCTATATCAACATATACAAAATGGTATAAATATATTTGCAGGATGATCTCAAAGCAACTTTAACAGCAAAGAATCGAGAGGCTAAACAGTTATCTCAACTGGAAAGGACTCGTCAGAGGAATCCATCAGATCGACACATTATTGTATCCTTTCTGTTTCTAATGAATATAAGAAGTAGTTGATTCTCCAGTAATTAAAAATATTATATTTAGAAAGAGATATAAAAGCAATTGTTTTTAAAGTGATTATTTCATACATTGATCATGAATCACAAATTCTTTGCTATATTTTGTGACAGCTAATTGGCTATCGCGTATAACATTTGCTATAGCAGCATTTATTTAACAGAAAGTACCTGAGAGTTTCTGACGTGTTTTCAGTCACCATATTCACATTTTCAATTTTTCTACATTTTTCTATCATTGATAGTAGGTTTAAATGTCTGTTATATGGTGTCTGAGGGTTATGGAAAGATTATATCCTATTGTGAATGATAACTCTTTGTAAAGTTAGTGTGGGACAAACTTCCTCCTTACATTTTGTTTCATTTTAGCTTTGTTTTCATTATTTGTCTCCTAACCACCCTGACAATTTTATTGATCTTTCCTGCAGCCACAGGGACATGAACTTCCCCCAGAGTTGCTGTTGATGTTGCTCACTGAGGCTGATTGGGATGGGGAAAGCTGTAGTCTACCAGCTAAGACCCATTTTAGGCACTAAGGCATAACCCATTGTCTAGAAAAATTTCATTGCTACCACTTGTTAGGTACATATCTGGTTATCATCACCAGGGCGGATGTAGATTCTGGAAATCGTACCGTTTTTTCTATATCACATAATGTTTAAACATTATCGGCATCCAAACTGAAAAACATCGTAAAGTCACAAAAAGGGCCATAACTCAAAGAAACAGTCTAATTTTTTGACCAAAATTGGCAGAAAGCTTCTAAATACAATTGATAATGCAGCTATGTACTCAAAAATCATACTGTTTTGGAAAGTTTGGGAAATATTTAGCCCCAGGTGATGTATTTTATGCATTTTCCCATATTTTTTGTCTTTGGTTAAAGCAAGTCTGTTGCATATAACAGTATGAGCTTGTTTGTACCATGTAATACATCAAAATATTTGTCATTATTTTTAGAATGGACTGATTTGAGGTTGTTGGGTTTTTTGCCTGCTGTTTATATGAAGTTTGCAGATAAGAAGACCTCTGCATCCTAATTATAAAATGTTATCAGTATTTAAAATGCCATGGCAGATTTCATGACCAGCACCAAATCACTCCACCAGCTCATAGACATTTATCTTACCCAAGGAAAAAATTGTTCAAACACGCTTCTGGGAAAACTATGTAATGGATTTCATCCAACTATTGATGGATTACATAGAGGCAAAGAGAGATGATGGTAGGTTCATGGAGCTTGACACATTCACAGAGATTATTCCACTTGATTTCCAGTGTGGTCAGGTGAATTTTGCTAGATGGGGTTGTATAAATGTAGCAGAAGACAGACTTCTGGAGGAGGAGAAGCCAGATATATATCATGCCTTAGTTGATAATCTGGGAGCAATGTATCAGACTACCTGACCCTTCAGTGGTATATGGCATGGCATGGCCATTGAGCAATCTCTCAACATGCATTATGGGAAGCATCAGCATCTTTGCACGGAAGATAAGGCTCTGACCAAGTGTTGCTTGACTCATTAATAGCTATGACAAAATAAATGTGTGGAATTCAGCCTTCAGCAGCCGATCTCAACAAAGAAACAACCATAGAGTGCATGACTGCTGATGAAAATGTCCAAGATACAAAAGTTGTGACTGAAAGAATGACACATCCTTTTAATACTGAACCTGGAACAAGCCCAGACAGCAGACAGCCACTTGTGTACATTGCAGTGTCTACTGTGGCTCCACTTGAAACTGCAGAAAGTTTGTGCATAATAAGAGCGAATGGCATAAAATAAATGAAGTGGTTTGTAACCAGTGGAGTGCAAAGGGGTGAGGTAGACCTCTTTGATTCCATAAAAAGATATAATCTCAAATCATTTGGTAATCTCAACAAGCCAATCGGGCAGCAGAAGCAGACAGCACAAGCAATAACTATTGTCAGACATTCAGCAAGCTAACTGCACTTGCCAAGTCCAGATATGCTGATATCCAGAAGTATGAGTTGACACCTCTCCCACTTTCCTTCTTCAGTTTGGATGAATCTCTAAGACAGACCCAAAAGAGCAACACACCATCCTGGCTGGAGAAAAATCTGTCAGTGGTTGAGCTACTATCATCCGATGAGCCAACATTAGCTATTTAATGACCTCATGATGCTTCTGCAGATGGTATGCACTAATACTGCCAAGTGCAAAACTTTTGGGGAGTTGTCTGATCAGCTGCAGAACATTATCCTTTGATTAAAATGTCAAGACACTGCTCTTGTTGGTGACAAGCATGCAAATGAAGAATCAGTCATCTGGTGAGAGAGACCTCAGGGGGAACGTCCAATGCAAAAAGTTTGGAACCCCACTATGTTAATATCATTACCAAAGCAATGCTTGAAGATGATATATTCAAAGAATAAATCAGACATTACAGAATTTTTTCTCTATGACTGAATTATGAAGTATGAACAGAGATTGTTACCTGGTTGTGAAGTATACCTTGCTGCTAGATTTCATGACATCTCACAAGCAGTAAAAGTAGCATCTGGCAACCATTCTGCAATACCAGAACTCAAGGCATATCACAAGGAAGCAGATTCACACATGTTCTTGCATGTTACTCATGCAAAGCAAACACTCAGTAAATAGGGTGCTAATATGGAGCTTAGATCCAGATGTTGTATCTGTGTTCCCAAGATATTGCTCTGCTCTTGGGGAAAATGAATTCTATTTCAAAACTGGTGTTGGCCAAAATAAGAGATTCATTTCCATTCACAGAGTGGCTATGGAGCTGGGAATGGACATGTCTTACACTGTCAGACATTCATGCTGTCGGTGGATGTAATTCTACTTCAGCTTTCTAGTACAAAAAGATGACTGAAGACAAAAATTGAGCACCCAGAGTTCACAGAAGTTTGAAAAATCTTGAGATCAGTGCAGCTCAGATAGGCTGCCTCTCTCTTTTCCTCTATGCCTCCACGATATCTTCATTGTACTGTGATAAGTAGCAAACATTATCCAGAGATGTTTGCTTAGAAGATGAAAACAAGTGAGAAATTGCCACCAACAATGGTCTCCTTCAGATAGCACCTGAAACATAGACTCATAGACTCTAGGACTGGAAGGGACCTCGAGAGGTCATCGAGTGCAGTCCCCTGCCCTCATGGCAGGACCAAATACTGTCTAGACCATCCCTAATAGACATTTATCTAACCTACTCTTAAATATCTCCAGAGATGGAGATTCCACAACTTCCCTAGGCAATCTATTCCAGTGTTTAACTACCCTGACAGTTAGGAACCTTTTCCTAATGTCCAACCTAAATCTCCCTTGCTGCAGTTTAAGCCCATTGCTTCTTGTTCTATCATTGGAGGCTAAGGTGAACACGTTTTCTCCCTCCTCCTGATGACACCCTTTTAGATACCTGAAAACTGCTATCATGTCCCCTCTCAGTCTTCTCTTTTCCAAACTAAACAAACCCAATTCCTTCAGCCTTCCTTCATAGGTCATGTTCTCAAGACCTTTAATCATTCTCGTTGCTCTTCTCTGGACCCTCTCCAGTTTCTCCACATCTTTCTTGAAATGCGGTGCCCAGAACTGGACACAATACTCCAGTTGAGGCCTAACCAGCGCAGAGTAAAGCGGAAGAATGACTTCCCGTGTCTTGTTTACAACACACCTGTTAATGCATCCCAGAATCACATTTGCTTTTTTTGCAACAGTATCACACTGTTGACTCATATTAAGCTTGTGGTCCACTATGACCCCTAGATCTCTTTCTGCCATACTCCTTCCTAGACAGTCTCCTCCCATTCTGTATGTGTGAAACTGATTGTTCCTTCCTAAGTGGAGCACTTTGCATTTATCTTTATTGAACTTCATCCTGTTTACCTCAGACCATTTCTCCAATTTGTCCAGATCGTTTTGAATTTTGACCCTGTCCTCCAGAGCAGTTGCAGTCTCTCCCAGTTTGGTATCGTCCGCAAACTTAATAAGCGTACTTTCTATGCCAACATCTAAATCGTTGATGAAGATATTGAACAGAGCCGGTCCCAAAACAGACCCCTGCGGAACCCCACTTGTTATACCTTTCCAGCAGGATTGGGAGCCATTAATAACTACTCTCTCAGTACGGTTATCCAGCCAGTTATGCACCCACCTTATAGTAGCCCCATCTAAATTGTACTTTCCTAGTTTATCTGTAAGAATATCATGTGAGACCGTATCAAATGCCTTACTAAAGTCTAGGTATATCACATCCACCGCTTCTCCCTTATCCACAAGGCTCATTATCCTATCAAAGAATGCTATCAGATTAGTTTGACACGATTTGTTCTTTACAAATCCATGCTGGCTATTCCCTATCACCTTACCACCTTCCAAGTGTTTGCAGATGATTTCTTTGATTACCTGCTCAATTATCTTCCCTGGCACAGAAGTTAAACTAACTGGTCTGTAGTTTCCTGGGTTGTTTTTATTTCCCTTTTTATAGATGGGCACTATATTTGCCCCCTTCCAGTCTTCTGGAATCTCCCCCGTCTCCCATGATTTCCCAAGAATAATAGCTAGAGGCTCAGATACCTCCTCTATTAACTCCTTGAGTATTCTAGGATGCATTTCATCAGGCCCTGGGTGACTTGCAGGCATCTAACTTTTCTAAGTGATTTTTTACTTGCTCTTTTTTTATTTTATCTTCTAAACCTACTCTCTTCCCATAAGCATTCACTATATTAGACATTCCTTCAGACTTCTCAGTGAAGACCGAAACAAAGAAGTCATTAAGCATCTCTGCCATTTCCAAGTCTCCCGTTACTGTTTCCCCCTCCTCACTGAGCAGTGGGCCTACCCTGTCCTTGGTCTTCCTCTTGCTTCTGATGTATTGATAAAAAGTTGCAAATTATCAGTCATACAGATGGAATCATACAACAGCTCAGTATTTTTAAGTGTCCCCTGTCAAAAACGGATCGGTGATACTTAGCCCAGAACGTCTTGTTTGTAACATGATGGTGCTGTTACCTGCTCCAGAAGCTGTCCTCACCTTTGCGCAGTATGAATGTGAGAGTACTTGTGAAACAAGGCGATGGAAATGCTGTGGGGAAGATTTGGTGTGCTCTGATACATGGTACCGTGACAGTGATGAGAGAAGCAGGAGAGTATTGAGCACTTCAGACAGGTTCTGAGGGAGAATAGTAATGTTTCAACTATCTGAAAATTACTGTGGCTATTTTTCTGAGGTTTAAAGAGTGTTGCATTAGACATTCCGTAGTTCATAATTATATGTAGGGTTATATAAGAGTACATGGTTATGCTTCATTATTCACACAATCTATTCATACAAGACATTCTGCAGCTCTTCTACTAAGAGTCATTACTTTTATAAGTAGTGTATTTGTATTGTCATTGTATTCAATGATGGTGAAAAGATAAGATGATTACAGATATACCATGTGTGCTTTAGACTTATGTCTGCAGCCAAGCAGATAATATCAAAAATATATGTTTTATAATTAAGGAGTAAGTTCATCTTATCTGTATAACTTCATAAAAATAGCAGACAGAAAAAATTTTCTCAAATCAACCCCTTCTACAAATAATGACAAATATTTTGATGTATTACATGGTATAAACAATCTCATATTGTTATGTGACTACAGACTTTTGCTTTAAGTGAAGGCAAAAAAGTATGGGGAAATGCATACAGTATATCATCTAGGGCTAAATATTTCCCAAACTTTTCAGAACAGTACTATTTGAGTACATAATTGCATTATCAATTGTATTTAGAAGCTTTCTGCCAATTCTGATCAAAATTAAACTTTTTCTTTGCATTTTGGCCCTTTTTGTGATTTAATTATTTTTTTCAGATTGATGTTTGATAATGGTTAAACATTATGTGATAAAGAAAAACTGCACCACCAACTTCAGCAGCTGTCTACCCTGGTGATGAGCACCAGATATGTGCCTAACACATAGTAGCAATGATGTTTTTCTCTCAGATGGATTACCTCAACTCATTAATAAGACCCCTTTTTAATTCTAACTGGTAGACAACTGTAAAATTATTAGTGGAATAGGCTGATAGAACTGCTTTCCCCTCCAAAAGACTGCTGACTACTTGCAGCATAGTATTCCATTCTATATTTTAAGTATACAGAAGCATGCAACTGTTCATTTCTGCTATAGCATATTTGTGACAAGCTCCCAGAAGGAACATTCACTGTTACTGGGTATTTTTGGTGTGTGAAATATTTCACACATGAACACACACAATGTATTAAAGATAGACACTGTAGATAAAAATAATTTTTATGTAAGCATATTAACTTTTTACCAAAGGTCACATGTAACAATTGTACTATAAATATTTTACTTTCATTTTCATCAAAAATATTTTCCTTTATTAATAATTTCAGTCACAGGTGCATGTTGTGTTTCTGAAGAGGAAACATCAGAATAAAATCTTTTAATGATTTAATTTTGAAATATGAATGTTTTAGTATTTTATTGTATCACAACAGTCTGTTTTTCCTAAGAAATTAGTATATAAAATATGTCCATATCTGTTTTAATTGGATCAAGAATAACATTCTATTACCGTGACAATAATATAATTAACATTACAGTATCTGCTGCTTACTAAATACCAATAGTGACAGAACTGTATCAGACAAATGTGATATGCCAAAAGCTGTCTATTGCAGTGCATTATGGGAGGATTCAGGAAAACACGCGCATACTTAATAATTTGCTCAACAGGGCAGGTGTTACTGCTGCTTAAAATTAAGATAGTGCTAAGAACTTTGCTGAACTGGGACCTAAAGAAGGAGATGAAGATGATGTACGTTTATTTATTACTAATTCCATAGAACAGGGATGTGCTGGCCATAGAATTCCATAGAATAGGGACATGCTGGCCGCCGCTTCCTGCAGCTCCCATTCGCTGGGAACGGTGAACCACGGCCACTGGGAGCTGCAGGCGGCTGTGCCTGCAGATGGTCACCGTAAACAAACTCTCACGGCTGACCAGCGGATTACCCTGATGGGCTGCAGGCAGCCAGGGGCCACAGGTTGCCCATCACTGCTTTAGAGACTCACTTGCTTAGCATACTTTTCTACATCAGGATTTATATTTCACATTCTCTACATTTTACTTTTTTTCTTGTACAAATCTTTGAAAATTCTTCTAAAGGACTCTACATCAGTGTAAGTGATATTAATGTCCAACTCACAAGAAGTCTAAATTATAGTAACTTGCATGTGCAGGAGAGCCTATTGGTTTCTAAAGTAAAGCATAGTACACAACTTTTTAAATATCAGTTCAAGGAATAACAGTCTATTTGGTTATTTTTATAAGGCTGAAAGTGATCTACAGAGAGCTTCGATGGATGCAACTCGAACAAGTCGGCAGTTGGAGGAAACTATTGACAATTTTGAGAAACAGAAAATAAAGGACATAAAGGTGTGCATGTAAAAATATATATATATATATTTTTCACATTTAAATGCATGGCATCACTCTTGATGTATCAAAAAGGTTTTAGTAGCTGTTTGGCAAAATTAGGCAATACTTCTAGTTCACGTGAGTTGTGCACAAATACAAATTGGTGCGAATACTGTGATATTCACAACTATTTCAATACCCAAATAACATTACAGGCAAAAAAATCAGCTAGTTATTCTTCATTTCATTTCGATACAATATTAACTGTTGCCTTAAAATGTCATTTGGTGTCTCACTGAACTGTTAAACAGCTGCCATATTCCCCCCAGTAGATACTTGGGTTTGTGCGTGGAATGAAGTGGCAGTGCTGAACAACAGTAACAGCTATCAGTAGCAGAATATAGTTACCAAACTTGGAATTCGGCTAGGTTATGGGAGTTAAAACCCTTACTATTACAAGAAGCGTTTTCAGATTCTTAATGATTACAAGTGGGCAAGGCCTTCATTTTCCTCTTATCTGAGAGGACAAACGTAAGATGCTTAAGGATATAAATGACTGAAAGGGGCTTAGAAAATGTTATCGCAGCTTTACTATAAAGTTACTGAAGTGGGCTACTTTTTTTATTTAAAAATTAAATAACTAATCCAAACAGGAAAGAATGAGAGAGGAAGAAAAGATAAAACATCATGCAGTATATAGTAACATGGATGAGAATCATCCCAATAGTTTTGGAGATTCAGTGACTGTTTATGTTCGAGGGAGGGTAGGGTTTTGTGGTATGTATTAACTAGGGCTTTGGAGCTGTGCTCCGGCTCTGCTCTAGCTCCAGGCAAAAACCTGCAGCTCCACTGCTCCGGAGCTGCTCTTTGCTCCATCTCTGGGCTCCGCTTCAAAGCCCTGGACTATTAACAAAATCTATATAGACAGTAGAATAAAAAATAGACATAGATTCTTCCTAACCAATTTTAAGTTTTCAGTAGCTGGCTATCGTTAAGTTGTAATTCACAGAATATTTTTAAGGAAACAAAATGCAACATTTGAATGAGAAGGGCTGTGTAAATCAACCAGATATATATTAGTCTGATAAACTAACACTCTGTTAGTGTGAGTTTTCATAGGCAGGCTTGTTTTGTTTTGATCTATCATTTTCCTCTTCAGTGCCTGTCATATATGTCACTGGTCAACTGTTTGCTAGGAATTAAAATGGTATATGAAGTGGGAACAGCATAATCAGGGGTTCTGAAACTGGGGTCGTGACCCCTCAGGGGTTTGTGAGGTTATTACATGGTGGGTCGCGAGCTGTCAGCCTCCACCCCCCAAACCCTGCTTCGCCTCCAGCATTTATAATAGTGTTAAATGTTAAAAATGTGTTTTTATTCATAAGGGTGTTGCACTCATAGGCTTGCTGTGTGAAAGGGGTCACCAGTGTAAAAGTTTGAGAACCACTGGGATAGATAGTGTTTGCCAAGCTGCCAGCAGACCTAATAGCCAGAATTAAAGTCCAACTTTTTTTTTAAAAAATGCATTCAACTATTTTGCTGTTTGTGTCCTACAATATCAATGATATAATTCTGATACAGTTTTTGTGTGTTTGAAGCAGGAGTGTACTTTTGTCATGTAAATTAATATATCTGCATACAAATAAAACCTTTCTCTTAATTTTTAGAGCATATTTTCTGAATTTATAACTATTGAAATGTTATTCCATGGAAAAGCTTTAGAGATTTACACTGCTGCCTACCAAAATATACACAATATTGATGAGAATGAAGATTTAGAGGTAAGAGCAATCAACATTTTTTTTTATTATTTACATACGAGGCCCAGTTGCACGCTGGATCTACAAATGTTGACTAATTCAAAAAAAGCAAAGACAGATTCTCATTTACACTAAGGCCCCTTTTACACTACTCCAGCTGTGTAAAGGTGCCTTAAAGTGAGTATAGATTCATGTACCGATTTTTAAAGCCATTGTTATCATCTCATCTAATCCTCTGAATAACACAGGTCATTAGAACTTCCTTAGCTCCTGCTTCAAGTCCAATAGCTGTGGTTGAATGCTAGAGTATTTCTTTTAGAAAAACATCCAATTCTGATTGATTAAAAGATGTCCCTTGATGAAGAATCCATCACAACTCTTGGTAAATTGGTTCAATGGTTAATTACTCTCACTGTTAAAAATGTGCACCTTATTTCAAGTCTCAGTTTGTCTAGCCTCAATTTCCAGCCATTGGATTTTGTTATACCTTTGTCTGCTAGATTCAAGAGCCCATTATTTAAATATTTGTTCCCCAGGTAGATACTTATAGACTGTAACTAAGTCACCCCTTAGCCTTCTATGTTATAAACTAAATAGATTAAGCTCCTTGAGTCTTTTATTAGAAGGCACATTTTCCAATCCTTTAATCATACTTGTGGCTCTTTTCTGAACCTTCTTCAATTTTTCGACATCCTTTTTGAAGTGTGGACACCAGAACTGGACACAGTATTCCAGTAGCAGTTCCAGCATTGCCAAATACAGAGGTAATATAAGCTTCCTACTCCTGCTGGATATTCCCGTTTGTAAATCCAGAGATTGTGTTAGCACTTCTGGCCACAGCATCACAGTGGAAGCTTATGGTCATTTGATTATCCACTAGGACCCCCACCCCCAAGTTTCTTTCAGAGTCGCTGCTTCTAAGAATAGAGTCCCCCATCCTGTAAGTATGACGTACATTGTTTGTCTCTATATGGTATGACCTTATATTTGGCTGTATTGAAATGTATATTGTTTGCTTGCACCCACTTTACCAAACAAGTCAGATTACTCTCTATTGGTGAGCTGTACTCTTGATTATTTACCACTCCCTTATCATGTGTTTTCTGCAAACTTTATCAGTAATTTTTCCCCCAAGGTCATTGATAAAAATGTAGGCCCAAGAACTGATCCCTGCAGGACCTCACTAGAAATGCTTGATGATGAGTCCCTATTTATAATGATATTTGAGACCTATCATTTAGCCAGTTTTTAATCCATTTCATGTGTATCATTCCAGTTTCTCAATTAAAATGTCATGTGGTACCAAGTTAGATACCTTACAGAATTCTGAATATATTACATCAACACTGTTACTTTTATCAGCTTAATTTGTAATATCAAAAAATGATCAAGTTAATTTGCCAGGATGTATCTTCCATAAACCATGTTCAATGGTATTAACTAGTATAGACTATTACAGTGGTTCCCAAACTGGGGTTCATGAAATGTTACAGGGGGTTCTCAGGGAAAAAATTCCCTAATGGTGGACAGAGCTGTCCCTAGGGACCCCGGGTAGCACGGGGCCAGCAGCCCAGAGCCCCTGGACTTCCAAGAGCTCAGCAGATCACAGCAAGCATATATATCACACTGAGGAGATTTAAACTTCAAGACTCCTTATAAGAAATGGAAAGGGAGGTGGATATTTTTTGCTGTTTTTAAAATTAAATAGGCAGCTAGTATTGCTTTTTAAATTATTATGAACAACAAGTTTAAGCTTTGTTGTAACATGCATTGTTTGCCTGGACTGCTCAAGACCTGAATGCTTGTGTAGGAGGAACTCTTTGAGTTGGCTTCTTAAATACCTTCATGCTGTTTCACATCTGATACTCCTTGATGAAACATAGGAGCCTTGTCTTATAACAGGCTTATTCAAAGTGATACAAGCTACGAAAGTGATATCTTGGAAGAGTGTTGCAATTTTCATAATGTAATAAAAATACTGTAATGATAAATAATAATAATAAAGTGTGTAATAAGCTTGTCATAAAACAAATTTATATTTCCAAGATCACTGCTTTTATAATTTATACTCAGGTAAAGGAGAAAATCCCTGGAAATATTCATTTTTAGGAGGGGGTTCGCGAGACTTGACATTTTAGTGAAAGGGGTTCACAGGTTGTTAAGGTTTGGGAACCACTGGACTATTAGATAATATGCTATATATAGACTAAGTATAGATAGAATTATTCTCTCTATTCCAGAGATGGTCTCTTTAAATCAGGGTTGGGAGGGTAAGATTGTATAGTCCCTGTCCAATGCTGTACTTGTGTTAGATAGCTTCAGTCTCTTAGGCTGTCAGTCTGGCATTTATATCATGTCACTAAAGTCACTGCCATTTTACATTGAACAGGTTTTTCGGAGTTCACTGTATCCACCAGACTATCAGTCTCGTTTAGACATAGTCCGTGCAAACTCAAAATCCCCCCTTCAAAGAACTGGTTCATCAAAATTTTCATCTGGAATAATACAGGTAAGATAGAAAACGTGAATGTTAGGTTCAAGGTTAATTTCAGAAGGTGTGTTAAATTAGAGAGAGTATCTCAGGAGCATAGCCTCAGGTGATGTAAATTGTCATAGGCCCATTGACTTTAATGGGCCTTTGACAAATTACA
Source organism: Gopherus flavomarginatus (assembly GCF_025201925.1). Lineage (NCBI taxonomy): Eukaryota > Metazoa > Chordata > Testudines > Testudinidae > Gopherus > Gopherus flavomarginatus. Next base: position 256,729,986 of record NC_066618.1, read on the forward strand.
CCATCTGAGAACGGAGAAGGGTACATTCCAGATACATTCAGTTGTTACACTAATAAAATAATACCAACAGGATCTTATAAGAGGGAAAAGGCAAAATGCCACATTTATTGCAAATACAACAGACAGTTGTTACATTCATTCATTCATTCACACACTCACTCACACAGGTTCTGAATTAATCCGTTATAGTTACCAGCCTGGAAGTTGCTTGTGACAGAATACTGGCCAGGTATCTTGTCCACAAGAGTGTAGCCGAGTCTATGTCAGATGCACACCTGATGCTCCTGGAGGGTGGTAGCAGAACCAGAGACTCAAAGTTCTTAGTCTTTAGAGTCCATTTTTATAGGAATTTATTCCTATGTCAGTCTATGGGAATTGCTTCATCCTACTGTTGCTGAATTAATCAGCAGGTGGCACATTCCTGATAGCTCCATGCTGTCAGATGTTGGTTTTTCTCATCCTTTGAGATGGTGGGGTGGATTCCAGTTTGCCCTCCGGGGGTCATCTGGTTGTTCCCACTTGACGCCTTCTTCGGCCAGTGGATACTGCATTCCTAGGCTGGCACCTCCCTGAGCATTCATGTAAACCAAGCATTTGTTCACATATATTCCTTCTTTTAATCACATTTATTTTACTGTCTCCACTACTTTCGTGGAGTTACTAAATTTATTTGAGACTTCCTGCCCTTTAATTACAGAGGGAGGGGTTTTTTTCTGTGCTGCCTCTAAGAGCAGTTACCGTTACAATGTATTGTTTTGAGTGGAGAGTTAATTAACGACTTACCGCATTGGTTTACACAGTATCAATTACAGAGCATGCTCAGAAAACAGAATCAATTGATGGTTTGCAAGTTTTACATAGCAATAAAGTATCTTTCTGAGAACAGATGCAATCAATGGCTTACAAGTTTTACACACACAGTAGCTTGTAAGTTAATAAATCCAAGAGATCTTTTACTTGGTAATGATATGAGATTTAAATTATGGGGGAGCAATTATGGGGAATCACTTTCATTTCTAATATAAACCTTCTTTAATATCCCTACACAGTGAACATTTTAATTTTGTATCTTGTACCTAGGAATTATAATAACCTTGTTAAAACTGACTAAGATTTGCATACAATAGTAAATACTCTACAAAACTATTTTACACAAAAAAGAAACAATTGGGAAGGGACATGTCAGAAACAAAGTTCTTCCAACACTTGGGTGATAGAAGAATAAAATAGATAAAACATTTTTCTCTTCTTAATTTTAGAATACTAACTTTGTAAAATGATTTTTTAGGAAATAAAACCTGGCCGTTATTGAGTATGAGATGTGGAGAAGAATTCTGTAGAAACTCTTTTTAATATTTATTTCATTTTAGAAGAGCCAGCTTTTTAGGAAATGTGAACTGACTGTGATTAAAAATAAGATACAGAAATTGGGTAGGATAGACTTGTCAATATTAATGATTGCAGCAAGAATTCATTCCACTTAAGGATAAATATATCAAGATGGGTAAAATGATCTAGTATGGATAAACAAGGAGATTTCATAGTACATCTAAAAATGTGTCCAGTAAATTGAAAAAATATGAAGAGGGAGATGATAATGGAGAAATAAAAATGTGAAGTCATGCAGAAAATTGGAGGTATGACAGAAGCAAAAATTCTTGACAATATTGGAAGGAATAAGATGTCTAAAAATATACCATAATAGGGCAAAAAAGGAGCGTGTAAGAAGAGAGATCTTACAAACAAAACAGTCGCAGGTTGTGGGAAATTGAACATTTCCTAATCTCTAAAATGAAGTGTTTTAGGACTGTGATCAGTATTAAGCAAGCAAGCAGACTTTTGGCTCTCATGTTGCATTTTATGCAGCAGTCTAGTAATAGGAGCTTTTTAGAGTCACAGTGACATTCTTTGAGTGGCCTCTGCATAGTCCCACTCTTGAACTGCATCAATAGTGTAGCTTGGACCAGTGGAACCTTCTAATAAAAGTGCTCATTGGAGCACTCTCATGGCTCCATGCCCCTCTCCTTATGGATCTGAAGATTTGAGGGCAGGGCTATAAAGGAGGTGTGGTGTGATGATTGCTTGTGTTCTTTCCAACTACGGCAGCAGATTGACCAGGACACTTGCCAAGTCGTGGCACCCCCAATTCAAAGGAACATATTGTTCCCAATGTCATCACCTTAGTTTAGCTAGATGTTAGGGTGGTTTGTTTGTTTGTTTGTTTGTTTGTTTGTTTGTTTTTGAGGGGGTTTTGACTAAGGATCTTAGTGCCCTGGCACAGGTCCTTGTTTTTAGTATGTTGGAAACAAAGACACCAGGTTTCTTGCCCTGCAGCTTTTCCTGCTTTGAATACCCTTCTGTTATATGGCCTGTTTGAGGAAATGTCATTCACCTTTTCTTTGCTCTATATGCAGCACCTTCACCCCTTGGGCCAGAAAGGAGTTGCATTTGCCTCCAACCTGTTATTGCAGGAAGCATTACACCTAAACCTTTCAATTCAAGAAACCCAGGGATCTGCAAACGCTGGGAGACCAGCCTCAGCTTTCACCCCAAAGGGGGTCAAAAAGTCCAGTAGAATCCTAATATAGGTGTCTCTCTCATTGATTGAAGTCAAACCTAAGGTACTACCAGTCACTGTGAATCCATAAGATCAGAGGTGACACCTCTGCTGAAAAAGCTAATTCTCGAGAGCACATATCTAAGGAACTTATATGTCTGGTTCCATGCACTGAAGTGCAAAAGTGTCCCCATAAGGCTTCAGCCTTGGAAGTCAGAGCCACAACAGAGAGTGGTTATAGAAGGCCAAGACCAAATTACAGAGCTGTTTTCTGGTCTGGATCAGAGGCCGTTGGTTCCATACTTGAAACTTCATTGTGAGCCTGATGAGGCACCTGATGCTTCTTGTGAGCCACTAAGTTCCTACTGGAGGATCCACTGTTAACAGGGTGACTCAGTAACATGGTGGCTCAGGTATCAAGCCCTGGGAACACCCTCATTCAGATCAGGGGGACCCTCAATCCTTAAAGGTAAAGAAGGGAGAAAACTTGTTCACCTTAGCCTCTAAGGATAGAACAAGAAGCAATAGGCTTAAATTGCAACAAGGGAGGTTTAGGTTGGACATTAGAAAAAAGTTCCTAACTGTCAGGGTGGTTAAACACTGGAATAAATTGCCTAGGGAGGTTGTGGAGTCTCCATCTCTGGAGATATTTAAGAGTAGGTTAGATAAATGTCTATCAGGGATGGTCTACACAGTATTTGGTCCTGCCATGAGGGCAGGGAACTGGACTTGATGACCTCTCAAGGTCCCTTCCAGTCCTAGAGTCTATGAATCTATAAGTGTAAGGTAGTGGGATGCTAGTTCCACCTTCTCCAGAAAAGAAAAGGCCTTACAAGGGTAAATCAGTTTCCCTATCTATACAGATCTCTCCAAAGATAAATGAATCTGCCCCTAGAAACTGTACTAGTTCCTCAGGGAAATGTCTCACCTCCTTTGACTTTTTGCTTACCAAACTATTGTTGTCACCCTTGGAAACTACCTCTGATCCAGAATCGGGCCATGTCCTGCCTGATACCATTCCTTGCCCTTCTTTTGCCAGGGAAAGGATGAGGGAAATTAGAGTTATCAAGACTCTCAGTTCCAAATCTTCAGACCATAAGATCACTCTTCCTTGGACTAGGAGGTACCACCCTGGGTATTATGGCCCTATTTGTCTTCCCCTATGTATTAACCTGAATTTAAAAAGGCTGAAGAAAGGCAGGTTCCAACAGAGCCTTCTCCCAAAAGAATTCAGGTGAAATATCATGCCCCGATTTGTCACTGACTGGTACTGAAGGAACAGTCTCCTTTACTTGTCACAGACATACTGCCTGAAGAGGAACTAAAGGGGCCTGTTGAACCTTTAAATGCAGATATGGATCTGGATGATCAAACTTCACCAGATGATAGTGTGGGTGCATCATCTTCCTCCCTTCCAGAAGATATGTTCCAATTTCACAAACACATGGAAAGGTTGGGTACTAATTACCTTGAACATCCTTTAGGAACCTCAGAGTAAAAGACACATCTGTTTTTGATATACTGGGGTCATCTTCTAGAAGTGAGATACCTTGCAAGTCTTTGATGGTTTATTATAGCTGGCAAAAAGTATCTGGTTAAATAGATTACCCGGATAGACAATTTCTAAGAAAACAGACAAATTATGCAGCTACTTGCTGAGGAATTCTCATTCTCCTGACCCACCCAACTCCAAATTCATTGGTGGTGACAGCTGCCATTCAAAGAGTTAAAATGCGGGGGTCAAGACTTTGTCCCTTCAGTTAGATAGGTAAGATAGGCAGATGTTCTCTTTTGCAACACTGGGCATTAGACTGTGAGCTATCGGGTGGTAATGTCCACAAGAGCTTAGTAGGCTAGTCTCTCCGTTGAAATGGAACCACTGCAGTGGGACTCAGTCTGGCAGTGTTCCTGAACCAGCACTTGCTAGTCAGTGCTAACAGAGATGTCTTACTCTATCCTTCACTGAATTTTAGACCTCAGTCAAATTACATCATACTGGCCTCTCAGAGTTAAATGCCTAAAGCAGGCTGGCACATTCATTCAGAAGGGGCTTTGGGTTTTGTGGATAAGAATGCTATCTTTGTAAACTATTGTACAGATTTTTTTCTGGTTTATGAAATGGGTTGCTTTAATTTGAATGATCAACTAAACAGAAAAAACTTCCTGGTTTGGTCTTCTATCTACTTTTATTTGCTTTTTCTATTTTTCTGCATAAAATCCAATAAAAAGTATTGGAATCTTCAACAATAACTGTATAGTCCTCCTGTTCCATAATCATTTTCCATTGTCTGTTTTTCGTATTGGATTTTATCCCAAGCCGCAGGACCACAGTAATCACTTTTTCTTACAACTACTGTAGCTTCCCTTATAGAGAAGTTCCACTGTCTCATCAGCAACAATTAACAGTGGAATACTTCCAGTTTTTCTCTACTGTAGATTTACTAAGTATGCACTGTGGCAGTAATTGAGATCCTCTTCAAAATAGGTACATAAATAATGAGTGAGCAGTGGACATCAGATAAATGTGGCAGGGTTAGAAACCTAGCTGAGATACTTTGGGTCAGAGCAGGTGACAGAATCAGACACCTGGATTATATTTCTAACTTTTCCACTGACTTAGTATATGATGTTGGGCAAGTCACTTAATTTCACAGGGCCTCCGTTTGTTAGTAAAATCAGGAGTGTACAGGGTTTGTTAGTTTTAATTCTTATTAGGAACTTACAGAGCCTCCTAAATTGCTATCTAATGCCAAAGTATTACGATTTTGCTGGTTAAATCTAATTCTAGGTATTTCAAGCTCTCCTACATTTCCACTGGCAAAAATCATGAAAAATTGCACTAATCTGTAGCTAACCCTCAGCAGCCGTGCATTAAATATGGAGTGTTAACACAGCTGTATAATACTAAATTTTTTTCTAGTTATGTTATACCCTCCCTGCTAAATCTACAGAAATAGTAGAGCTCAGATTTCTATTTATTTTAAATGTGTTGCTTATGTACTCTATTGATGGAGGAGTTGGTAGTTATAATTATTGTTAGCCTAACCAGAATCTGAATGACTATGCTTTCTTTATTTGGACATTTATTTCTATGCTAAGGTTATGTCAGATTTTTGTATAGTTGGAGATCCTGCTTGAAATCTGCCCCCCTTGAAGTCAATAGAAAAATGGCCACTGACTTCACTGGGACAAGGATTTCCCCTTGTTTCCTAAACCTGGTTTACTGCAGAGTGGCTTTCAACATTTTATATATAATAATCATCTTTGGCTTTATTCTGTTTTTGTGCAAGACAACTGCCTCACCATGGTTTTACCAAGCAAGGTCCTTTAAAACCCTATAATTACACTAGCACTTGCATAGTGATTTAGACTTGTTTACTAATACAATACCCCTAGAAGTTATTGTTGTATTATCCCCATTTTACAGATGGGGAAACTGAGACACAGATTAGATACTTAACCTCTCTATACAGGATATTTCTAGAGCGTGCGTCTAAGCATGAAGTACAGTAATATAAAACTTGCAAGAAGTCACCCTAGTAAATTCTTCCAGAGTGCAGGAAGTCTTCCCATATTCATTTGTTAAAAATTCTTTGTAACTGATTTGCTACAAGGACGTTGGAGGATCTGGAATGAGATCTAAGATTATAATTTGAGAGTTTCTGGCTCCTAGTTCTCTGCTCAAATCTCTACAGCATATCATGTTTTTTAATACCTGCAACAGAATCTTATTTCTTTAGTAATTGACTAACCTTAATTACTTAGGATCACTGCAGGCTATTCCTTCAGTAGATCTCTGCAACTGGGCAAATGCAGCAACCAACAGAAAGCAAACAGCAAATTTCTCATTGAGGAAAAATGTTCAAGGGTTGCTTCTTCAGTCAGTTAGCACTGCGGAAGTAGAGTATTGGTATCTGCCTCTTAACTTTGGTCAGTGAGTAAATAAATTTTCTGTTAATCTATATTTTCAAAAATTGATAACAGTTGTAAAAATTTGCTCCATGCTAACATATGATATGCCGTGTCTCAGGTTTACAGCAATTTATATTTTCTTTAATTTGCAAGTTTCAACACCGCCAAGAAAAGGAATTCTGCTAGTTCCTGTAGCTCAAATATTTCTTCAGTGTAAAACAAAATATTTTATTACAGACTTACATACATAGATATATAAACACAGTTTAAATGTATCAGGTATGCACATTGTGTGTATTCAAAAAAATTTTTAATGTCAAAAGTAAATTACACCCTTTTTTGAATTTGAAATTTAACAGGGCAAAGGCAGAGCAGCAAGTTGTGTATCTTCCACACAAAAGATGGTGTGCATACAGATTATCCAATGTGAAGACATGTAGATGCCTCAGCTGAATTCTTAACTTTCTGAGCACACTGTTAGTAAATGGTTTAGTTGACATATTCGTAAAAATCCATTTTAACTTATACTAGTTTTATTTTCAAATAACAAAACTGATTTGTGAGATGTTCCCTCTACTGTATGTACTTCAAAAATGTCAAGTTGATACTCTGGCAGCGACAACTCTGAACTTTAAAAATGAATATCAAATGATATATTCCAATATTACATTTTAGACATGTTCTAGTTATGTATCACACCCACTGTATGAAGGCAGTAAGTTTCAATGGAATTGTAATACATAATGTAAAATATGTATCTTAGTTGTCAAACCATGCTGGAGTGCCCTGCTAATGTGTGGAATGTTGCTCTAATATGTCTATCACTCAAGCAGATAGAAAATGCTTCATAATTTGGGAGCAACTGAGTAGCAATAAATAGAAAATACTTTAAGCTGCTATCTATCATACAGGAAAGCAACACTAGATGTCAGAATTGATATGTTAGGGCTTATCACACAAGTTGTATGACTTCAGCTGTACTAGTATTTTTAAAGTGGTATGACCCCATAGTATGGATGCAGTTGTGTTGGTACAAACGTATTTTGTACTAGGCTAGCTATTCCCATATGGGATAAGGCACCTTTATGACGGGAAAACTATTTTGGACAGAAAAAAAACCCAAACCCTAACTGAACTAGTACTGATGCACAAAGCGTGTGTAGAATAGGCCTTAGTCTGCCAAATGGCATGAATGCTACTTTGAACCCACTGAATCACTTGCTCCCAGGGCCGGCACAACCCGTTAGGCGACCTAGGCAGTCACCTAGGGCACTGACATTTGGGGAGCGGCAACCGCAGCGGCTGGATGTTCGGCCGCCACGGTCATCGGTATTTCGGGGGCGGGACCTTCCACTGTCTCTGGGGCACCATTTTGGGGGTGGGACCTTTCACCGCCTAGGGCGCCAAAAAGGCTGCCGGCGCTCCTGCTTGCTCCTTATAATCTTTGTAGTTCATTTTTTAAAAACAGGTTCGGTGTAGAATCCAAGTTCTAAGGCTCCCATAAAGGAAAACTTCAGTGTAATATGCAATATCCTAATCCAGGGGTGGGCAAACTTTTTGACCCGAGGGCCACATCGCGGTTACACAACTGTATGGAGGGCCAGGCAAGGAAGGCTGTGCCTCCCCAAACAGCCTGGCCCCCGCCCCCTATCTGTCCACTCCCACTTCCTGCCTCCTGACTGCCCCCCTCACAACCCCTAATCCATTCAACCCCCCCTGCTCCTTATCCCTTGACCGCCCCCCTTCTGGGACCCCCACTCCCATCCAACCACCCTCTGCTCTTCGTCCCCTGATCACCCCCTCCCAGGACCCCTTGCCCCTAACTTCTCCCTGGCATCCCACCCCCTTATCTGACCCCCTCCCATCCCCTGACTGCCCTGCCGACCCCTATTCACATCCCCAACCCCTGACAGGTCCCCCGGGACTCCCACCCCTCCCTGTTCCCCATCTCCTGACTGCCCATCCAGAACCTCCGCCCCATCCAACCGCCCCCTCCTCCCTGACTGCCCCCCCCCCCCCCCCCGCCCAGTACCCTCTGCCCCCTTACCAGCAGCAGGAGCTCGCAGCTGCAACACCCGGCGAGCCAGCTGTGCTCCCCACACTGCCCAGCGGGAGTGGCGGGCCAGAGTGCGGCCCATGCGGCAGCATGGCTGCAGGAGATGGGGGGACAGTAGAGGAGGGGCTGGGGACTAGGCTCCCCAGCCGGGAGCTTAGGGGCCGGGCAGGATAGTCCCGCAGGCCGTAATTTGCCCATGTCTGTCCTAATCACTAAGGGCAAGGTCACTAAACATGTTTAAGTGCCAGAAACATAAGCCTCGATTAAAAACAGGAAGCTGCCATTTTGACAGTGTCATGTGGCAGATTAGGACTGAGAACACAAGTGTCATTAAGAAAACACTGAAAATCTGATTTTTTTTTTAAAAAAAATTTAACAGGTCCATTCTTTTATAATAAATCTTATAAAACTTGTTTTACAACTTAAAGAGATAAACTTAGTATTATGCAAAAATGCACAATTATAAATTGACCTATGCAAGTCCCTAAAGCTGTACCGACAAGACCTGCTACCAGTCACTTTCTTCATATTTGTGTTATTGATCACATATTGTGGTTGATGCTTTTCTATTCTTCCTCTTCCATCTTTTCAGTTGATAGCACCAGTTAGTCTTTCATTTCATGTTTAGGTCTGCACTTCTGTTTTTCATACATATAGATGTTACCTGTTTATTAGTCGTCCTATCAAATTCTACACAATATTAAGCCTTTTCTCCTTCACTCAATTTTCCTTTCTTGATATCTCAATTTTGAGTTTGATTGTTGTTGAAGGTGTTTCTCCCTTCCTTATTATTCAAAAAAAAGTTCTCAAACAACCAAATGTGGTGTTGAGCAATGACCGTCTTCCTGCAAACTCCAAAATTTCCACAGACTTCTAAGTAATTATGTCAGCAGACATATGGGAGCCACTCCTCTTCTACCACCTTACTATAGTAATTTTTGCGGCATCTGAGATTAATTCTTTGTGGCTTTTACAAAACAGTTTTCAGGACGATTAAATAAAAATACTAAGGGGTTTTCTGACAGCTGACACCCTGTTATTTCCGTCCCTTATGGAGTCTCCAATGGTTTTCTAAACAGTCTTAATTTTTGGGCAGGTCCACAATATATGGAGAAATTACTCCTATTTCATTGTCAGAGGGGTAGCTGTGTTAGTCTGGATCTGTAAAAAGCAACAAAGAGTCCTGTGGCACCTTAAAGACTAATAGATGTATTGGAGCATAGGCTTTCGTGGGTGAATACCCACTTCGTCAGACGCACCTATTTCATTACATTTTCTCCAGCATTTGCCTGTCCCTGTACCATAAATTTGTTTAATTTTAAGGGGAGCTAAGTACCCTTAATAAAGAATTTTGTGTAGTTTTCTTTTGTTAACGTGTTGAGGTATGGGAACTGTTGCTGCATATGTTCCTCAGTTTTGGGGAGTCTATGCCTACATCAGCTTATTTCCTGTAAGGGCTAGCCTACACTAGAATCGCTATAGTGATTCCAGAAGACTTGAGAAACGCTAACATTGTTCTAATCTTTAAGAGAGAAGATAAGTCAGACTGTGGAAACTATTGAGGCATTGCCTTGCTATCTACAGCAGGGAAAATTCTTGCCTATATCCTCTTAAACTAATTACTTCCCCTTCCTGAGGAAATATTGCGGAATATCAGTGTGCTTTTAGATCATCCTGTGGGACAACCAACATGATCTTCGTTGTATGCCAAATCCAGGAAAAGTGTCTGGAGCAAAATCAGGACCTGTACATGGCCTTCATTGATTTGACAAAGGCCTTTCACTTTGTCAATCATGAAGCCCTATGGAAGGTGCTGGCCAGATTTGGCTGCCCTCTAAAATGTATTAAGGTCCTAAGGCTTCTCCATGAACAGGTGACTGCCATGGTTCTCTGTAATGGCCTTGAGATGGAACCTTTCATCATCAAAACTGGGGTGAAGCAAGGATGCATTGTTGCCCCAACCCTGTTCTCCATCTATTTAGCAGTTATTTGGTCCTCGTTAAAGACCGACTCCCCAGTGGAGTTGACATTCAATACAGAATGGATGGGCAACTCTTTAATCTTAGACATGTCTGCTCAAAGTCTAAAGTCTTCAGGGCATCCATTATTGATCTTGTATGCTGATGACTGTCATCCTTGCACAAGCTGAGAATGACCTTCAGTCCACACTGGTTTTTCTTTCACAAGCTTACCGAAGCCTTGGATTCTCACTCAGTCCTGAGAAGACTAAAGTGCTCTATCAACCTCCTTCAGGCCTTGCACATGACCATCGAGGGTCAGACTTTGGAAGACAGTTGAGCACTTTTGTTACCTCGGTAGCCAGCTTTCTCAAAATGCAAAAATTGATAGAGAGATCCAGCACAGGATCCAGTGCGCAAGTGCTTCCTTTGGGAAATTGTTCTGACGCATTTTCATGGACCGTGACCTACGGCAGGACACCAAGATCCAGGACTATGAGACAACTGTTGTTCCCACACTGCTCTATGGATGTGAAACTTGGGTGACCTATCAACAGCACTCAAGAGTCTGGAGAGGTACCACCACCAATGCCTCCGGAAGATCCTTCGCATCAAGTGGCGAGATTGCTGAAGCCAATGTCACCAACATTGAAGCAATGATCCTCCTGCACCAACTTCACTGGGCTGGACATTGTGTGCGGATGCCAGACTCTCGCCTCCCAAAACAAGTCCTCTACTCTCAGCTCACCCATGGCCGGAGATCCCGTGGTGGTCAGAGGAAATGCTATAAAAACACACTGAAAGCGTATCTTAAGAAAACTGAGGTAGACATCACAAGCTGGGAAGAGCAAGCCACCAGCTGACCATATGGCACCATATCCTACGTCAGGCAGTGGCCCACTTCAAGGAGAAGCGCCTTGCCCTTGAAGCTGAAGAGAGAGAAGGAAAAAGAAAACTTTCTCCTAGCAGGCAGCTGACCTGACACAAAATGTCTGTACCTACTGCAGGTGGATTTGCGGTTCCATAATCAGACTCCTGAGTCATCTCAGGACCCATATGTAAATCTATGATAGAGATCATCCTCGAATCGAGGGATTGCTAATCACAGTGGTGCAGCTAGTGTAGATGCTCTATGCAACTAGCAGGGCAAGGGACTGGACTCAATGACCTCTCGAGGTCCCTTCCAGTCCTAGAATCTATGAATACTAAATCCACTTCTTCTGCGAGAGATGGTAGCTATGTCAACAGGAGAAGCTCTCCGGCCATCACAGCGCTGTCCACACTGGTGCTTAGGTCGGTGTAACTTACATTTTCATACCCCTGAGTGACATAAGTTATACTGACATAAATGCTTGTGTGTACAAGCCTAAGTAACAGTTAAAAATTACTTTTATAGAATGAAGGTAAACTTTTGTGTTTCATTGATGTAGTGAGTAGTTCTTCAATTTCCAACAATTTTTTCTTAGGTTTGCCTTTTTGTGGGGTGGGTTGAAAAATGTCTTAATAGTATATATTGATACCCTGGAATTTTGCTGTCTCTTACGCATCATATTTCATCAAGTGATCTAAATGTATTTTCTGCAAACTGATGGCAGAATTTTGATATACCTGAAGTTCCCAAATGTCAAAACTTCCTAGGTTTTTATGGTGTTAATTTCTATATTGTCTGTCATGGATATTAGAGGTGATAGATGTGGGTTTAGCTTTCTAAATAAGTTACCCCTAGCTTCTACTGCTCTTTTTAATAAGAGTGGTTATAAAGCCAGTCTTCCCTTTTATCCTGGCCTTTATAACATCGATTGCTTAACCCTGGGATTCTTATTTCTCCAAATAAATTTATTTATTGTGGACACCATTGATCTATGAGACTTCCTGGGACTAAAACCTGGAGCATTTGGAAAAAGCCAATTAAGGATCAGATATTCATTTTAACTACCTGTAGTTTCGCCTTTGAAATTTCATATTTTTACCAAATTTCCAGATGTCTTGATTTTCTTAATCAAAGAAATATAATTAATATTATGTAAGTCTTGCCCTCTTTTAGAAAAGTATATTCCAAGGTATCTTAATGATGTAGTTATACATTTATATTTGTATTTATCTTGTATAGCATTCAATAAATCAGAGCCCTCACCTACATCCAGGCATTCTGACTTGATTATTTTAAATCCTGACTTTTTGCCACATTTTAAGATTTCCTCTTGCAATTAGTAGTGTGTGAGCTGGATTTGTAACACATACCATGACTTCTGCATATAAGAGTGACTTGTGTTCCCTGTTTCCTATTGTAATTCCATTTATATTAGGATTATTTGAGTGATTGGGCAAATCAATCCTTTGCTGTGGCAAAAAGAGGTGATATGGGGCATTCTTGGCTTGTGCCTCTAAAAATGAGGAATGTTTCTGATAATTATCCATTCACTCATAATAGCATATGGGTTGGAATATAAGTTGTTAATCCAATTTTGAAATTTAGGGCCTAAACCAAATGTATCTGAAGTATCTTTTAAGGAATGCTAGTTTACTCAGTCAAAAACTTTTTCTGCATCTAGTGATTAAAAATAGATGGGACTCATAGGTAGAATCTGCACAGATGATCAGTTCCAAAACTGCAAACATGATCTGATAGCTGCCTGTCTTGGATTCGTTAATGTAGCTAGGTAATAATTATAAATCAGATGGTTTCAAAGGACCCTTGGAAATAAAACCTTAACTTTTCAGAAAACTAAATCATGGAGAAAAATAACCAGACTTAATATTTGCATTGTTTTACTCCTCCAGCACCTCTGGTTTGGATTGTGATTTTTCAGGAAGACCCACTCCCTTCTTTGAAGGGTTAACTATAGGCGTGATCCCAGTTCCCATAAAAGAGTGGGAGTCAAGTTTAAGCCCCTATGTCAGTAGCAAGGGGGACTGGACAGAATAAAATTGGACAGCAGCCTCCTCAGATGTAGGTTATGGTTGGAGAAGCAAAGAAAGGACATATACATTGCACCCCTCCACGTTAACTAGTAGCAGGAAGGCAGGGACAGAAATACCATCTTGTATGCATGGAAAACTGTGGTGAGAAAGGCGTTCCGACATTGGTGGGAATAGGGAGGTTGCAGAAAGAACACCGAGACAATACCTTGTGATCCTTTCTCAGGAGAAGGACATGGATGTTCCTCTGGAGCTTGTCGTTGCTGATTCTTGGCTAACTGAAGAGGTTGGATTCTTTTTTTCCTAATTCTTACAAGGCCTCCACAGAGTTCCCTACACAGCTGGCTTGTGGTATCAAGGAAATAAACCTGGATTTCCCACAGTCTGGTCTACACTTAAAAGTTAGGTCGACATAGCTACAGCATGCAGGGATCTGAAAATGTCTTTCCCCGCCCCCCCAAGGGCACTGTAGCTGTGCCGACCTACACCCGAGTGTAGACAGAGCTAGGTTGATGGAAGAATGGTTCTTTCAACCTAGCTATCATCACTTGGGCAAGTGAAGTTCCTACAGCAATAGAAAAACCCCATCACTGCAGGAAGGATCTACACTTTGGTGCTATGGCCATAGCCTAGACATGGCCCACCTAGCTGTGTTGGACTGCTACTAGCTTGTTAATTCCGTCCCATAAATGTATATTTATTTTTCCTCTTTTACTGACACTGGTATCATACGAGCAACATTTTTAAATCAGTCTCTGCAGTTAGCTAGCTGAAGTTTATATTATGTACTGTGTCTTATGCTTGGTATTATATTCCATGCAGGAAATTTAGATTACATACACCTCTATCCCGATGTAACACGGGTTCGGATATAGCACGGTAGGAGAGGGGCTCTTGCTGCTGCAGGGAGCCCCTAGCCCTTTAAATCATCACTGGAGTCCTGCCACTGCTCCTCCGGGGCTGCAGCAGCGGGGCTTGGGAAGCGCTTTAAAGGGCCCGGGGCTCTGGCTGCTGTGGGGAGCCCTGGGCCCTTTAAATCACCGATGGAGCCCTGCTGCCGCTACCCTGGGGCTGCAGCAGCGGGGCTCCCTGTGGCCGGAGCTGCGGGCTCTTTAAATCACCGCTGTAGCCCCGCCACCGCTACCCCGCTATAACAGCATTTCACTTATAACACGGTAGTGATTTTTGGCTCCCCATGACTGTGTTATATCAGGGTAGAGATGTGTATATATATTTTAAACAATAATATAACCAGTTCAGTTCTAAAACTGCATGGATTCAGGGTGGGGGAATTTTTTTTTCCCCAAAGTGTCATACAAAAAGTATGATTTGTGTTGGATTCCATTTTTAGCAAATTTCTACCAGTCGGCTAAGAAAAGAGGAGGAGGAAGATGAAGAGGAGGAAGAAGAGGATGATGATGATGATGATGAATTGGAAGCTACCAAGGAAGAGAGATAACTTTAGGAACTGTTCTAAGTTTTTTTTTAACATGACAAGGCAGCCTGTCTTTGCTTAACAGCTTTTATATTTTAGATTGAGAATTTCACTGAGGTCATCCATTAAAATAATTACAAGCAGCAAGAAATTGGCAGCAACATTTAATCCTGTTCATTTGATTGGCTATTTGTTACTTGAACAGCAGGTCAGTCTTGAAGATTGTAACTAAGTGTATTGAAAATGGATGATTTCAGTAGATAGAAAATGAAAAGCAAATAACATTTCAATAGAATTACACTACAAGCTTGTATAGTCTATTTAATTTTAGTCAAACTTAATTTTTGTCTACTATTGCATTCAAAGTGATATACTGTAACATTTAATTATTGCCTAGATAGTGAACACAAGGATCCTTATTCTTAGGTCGAGCTGAGCTGTATTTGTCACAGGATTTGGGTAGCTGTATACTAGCTTCATTTCACCCTCTCTCCCAATCTTGGGGACAGGTTGTAATGCAGCTACTATTGCAACTTGTACCTGGCTATCCATAACCCCAAACAGCTGCGCTGGTTGCTCCAAAGCAGAATACAGAAGCGATCCTGGCATCTTGCCTTGCCTTGCCAATGCCCGTCTTATGGAGTAGGAGGCAGAGTAGCATATTGCTGTCTTCTGCCTTTCTGTTTCTTGGGGATTCCCCCAAACGGGAAAGCCTCAACTTGCTAGTTAAGCTAGCTTTTTGGTTTTTACACTACTGGGGTGGTGCAAATGGCTTGTATCAGAACCAAGGATCTAGTCCAAGAGTTTTTTTTCCCATACATCTTCCTTTTTACGTGAAAGTGCCTTCATGATAAAAGAACCATTGTATAAGTGTACATCGCCTTTTCATACTTGCCTTTTATACTAGTCAATTCAGTTACTGATTCTTGCCACTAGAGCAGTTATGGACAGTTGATACAAGATTTCAATGTATTTTCCTATACAAGTATCTCTTATACACATTCCTGTATCAAATTTATATTCAGTATTATTGTATGGAGTGAAAGTCTGTCTGCCAGATAGTTATTTCAGTATTTACTAATCTTAATCTGCAGTTATTGAAACTGTGTATATGATGGAAAAATAAAGGTTTTTAAGGAACTCCTTTTTTTTTGTCATTTGGAATTTTGACACCGTTTACTTATCTGTGTCCAGGAATGAGTAACACACAATCTAAATTAGTATCTTAAGTAGGCACTAGCTAAACTAAGTAATTTATAACTGGATTCTCTGGCATGTAAGACATTCTTTTAGATACTATGTGGAAAACAAAAGAATGCACTGAGGAATATTTCACAATTTATATTACATGGACAAGTGTAATCTTGAGGTGTTGATACTGTAGGATATTATAATACACCATTGTTTTGAGGAAAAATAAAACCTTGCTACAATGTAACTCTGGTGAAACTCCAGATGAATCTCTTAAAACATGTTAAAGCAGCAAAGAATCCTGTGGCACCTTATAGACTAACAGACGTTTTGGAGCATGAGCTTTCGTGGGTGAATACCCACTTCCTCAGATGCATGTAATGGAAATATCCAGGGGCAGGTATATATATGTGTGCTAGCAAGCAAGCTAGAGATAACGAGGTCAGTTCAATCAGGGAGGATGAGGCCCTGTTCTAGCAGTTGAGGTGTGAAAACCAAGAGAGGAGAAACTGGTTCTGTAATTGGCAAGCCATTCACAGTCTTTGTTCAATCCTGAGCTGATGGTGTCAAATTTGCAGATGAACTGAAGCTCAGCAGTTTCTCTTTGAAGTCTGGTCCTGAAGTTTTTTTGCTGCAGGATGGCCACCTTAAGGTCTGCTATAGTGTGGCCAGGGAGGTTGAAGTGCTCTCCTACAGGTTTTTGTATATTGCCATTCCTAATGTCTGATTTGTGTCCATTTATCCTTTTCCGTAGAGACTGTCCAGTTTGGCCGATGTACATAGCAGAGGGGCATTGCTGGCATATGATGGCGTATATTACATTGGTGGATGTGCAGGTGAATGAACCAGTGATGGTGTGGCTGATCTGGTTAGGTCAGACTTTCACTCCATACAATAATACTGAATATAAAATTAGACCTAACCAGATCAGCCACACCATCACTGGTTCATTCACCTGCACATCCACCAATGTAATATACGCCATCATATGCCAGCAATGCCCCTCTGCTATGTACATCGGCCAAACTGGACAGTCTCTACGGAAAAGGATAAATGGACACAAATCAGACATTAGGAATGGCAATATACAAAAACCTGTAGGAGAGCACTTCAACCTCCCTGGCCACACTATAGCAGACCTTAAGGTGGCCATCCTGCAGCAAAAAAACTTCAGGACCAGACTTCAAAGAGAAACTGCTGAGCTTCAGTTCATCTGCAAATTTGACACCATCAGCTCAGGATTGAACAAAGACTGTGAATGGCTTGCCAATTACAGAACCAGTTTCTCCTCTCTTGGTTTTCACACCTCAACTGCTAGAACAGGGCCTCATCCTCCCTGATTGAACTGACCTCGTTATCTCTAGCTTGCTTGCTAGCACACATATATATACCTGCCCCTGGATATTTCCATTACATGCATCTGAGGAAGTGGGTATTCACCCACGAAAGCTCATGCTCCAAAACGTCTGTTAGTCTATAAGGTGCCACAGGATTCTTTGCTGCTTTTACAGATCCAGACTAACACGGCTACCCTCTGATACTTAAAACATGTTGTAGTTCAGAAAAAAATCTGATAGGAACATGTAAAATAATTTTAGGAATGACATCTTACATATTAAAATAGAAATATTACAGTAAAAGTGTAGCCAGGGAACAGTTGATAAAGAGGAAAAGACTGAGCACTCATATGTGGACCTCCGATTACATCCTTTCCATTTCAGATACTAAGTCATCTAATCCATCACCCAAATGGACAAACTAGTTGACAGCTTCCTGGGTGTAGATAGCATAAAAGTGAGTTTTGTGCTGTATTTTTAAAAGGGGTGGGGAATAAGAGAGGCAATTACGATGTTCCAGCCAGACTTCATCTTTGGAGGTGACTAACAGTCAAATTGGCCCAATCTGGAGCATTAGCTAGGTATAGCAAGATGAAATTAAAAGTACAGTAGAAAAGGGCACAGTCATGAAGAATCATAAGGATTGTTGTAGCACAGGAAGGCAAATTACAGTCTGTGGGCCGGATCCGGACCACAGGATTGCCAGCCCCGTGGCAGAGTGGGGCTAAGACAGGTTCCCTGCCTACCCTGGCCCTGCTCCCGGAAGCGGCTGGCACCACATCCCTGCAGCCCATGGGAGAGCAAGTGGTGGCAGAGGGCTCCATGTGCTGCTCTTGTCAGCAGGCACTGTCCCCCACAGCTCCTATTGGCCAAGAATGGGGAACTACGGCCAATGGGAGCTTCAGGGGTGGTACCCACAGGTGAGGGCACACATGACAGAGCCTCCTTCCCCACCCCACCTGCCCAGTCAGTGCTGGACATGCTGGCCACTTCCAGGAGTGGCATGAGGCCAGGGAAGGCAGGAAGCCTGCTTTTGCCTCGCTGCATGCCACTGCCACCCCAGAGCCACTCGAGGTAAGCAGCACCAGGCTGGAACCTGAACCTCTCCTGCATCCCACACCCTAACCCCCTGTCCTGAGCCCCCTCCCGCACTCTGCACCCCAACCCCCTGCCCTGAGCCCCTTGCCGCACCCCAAGCCCCTTCCTGCACACTGCATCTCCTCCCACAACATGCACCCCAATCCCCTACCCCAGCCCAACATTCATGGCCCTGCATACAATTTTTTTCCCACCCAGATGTGGCCCTCAGACCAAAAAGTTTGTCCACCCGTTGTAGCAGCTGGAGTGTCAGAAGTCTACCACAATGTAACTGCATACAGCAAGCATGTGCTTCTGTGTTTTCAGAGTAAGGCTAGAAGAGACCACTGTGGTCATCTAGTCTGCCCTCCCGTATAAAACAGGCCCTAGAACTTCCCCAAAATAATTCCTTTGGCATATCTTTTAGAAAAAAATCCAGTCTTAATATAAAAATTGTCAGTGGTGGAGAAACCACCACAATCCTTGGTAAAATGTTTCACTGGCTGAACAACTACCTAGGGACATAAAGGGTAACAAGATGACATTTTATAAATATATGAGAAGCAAGAGGAAGACCAAGGAAAGGGTAAGCCCATTACTCAATGAGGAAGGAAAGACTATAACAGAATACAGCAATGGCCAGTGTTAAATGCCTTTTTTGGTTCAGTTTTCACTAAAAAAGTTAGCAGTGACTGGACAACTACCAGTGATAGTGAACATCAGTGTAAATGGGATAGGACCTGAGGCTAAAATAGGAAACAAGTAAAGAATGATTTAGACAATTCAGATGTCTTCAAGTGAGCAGGGCCTGATGAAATACATCCAAGAATACCTAAGGAAATGGCTAAAGATATTTCGGAGCCACAAGTGATTATCTTTTAGAACTCATGGAGGACAGGAGAGAGACCCTGAGAACTGGAAAAGGGCCAATATAGTATCTATCTATTAAAAGAGGGAATGAGGACAACCCAGGGAATTAGACCAGTCAGCTTAAATTCAGTACCTGGGAAGATAATAGAGCAAATAAATTTGTAAGCAACTAGAAGAAAATAAAGTGATCAGTCAATCTGCATTTGTCAAGAACAAATCAACCTAATATCCTCCTTTGGCAGGATACCAAGCCTCGTAGATAAGATGTGATACATCTTGACTTTCCTAAGACTTTTGATATTGTCTCATATAACTTCCTTATAAACAAACTAGAGAAACAGAGCCTAACTGTGGATGTACAACTGGCTGGAAAACTGTATTCAGTAGCTCTTCTTCGAGTGCTTGCTCATATCCATTCCAATTAGGTGTGCGCGCGCCGCGTGCATGTTCGTCGGAAGATTTTTACCCTAGCAACCCCCGGTGGGTCAGCTGGGCGCCCCCTGGAGTGGCGCTGCTATGGCGCCGGATATATACCCCTGCCGACCCAACCGCCCCTCAGTTCCTTCTTACCGCCCGTGTCGGTCGTTGGAACAGTGGGAGTGCGGTTTTATTAACCTCCAACTCCCTAGCTACTCGTAGTTCTCTAGTTATTTTTTTGTGTATGTAGTTCAAAGTTATATAGTTTTAATTAACTATATACTAACTATGAACAATAAAAATTAAGAGGGGTTCGGGGATTAGCCCCTTCCCCGCACCCGGTGCTGGGGCCCATGCCCGGTGCACCGGGTTTCAAACCATGCTCGGTCTGTCATAAGCCGATGCCGACAGGAGATCCACACAACTCCTGCCTTAAGTGCCTCAGGGAATCTCACCTGACAGATAAGTGTCACATTTGCAAGGATTTTAAACCGAGAACAAAAAAGGACCGGGACTTTCAGCGAAAGCAGGTTCTCTTGGAGGCGGCTCTTACTCCTCCGCCTTCGGCACCGAGCCCTGGTCAATCGGCGGGCAGAAGCGCCTCCTCGGCACTGGACTGCACCGGTACTGCCAAGGCCTCTTGGCACCGGCTGTCGCCGGCACCGCAGTCAATTCGGCATCGTTCCCTCTTCCCGAGGTCGAGAAAGCCTACGTCTCCTGCTGCTTCCATGCCACCTGCACCGCAGCCAGAGAGCTCATCTAAGTCGGATCGCCCGGCACTGACACCTGCCGCGGCACCGGCCACATCGGCACCGTCGATTCCGGTCCCACAAGAGCCGTCAAGTCCGGTGCCTGTCAGCTCCCCGCCGTGAGCCACAGTTGAGCTTACTATTCCATCCATGCCGGAGGCGTTCTCAACGGCGAGGGATCTGATTACTATGACAGAGTCAACGCTGCCTCAACCCCCAGCACCGCCGGTGCGGGTAATACAGTCTATCGGCAGGCCTGCCTTGATAAGACCATCCTCTGTCGGCACAGCACAGCGGCACCGTTCACGATCACGGTCCCGCAGACGTTCTAGGTCCCGTCGGCGCTCCCGCTCCCGACGCCGCTCACAGTCCCAGCACCGTTCTCCTCCTCGGTACCAGTCGCACTCGCGGCACCGTTCAGTATCCCGTTCGCCGGCCCGCTACTCTCGGCACCGTTCCAGCTCCCGGCACCACTCCAGGCACCGTGACTCCATAGCCACTCCCAACGTCGAGCCTCAAGATCTCGGTCGACCTCCCAGCATCGCTCCGGTCGCAGGTCCCTATTTCGTTCCCGGTGCCGGTATACCTCCCAGTACCTGTCCCCGGTGCCGAGTAGAGCAAGGTCCGCTAGAGACAGAGACTCTGCCCAGGGCTTTTCAGCCCCTCCATGGCCATCCAGACTCGCATCAGTGTCGTCCCACGCGGACAGCTCTTATGCACAGGACCGTGATTCTGATGTGCCCACCAGAGTCTTCCAAGAGACCCAGGCCCAGGATCAAGGACCCCATCAGTGGTCTTTCTGGACACCTTGGGCGTACCACTGGGCCCAAGGCGCACCAGTAGTTCCGTCCCGCTCTGTCCCATCAGAGCACCGAGTGCCAGAGGCGACGGTTAGCCGTCCCCCTCCGACTGCTACGGAGGAAGCCCCAGTTCACCCACCGGACTCCCAAGTTCCACTGGAGCAGGAGGTCGCCCAAGAGCAAGAGACCACACAGGACCCGCTCGTCGCCAGCATCTCCTCTTCCTCTTCTCCAGATGAGGCGGTGGCAGGAACATCCTCCTCGGGCCCTCCTCCAATCGACCTGAGAGCCCATCAGGACCTCCAAAGGAGGGTAGCACTCAATATGAACCTCCAGGTAGAGGAGGTCCCGGAGGTAGAGGACCCGGTAGTGGACATTCTATGCCCCCCCTAGAGTGGCCCTACCGTTTATGCAGACCATCCAGGCCAATGCCGATACTATATGGCAGTCTCCAGCCTCTATCCCTCCTGCAGCCAGGGGAGTTGAGTATAAATATATGGTGCCCTCTAAAGGGTACGAGTACTTATATGTCCATCCTCCTCCCTGCTCACTAGTCGTCCAGTCTGTTAATGAGAGGGAACACCATGGCCAGCAGGCACCAGCCCCGAAATCGAAGGAGGCTAGGCAAATGGACTTACTCGGCCACAAAGTGTCCTTGGCAGGTGCCCTACAGCTCCGGGTGGCAAATCAACAAGCCTTGCTTAGCCGCTATAATTATAACACCTGGGTGGCGGTGGATAAGTTTATGGAGCTTATCCCTCAAGAATCCCGCCAAGAGTTCGCTGCCCTCTTGAAGGAATGGAAAAAGGTGGCCAGAACTTCCCTCCAGGCCTCGTTGGATGCAGCCGACTCAGCAGCCAGGACTCTGGCCTCGGGTGTTGCCATGAGGCGCATCTCATGGCTTCAGGTTTCAAGCCTCCCACCGGAGCTGCAGTATACCATTCAGGACTTGCCATTTGATGGTAAAGGCCTCTTCTCGGAAAAGACTGACCCCAGGCTGCAAAGCCTGAAGGACAACAGGGTCATAATGCGCTCTCTCGGCATGCATACGCCGGTGACCCAACGCAGGCCTTTCCGTCCCCAGCCTCACCGCCCATACTCTGCGCCTAGAGAAAGACAGGACTTTGGCAGGCGGCGCGGCCGAGGTGGTCGCAGACGACCATCAGGACCCCAAGGGGGCCAAAATCAACATCCCTCAAAACCACCACCGGGACCAAAGATGAACTTTTGAAGGTGTGCCCGAGGGCAGCATACCAGTTGCAGGCCAGAATCCCTCTCCTCCCTTCTCCAACCGTCTCTCCTACTTCCTCCCGGCGTGGTCCCAGTTAACTTCTGATCGCTGGGTCCTACGCACGGTGGAGTATGGGTACCACCTCCAATTTATTTCAACCCCGTCCTCCCACCCTCCAACCCTGTCCCTCTTCAGGGACCCCTCTCACGAGCAATTCCTCTTACAAGAGGTGCGGACGCTCCTCGCCATGGGAGCTATAGAGGAGGTACCAATGGACGAAAGGGGCAAGGGGTTTTACTCCCATTATTTCCTAATCTCCAAGTCGAAGGGAGGTCTCAGACCTATCCTAGACCTGCGAGGACTCAACCAGTTTATGATAAAGTTGAAGTTCCACATGGTGTCCCTGGGGACCATTATCCCGTCCTTGGATCCTGGAGATTGGTATGCCGCCCTCGATATGAAGGACGCGAACTTTCACACTGCCATTTTTCCTCCGCACAGGAGATACCTCTGCTTTATAGCCAACCATCAGCACTTCCAGTTTACGGTCCTGCCGTTTGGCCTTTCTACAGCCCCAAGGGTATTTACAAAGTGTATGCCCGTAGTCGCCGCCTACCTCCACTGACGTCGGATACACGTTTTTCCGTATCTGGATGATTGGCTCATCCGAGGGGCCTCCAAGACACAAGTCACTCAGCATGTGGGCATCGTCAAGGACCTAGTCACACGTCTAGGCCTGATGATCAATATAGAAAAATCCACTCTGGTTCCCATGCAGAGGTTAGACTTCATAGGAGCTATCCTGGACTCCAGTCTAGCCAAAGCCTGCTTACTACAGCCGCGGTTTCAGGCAATGGCAACAATCATCCGAGGTCTACAGAATTTCCCGACGACCTCGGCTCGCACTTGTCTCGGTCTCCTGGGTCACATGGTTGCCTGCACGTTTGTAACC
This sequence comes from Gopherus flavomarginatus, assembly GCF_025201925.1. Lineage (NCBI taxonomy): Eukaryota > Metazoa > Chordata > Testudines > Testudinidae > Gopherus > Gopherus flavomarginatus. The sequence continues at coordinate 256,753,447 of NC_066618.1, forward strand.
AAACATGCCAGGCTCCGCCTCCGTCTGCTCCAAGTTTGGCTCAACTCGGTATAGCGCCCGGGCAGGGACCCAATAGACACGATAGTCACCATTCCCCCGAGCACCCTAGGCTCCCTAGAATGGTGGCTATCTCCCTCCCTGGTGTGTGCAGGGATGCCGTTCCATCCGCCCCAACCCTCAATGTCCCTGATGACGGACACGTCATTTCTCAGCTGGGGTGCTCACCTCGGTCACCTTCGTACTCAAGGCCTTTGGTCATCTCAGGAGCCAGCATTACACATAAATGTCCGAGAACTGAGAGCAGTCCGCCTGGCGTGCCAGGCGTTCCAGCAACAGTTGCGAGGCCGTTGTGTCTCAGTGTTTACAGACAACACAACGGCCATGTACTACATAAACAAACAGGGAGGGACACGATCCTCCCCCCTTTGTCAGGAGGCCATCCAACTCTGGGACTTTTGCGTTGCCCACTCGATAGATCTGGTAGTGTCCTTTCTCCCAGGCGTTCGGAACACTCTGGCGGATCAACTCAGCAGGTCTTTCCTGTCTCATGAGTGGTCAGTCCGCCCCGATGTTATTCATTGTTTTCCAGAAGTAGGGATTTCCTCACATAGACCTGTTCGCTTCCCGCGAGAACAGGAAATGCCAGATGTTCTGCTCCTTCCAAGGTCTCTCCCTGGGATCGATCTCGGACGCTTTCCTGATGCTGTGAAAGAGCCAGCTCCTTTATGCCTTCCCACCATTCCCGCTGGTTCACAAGATCCTGCTAAAACTCCACAGAGACAGAGCGCGCATCATCATGATCGCTCCAGCGTGGCCCAGGCAGCACTGGTACACCACGTTGCTCGACCTGTCGATAGCCAACCCAATTACCCTGCCACTCCACCCAGACCTCATAACTCAGGACCACGGCAGACTTCACCACCCGGACCTGCAGGCCCTTCACCTCACGGCGTGGCTGCTGCGTGGCTAAACCGGTCAGAGTTACATTGCTCTGCATCAGTACAACAACTTCTCCTGGGTAGCAGGAAACCTTCCACCTGGTCAACGTATCTGGCCAAGTGGAAGCGTTTCTCCTGCTGGTGCAAAACGCTTAATCTTACTCCCACTGAGGTCTTGATCCCCTCTATTTTGGACTACCTCTGGTCTCTCAAACAGCAGGGCCTAGCAGTATCATCACCGAGGGTACACTTGGCAGCCATCTCTACCACCTTCCACCCAGGCAAAGGTGTCTCACACTCCCTGGACGTCCGTAGAGCGCTCACTTTTTATATTGAGTTCCTCCCTTTCGTAAAATGCCCCAACTCTTTGTTGCAGTAGCAGACCGAATGAAAAGCCTACCTGTTTCCTCTCAGAGGATCTCATCTTGGGTGACGGCGTGCATCCGCACTTGTTATAATTTGGCTCATATTTCCCCAAGCCACATCACTGTGCATTCTACCAGGGCTCAGGCTTCATCTGCTGCCTTTCTGGCTCGTGTACCTATCCAGGAGATATGTCACGCAGCTACCTGCTCCTCAGTCCACACCTTTGCTTCACATTATGCTCTGGTTCAACAGTCCAGAGATGATGCAGCCTTTGACTCAGCAGTTTTGCATTCTGCAACATCTCACTCCGACCCCACGGCCTAGGTAAGGCTTGGGAATCACCTAATTGGAATGGATATGAGCAAGCACTCGAAGAAAAGACTGTTACTCACCTTTGTAACTGTTGTTCTTCAAGATGTGTTGCTCATATCCATTCCAAACCCGCCCTCCTTCCCCACTGTCAGAGTAGCCGGCAAGAAGGAATTGAGAGGCGGTTGGGTCGGCAGGGGTATATATCCAACGCCATAGCAGCACCACTCCAGGGGGTGCCCAGCCGACCCACCGAGCGTTGCTAGGGTAAAAATCTTCTGATGAACGTGCACGTGGCGCGCACACACCTAATTGGAATGGATATGAGCAACACATCTCGAAGAACAACAGTTACAAATGTGAGTAACCGTCTTTTATCAATGGTTCACAACTGATCTGGAAGGGTATATCGAGTGGGGTTGCACAGGGATCTGGCCTAGGTCCAGTTCTATTCAGTATCTTCGTAAGTGATTTGGATAATGGCATAGAGTACACTTATAAAGTCTGTGGATAATACAGAGCTGGGAAGGGTTTACAAGTGCTTTAGAGGACAGAATTAGAATTCAAAATGATCTGGACAAATTGGAGAAATGATCTGAAATAGAGAGGATGAAATTCAACACAGAACAAATGCAAAATACTACCTTTAGGAAGGAATAATTGCACAAATACAAAACGGGAAAAAGATTGCCTAGAGAGAAGTACTGCAAAAAAGTATCTGAGTTATAGTGGATCACGAACTAAGTAAGTCAACAATGGAACTCTTACAAAAAAAAAAGCAAACATTCTAGGATGTATTAGTACGAGTGTTGTAAGCAAGACATGAGAAGGCATTCTTCCACTCTATTCAGCAATGATAAGGCCTCAGCTGGAGGACTGTGTCCAGTTCTGGGTACCACACTTCAGGAAAGATGTGGACAAATTGGAGAAGGTCCAGAGAACAGCAACAAAAATAAATTAAAGGTCTAGAAAACATGACTTATGAGTAAAGATTGAAAAAACTGGGTTTGTTTAGTCTGAAGAAGAGAAGACTCAGAGAAGACATGAGTCTTCAAGTACATAAAAGGTTGTTATAAAGAAGAGGGTGATAAATTGTTCTCCTTAATCACCGGGGACAGGACAAGAAGCAATGGTCTTAAATTGTAGCAAGGGAGATTTTGGTTAGCCATTAGGAAAAAATTCCTAAATGAGGTTAAGCACTGGAACAAGTCATTGAGGAAGGCTGTGGAATCTCTACCACTGGAGATTTTTAAGAACAGGTTAGAAAAAGACCTGTCAGGAATGGTCTAAATAATATTTAGTCCTGCCACCGTGCAGGGGAAGGGACTAGATGACCTACTGAGGTCCCTTCCAGTCCTACACTGCTATGATTACTCTCACTGTTAAAAATGTACACCTTATTTCCAGTCTGAATTTGTCTGGATACAACTTCCAGGCATTGGATTGTTGTATCTTTCTCTGCTAGACTGAAGAGCCCGTTATCAAATATTTGTTCCCCACGTAAGTATTCACAGATTGTAATTCAATTACCCATATCCCATCTCTTCGTTAAAGTAAAGGGATTGAGCTCCTTGATTCTGTCACTATAAGCAGGAGCGGCGCCAGGGTTTCTGACGCCCTAGGTGGACGGCCATTTCGCCGCCCCCCGCAGCCCCGGTGGACCTACCGCAGTCACGCCGGCAGGCGGTCCGCTGGTCCAAAGGCTCCGGAGGACCTGCCGCAGGCATGACTGCGGTAGGTCCGCCGAAGCCTTTAGACCAGTGGACCGTCCGCCAAAATGACTGCGGCAGCTCCACTAGAGCCTTTCCAGCAGTGGACTGTCTGCCACCATAACTGCGGTAGATCCACCAGACCCGCATGCCGCCCCCCCGGCAAAATAGCGCCCCCCAAAATTTCTGGCGCCCTAGACCATTGCTTAGGTCGCCTAAATGGTAGCGCCAGCCCTGACTATAAGGCATGTTTTCTAATCCTTTAATCATTCTCCAGGCTTTCCTCTTCACCTTCTCTCATTTATCAACATCCTTCCTGAATTGTGGGCACCAGAACAGCACACAATATTCCAGCAGCAGTCACACCAGTTCCAAATATGGAGGTAAAATAACCTCTCTGCTCCTATTCAAAGTTCCCATTTATGCATCCTGGGATCACATTAGTTCTTTTCGCCACAGTGTCACACTTGGAGCTCATGTTCAGCTGACTATCCACCACAACCGCTAAATCTTTTTCAGTCACTGCTTTTACGATACGGTATGGGGTACATTCTTGGTTCCCCCATGTACATATTTACATTTAGCTATATTAAAACATCTATAGTATGCATGTACAGTTTACCAAGCAATCTTTTAAACAGTACTTTTGATTAGAATGTAACTTGACAATGAACACTTGTTGCAGCCACAATACTGTGAGCTGGACAATTTTAACCTGGTTTCTAAATTGCTCAATTTAATAAGAATTTTGAAAAGTGACCTGCAAAAGTGCAAAATATGGACTTAATCCCTTTTGCTGTATTTATGATGCATGAGAAGGATATGAAAGGTTTGTTTTAATACTTCCTGCTTGTTTCTTAGAAAATATCTGAATCTATAATGTATCTGAGAAACTAGAGAAGAGTGGTCTAATCTCACAAAAAACATAGCTGAGGAATTGAGAGCAATGAATTTTTAGTTCCACTACTTTGAACTGTTTTTGTTGCCATCTACTTAATATCTGACATTCCCCTCATCCCCCTTCAGTTATTGTGGGGGAGAGTTTTCTATACACATTAAAACCTCCAACCTCTGTTCCCGTAAAAGCAGGGGAATCTAGATTTGACATTTTTGGAATTTCTAAGGCAGAAAGATCCATTATACCTATACTTCTAGGCTTTAATATGTCATAAGTGGGGGAGGGGTGATGCAAAATAATTATTTTGAGTTATATATAATTCAGAATAAATGTAATGTGATCAAGACCTGTGTGAACTATTACCTTTTTGCATACAATTTAATTCCTGGACTTGTGTGAAGAGGTATGAAGTGCACTTCCTGAAGTGTCATTTACAACAAGGGATCGTGTGAGATATCTCCACCAGTGCTCATGTTTGATTATATAGATGGTTTTACCATAGCCTCAGTTTGAATTAATAGCAGGGGTGGGGGAAGGGGAGGTGAGGTGGAAAAGTCAAACACTGGCCTCCCTAAATACAAAGCACAGTATGGAATATAAAAACAACCAAATTCAGGAACTGACATGAAAGAACACTTGTCTTTTTTTCAGCCTTACAATCTATAAACCAGTGAATCAAATGCTCAAGATTCTAGTTGGGAAGCCTTTCCTTATTTTATTCTAGATCTGAAAACAGACCTCACAAATTTGTATTTTCACATTCTTGTAAAACTGTCAAGTAGTACTTCAAGTACAGATATAGTGAAAAAATTGAGTGAAAGTGACACCTCCTTCAGCAGACCTATGCTCCTATGTAGTACAAGGCATAGGATTTTGACTAATCCATTTTTATTATCAGTAGAGTGTAGAACTGTTCTCACTTCTGCATTATCAATAGCAGTAGCTTAGTTCTGATTGTGGAATATTTAAAAATAGGAATGAGAAGGCTGCATAAATGCTGGGTGTTAGTTCTTCAGCACATTTTTCCCTAGCACTTAAGGCTTTGGGGCCACTGATGGTAGCAGAAGCCAGGCTCCTTAATTGTTACTGCACACCAGCCCCTGCTGAGTATACATGCTGCTCTTCGGAAAATACCAGTCAGTTCCTTCTTGACTTTAATCAGCAATGAGCATATCACTCTCCTGCAAACCTCAACACTTAATCAGATCCCAAATATACCTTGTTATCTTTCACCTCTGCCTTAATGACAAGTACCTGAGACCTACCTGTTCCAGATCATTAGCATAGTGGTGATTTTGGCATGCCACACTGCTGCCTGAGCCTAGCTCAGTGAGGTTAACATTTGTTCTACTGGTCCAGCACTTTCCTTGCCAATGAGTTATTTCCTGTACTTCAGGAATGGCATCTAAGAAGGAAGACTGCTCAGCAGCTTCAGACTCTGTCAGAACAGCATCAAAGAGAGGACAATGATTGTGGCGGATTCTGAAGCAGAGGGAACAACAGTGTGCTGCATTGCCAGATATATTCGCAGATTAATAAAACATCAGCCCAGTGTCTCAAAAGATACAAATTCAATGTTACAGTTTAAGCCATCCAAGAATGCTTAGTGCCACCACTGCCTGCATCAATACAGACCAGATCCAACTCGACTTTCAGTTTGAGATTGAGTTTGTTCTATCTGGAGGCACTGCCCCCATCTCTTTGATACCGGGGAATAGAGAATTTATCTAAGCAGGTAGATAATATGTAAAAATACTGGAGAACTAGGCTTCCAGCTACCTTTTCCCAGTACAGTAATGCAGCTCATCAGCATCCTTTCCCAATAATTTTCCTCTAAGCCAGATGAATTGAGTATTGCAATGTACTTTTCTAAAGACTCTATCTAGGACTTGTATGATGTGTCTGAAAGTAACTGAACCATGGTAGAATATGACTGTAGCTAACCTAGAAAGCCAAAATGTAACACTCAAGAAAGCCCTGACATATTAAGAAAGCCATGATAGGTACATATTTTTCATGGCAACATTTCTTTGTTAAATAATGTTCTTCTGGCATTTCCACCACTGGAGGTTGCAGGGGATCAGTGCTTACTATTACATCCAAGACCATTATAAATTATGGGTGACCTGCAAGAGGTTTAAATTTTACTCCTTAATAGTGTATGAAGATGACCTTTATGGATTTTTGCCATAGAAAAATGAGGAATATCGAGTTGGATCTTTCCTAAGGATTTCATTGATGTCGCTGGCTCTGAGTTTATATGGTAAAGGGGCAGAGGTCTAAATCTTTATCAAAGCCATCTTTTCTTTTCACTGTTCATTAGTCACTGGAGTTAAACATGGTAAAAAAATGGGTTTTTAACAGTCTACCCAAAATATCTTCCCCTGTACATTAGTTAGTTTTATTTCTTACCGTGTACAATTACTGAAAGATTCCGTTTTCCCTATCATAACTGTTGGTTCTAGCCTATCGATAAAAAGAACTTGCCAGTAAAATATATAATGAACTACAGCCCTGGAGATGGAGAAGCCATTTTATATAGACAGCTGCATAGAACTACACACTTCAAAGAAACAGCAAATATGTTGTGAGATTTATATATTTTTACTTCCAGATGCCTGTTAGTACGCAGCATAAAGATTCTAAAACTTCAAAAATGCAGGAACTTGGTTGAAAGAATTAGCAATTTTTTCCATTAGTTGAGATACTGGGTTTTGTAAGAGCTGGAAGAATTGTGGACTTTAAAATAAGTTAAAAGTAGTGTACAGAAATCTTACCAAAACCTTTTTCCAGATGAAATTTATTATATTTTGTATTTGTCACTGCAATGACAGATTTCCTGTCTGGAATTTTTTTCTAACTCAGAGATTAGACAAAATTATGTTCACTTTATTTTGACAACTCTCTGGAATAGTAGTTTTGATATTGATTTTAAGTGCTATTTCAAAATAAAAACTGGCAGGAGGACTCAAAACCAGCTTACTACGAAACTACTTTCAACTAGAAATTTAAATGTGAGGCAAGAGTAGGTAAAATTTTTAAACGCAACTCAGGAGCCTAAGTCACTTTTGGAAGTTTTACTGTATCTCTTAATTTCTCAGCTCACAGGTTTCTCCATGTACAGGCAGAGCAATGCCTTTTCCATCTTTAAAGCAGAAGTATTGAAAGCCATTTTCCTAGCCTTTGAAAAAAAGATGGGACTACTCACAAGGAACATTCAAAAACAGTTACCATTTAAATTCTTTATTTAAGAAAAATATAAGAGATGATAATGCTGCTTGCTCTTCTTCTTCTATTCCTAACATTAGTACACAAAATAAATTTCTGAATGATAGAAAAAATTTCAGTAGCAATAAAGCGGCCAGAAGTTTTCCAGCATTTCATTTTTAAAAATTTGGTAAAAGTAATTAAGCTTTTCCTATAGCAAATTGTTTAATGTGTTACAGATCTCATGTGAAGTTTTATGCAAGCTTGTGTTCCTATAAGTAGGTAACATTTAACAAATCCCCATCATAAGCAAACTTTATTTTGATTAAAATCCAAACTGATTTCAAGTCATTATTACTTTCATGGTGTCCCAGATAAGATTAGTAAGGGGAAAAAATGCACTGTATGGCATGCTTGTGTGATATATGAATGTTTTTGATTAATCAGCCCCTCCTCTTTCAATTCAAAAGGCAGGCTGTTTCATCTACATGCCTTTTTTACTGCCAAAAACTGCTCTCTCTTATTGACAGTTCTGGCTCTTCATCTGCTCCTTTTAACCTTTCTCCATTGATATGCAGTGGCACACACTAACCCTCATATCCAGATCATACAAAACCCCAGAAATTCATTGGCCAAGGAGTAAGAAAACCTAAACTTCTCTCTCTTCTACAGTACAAGAATGCTGGCAAACACTCATGGAACTCACATGAACAGTGCTTTACATGATGAAGGCATCAGCAGAACTAAAAGTTATTACAAAAACTCAGAACTGTTCTAAAATACAGTAATAAGCCACAACTCTGTATAGTTTAGAGCTATCAGTAAGAGTGCCACTATCACGATTGAGATTTTTTACCTTATTCCCTTACACTACTTGCAATGAATTAAACTGTGTATTAATATTTACTGTTTGAATTGTAAGAAGGTAGTTACAATAGGGAACTCATGCATTAAAATGATACTGTGGGGGTCTCTGACAGTCAGATAAAAGACAGGGTAGACTTTTAAGCATCTAAATTCTATTAGTTCAGTTTTGTAAATCTCCCACTCAATTTAAACAATCATGTTTTGATCTTGCTATATCTTATAATGCAAAGTATATCACAAATAGAGGGAACCTAACTTATTTTCTGAACTACAAAAGAAACAAGAAGCAACCTCACTTTCTATTGCTCATTTCAATTTTAAAAGTAGCAGCATACTACTTAGAAAAGCATTCTAAACATCTAGATTTAAGCCAAGGTCTTTGTCATTCCTATAGGAAAAGGTCAGTAAATAACTGGATGTAACTGAGTAGGTGCCATTGACATGCTGTCAGATGTTAGTAAGTCTGTACAGCATGGTCACTGAACTAGCTTGCATTTAAGAATTTTGTTGTAACTACCAACTTATTCCTAATAATAGTTTCAAGAATGTGGATATGGGACACTAAAAAACCCATATCCTACTTTCACTCTCCACTGTTGACAATATACTACGCTGAGACAGAACAGAAAATCCCACCAGATTTTGAACATAGATTTCAGAGGAGCGGTTCTCAACCCAGCTGTGTGCTAAAAAAAATTCAAAATTTGTCGCTCTGGTCTGGTAGGGGGAAGGGCTGGCTGAGGAAAAGACAGTGCCTGGCAGCCTAGAGGAGCGCTCCTAACAGCAGGGCGCTGGTAAGTGCCGTAGGGGTGCAGAAGAGTGGGTCTCTGGGCAGGTTTGGGGGGGGGGGTCGCGTGCTTGGAACTAGGAGTTTGCAGGGGTCTGCAGCACCTCCAGGTTTTAGGTGAGCTCTGCTCCTGGACCCGTACCTCGGGCCTGGCTGACGACCTGCACCAGGTGCTCCGCTCCTAGCTAGCCACCAGGCACCCCGGCTACCTGGCTCCATGTGGCAGGCTCCTGGGGTCCAGGTTGCGGGGTCCGGCTGCCGGCCCCACACAACAGGTCCTGGGGTCCAGCTGCTGGTTGCGATCCTGATCCCGCCCTGTGAAGGGGTCTCTGGGTGCAGGGCACTGGGCATACAGGACTGTGGGAAATTTTTTAGGGGGGAAGGGAGCGGAGGCACTGTGGTTCTCAACCTGCGGCCCACAATGATAAATAGGTTGAGAACCAGTTTTAGAGTCAAAAGTGACCAACATGTGCAAAGAGCAGTGTATACTGAATATCCATTTTTCACCCCTTCCATGAATGATGGTCAGCATGATTCTGACCAAGGGTTCGATGAATAAGTGTACACAAAGAAATTTTAAACAGGTAATCCACATAGCTGTAAATCCTTTTATTTATTTTTTTTAAAAGTTGCACAGCCAGCTAACATGAACAGGAAACTAATTTTATGAGAATAACTTGAGATGCCTGTGACCACGTGAAACTGAACAAGACTAAACAGTTTACACATAAGAAATTCACTCATGTTTACAGTTTACCTATTCTAAAATATATATATAGGGTTGACTATAGCCCCAAGGATATTTAGTAATGAAGGTGGCACTGAAATTGTTCTCTTTGACTAGTCTGTACAACCAAGTCAACCAGCGGTTTTACGTTTTCAAAGGATGCAAAGAGTCATGGAACCATTGAACGAAAGCACAACTAAAAAAAACCCCAAATGCATTACAACTCCATGTTTGCATGTCTCAATATCAAGAACAAAGTCAACGGACAATCCATTAGGATTACTGAGCCCTCCATCTGCCATAAAAATAAAAATAAACATAATACACTTCTAAGATGTCTTCTAAAAAACCTTACAGATGTCAATTTGAACCAATGCAAAATAACTAAACATGACACTATTTACAACTTCCTCTCTTTATGGAAACTGTTTCTTCTGCATCTTCCAGTAACAAAAAATTGTAAATAAGAATCCATCTTACCCCATCAATACTGTGATGTCTAGAATTTTTAATCTGAGAAACATTTTCTCTTTAAAGCAAGCTTAGCTTAACTTTACGTGGGCCAATTGGTCTATCATTTAGCTCATTAATAGCAGCCATTGCTTCCTCATAATTTGTCATAGCAACAATGGCATCACCTGAAGGTAATCCGTGTTCATTACACTGTATAGAAACAGATTCTGGAATGACACCATAGCCATAGAAAAAATCCAAAATTTCATTAGGGGTGGCTCTGAATGGCAAATTCTTTAATCTAATAGGAGTTACACGATCAGAACCACCACTGAAATTTGGATCAGACATAAATCTTCCCTCAGAAAAGCCTCCCATGTTATTGTTTCCATAATCCATCCTACCAAAAGGTTCACTATCACCACCAAAATCCATAAAAGGTGGAGGACCTCGAAAATCCTCAGGAGGTCGTCTAACATCAGAAGGATGCCTAAAGCTCCCAGGAGGACCAAATGAGTGCATAGGTAGTCCTTGTGGTTGTCCAGGTGGTGAACCAGCTGGACGGGAATGCTCACCTCTATCATATGCCTGCATTTTTCCACTTGGTGCTGATGGTGGAACATTTAAACCAAACTCCTGCATCTGTTCTTCAGATATAAGTCTTAGTAGTACCTCTGTTCCCAAGAACCTTCGACGATTTAAACTTTCTGCTTTCATTGCCTGCTCTTCAGATTTAAATTTTACCAATGCTTCTCCCAGCCCAACTCCTTTGTCATCATAAAGCAAGTAGACATCATCTTCATCAATAGCAAACCCCGCAAAGAACTTTTGTACTTCAACTTTTGTCACATCAAATGGAAAGTTTCTTATATATATGCACATCTTTGGGCCAGAATGCCCCTCCCGATAACTTTTTTCCGATACAGCCTGTCCAGGCCGATCTCTTTCTTGTGAGCTCTTCCTCTCATATGACTCAATTAGTTTCAACATAGATTTTCTAGAAATAGGAAAAATGTAAACAGGACGATTGAAAAGAGACATCCTGTGATATTCCAGAGCAATATCAAAATCTTTCTGATTCTTCAACATCAAAAACGCATTTCTTGTCCTCCTTTGATGCTTGTCCAGTAAAAACTTGATTTGGTTGTTAGACACATCCAGCTTTCCAAAGAAAGTTCTCAGATCTTTCTTCTCAAGATAGGTATGTAGATTTCTTAAGTGTAAGTAAAATTCCTGGCCACGAGGTGAACGAGAGCGCGTTCTTTGTCTCCTTGGAGGAGATCTTGAATGAGAATGTTTTCTTGAATGAGTATAGTTTGAACCTCTTGTTGGAGAACGCTCTTTGCTTAAGTAACGAGCAATCTCATTCTTCATGTCTATCCTGCCACCATGTTCAATCCACTGTTCTTCAGTAGCTAGACTTATTTCTATAAATCTTGGACCCATGTATTGTCTATGACGTTTAAGTCCTTCTAAGGCACCATGAGGTGTAGCAAATTTTACCAAACCGTCACCATTATTTAGGCCATTGCGACGTTTTATAAAGATCACTTCCTCTACTCGTAATCCAGAAAAGAAAGCACGTACTTCATCTTCTGTTGCAGAGTACGGTATGCCATGTAGAAATAAATAAACATCATCTGAACTCAGTGACTCCTTTCTTGACTGGTTATAGTTTGATTTAGGTATACCTGGATCACCATGTCTTGTGCCATTGGTATGAAAGCCAGACTCTGGGTGATTTGATGGAACATAACCAGATTTATTTATTCCTTTTGTAATAGCTGCAACTAAGTTTGAAAGGTTCCCAACACCTGATGCACCAGAATTACTACCACCTGTTCGTCTAGACCCAGACATTGGTTCTCTTCCCCCACGATCAAATCTTTTCCGGCTCATTTCTATTGTATTTTGCATTTCAGTCTTGCTGCTGAGAAAGAGCTCTATAGGGGAGTCTTTGATAAGCTCTCCTGAACAGCTCATGGCACGTCGTGCATCTTCATCTGTTGCAAATATTATAAAAGCCTCCCCAGTTTCTCCTCCAATAATATGCACTCCTCCATCAGGAATATTCAATCCCGAGAAGAAACGGCGAATATCTGCAGGACCCGCAACAACAGGAAGCCCCTGTAAACGGATGACTACAGCCATTCTGAGCTCAACCCACAGCAAAAATCACCTGCAGACAAAAAGGTACACATGATAGCAAGTCTTTAGTACTCATCTATTACAGTATCTTAATATATAAGCTAGAGCCTTTTTAAGGAAGGTCCCTGCCTCAATCAATCAAGATTTATGAAATCAAAAACTCTCAAATTCAAATCAATCAGTGACCCTATTTTAATCTTAAAGTTGATTAAGTAGTCGGAATAATTAGCTACTCCACCTGGATGTATGCACATAACTGTCAATATTCCCTATCTTAAGGGCAACAAAATCCACGTAAGTCACTCTTCTCACCATCCAAGATAAGTAAGGAATGCCTCAAGTCCTTCTTGGCATGGTTGCTACCTGCCAGAAATCTCTACCTGATACTAAGGACCAAAATCTTCTGTTTTAGTGTTAACAGGACACTTTCCATCATAGCACTGTGAAGTCTAGGTAGAAGATTACAGACAAAAAGGATAACTACTTCACTGAGAAGTAAAGTAATTCATCAACAATGATGAATTTAGACTTTCAGACAAGTTGGTCTACCAACTGACCAGTTCTGCTCACCAACGGGTATGTTTATTCAGCGTTCAACAACGTTGCCTCTTTCAGGTAGTCAGGATGCTAACTGCAGCAGCCACATGCACTCAGGAGAGTACGTCCTAATTCCCAGTCATAAGTATGTGAGAAAAGGCCATGCGTGATCTTTGACAATATTCAGTGATAAGCATTAAGCCTTAGGCAGCTTACCTGTTTTTGCTTGGAAGACCTGATAAATTCTGTAAAATCAACTTAACTGTGGAAAGAAAATGAAACATAATTAATGGCTGATATTTGAATTTTGGTTTACATATTGTGCCACATTACTGTGGCATGTCCATATCAATGGATAACATTAACAGCCAAGCACTGAATTGAAACCACAATTTTGAGTAATATGGAGAATTCCTTCCTTGTTCCAAGAGAAATATAAGTGAGACATACTGTATTTCGGCACACTGCTATGCATTGCATCTCTGTCTGTGAATCCGTTTTAGATGTAGTAAAGGAAATTCAAATGTTAAGAGTGACGTCTGCAAATGATGTAAACATGCTGAGATTAACTGGTCATCAATTGTGCCACACTGAACTGTTGAAATTCAACCGAACTGCCAATAAGGTAGAGGGAAAACCCTCTGTTACTTCAGTCCTTGAAAGGTGTATAAATCCAGCTCAAGATTACATGTCCAATTCTTCTGAAATCCACCTGCTTTTGAAGTGCATGACAAAACATGCTAATCACCACCAGTCCAATATTGCACTGAAGATAGACAATCACATGAAAGAGCCAAAAATCCCAAACAGATTTCAATGAGTACATGAATTTACAAACAAATCTCATTTGCACGGTTTTCCACCCGCAAGTGCTTGCTGCATTCCAAACACGCAGCCAAGAACCACTGAATGTGCTCTGACAAACTACAGGATTATATACAGCTATATTACAGAAACAAGGCAAACCCATGCACTGAATTACTACCAAATTATTATTCTTTTTTTAACAAGCTACTACTGACAATTAAGAATGCTACCACATTATACAGAAAACCCTAGTTTATCACAAATATAAGATACCAAACTGACTACCCTACATTTTTCAGATTTCTGATCCACTTACATCTACTAATCACAAAAGCTGATCACACTTCACCTGTATTAGCACCAAAAAAGCCCAAATTTTGGTATCTGAAAGACCTTAATTTACTTCTAAACTGTCAGAATACTTCCTTTCTATAGGCAAGTCTGTAAGCTAGAAAAGACTGAATGTTTGATAATTGCACTTGTAGATAAACAGCTCCTCACATCTGTATATGCTATCTTCTCAATAGATGAAACAGCAATGCCAAGGTGCAAGGAAAGAATTCAATGGGAGAGAGAATTCTCTGAAAGGGCCTTCGTTTCTTGAAAAGTCAAATCCATTTGCCCACTAATTCATGTAGCATTCTGATGTAGTCTTTCAGCAGTTTTCTAGACCTTTCTGTGTTCCTATGACCAAAAATCATTTGCCAATATTTTGTCGTCAACCCAGAACCAGGTACACTCAGTACTCCTGTGATGACAACTGTCAAGTTTCTCCATTGTACACCATGGACACAATAAACAACTTCTCGTGCCTGAGCCAGACAAGTTAATTTCAGATCGCCACATAAAATAAAATCAATGTTAAGCTGTTCCACAGATAGAAATGCAAGTTAAACTAATAAATTTTTGCTAGCTGTTCATCCAAACAATCAAGAGATGGTAACAAATGTAGACAAGTCATTAGATGGCTTAAATGAATAACCCAAGGAGATGAAATGTAGTTTAAAAAAAGTTTTGTTTTGTTTTTTAAAACGTTAAGTCCAAATCAGCAGTAGAATAAGGCCTTCACAGAACAAATGTTTAGATAAATGGATAAGGCTTTTGGGAAAGCACTACGTACTCACCTATTCAAAGCACAAAGGCTTCATTAAATAATGTTTTCAAAAACACATCAATAAGAAGTACACAAGACTAGGACTATACTGTCAGTTCATCACCTAGCAAAACCTTATACCATACTCACTTTCACTACCAAATAGAATCAAACATTTCATAAAACTAGGTCTCCATAACACTGATGCTTAGTTATCACTGTATAATTTCCCATACCCAGATCCCATGCAATCAAATTCATGGTCTGGGAAGGCCAACTGAAGAAAATCCAGCATAAGCCAGAGGATGGCATTAACTGAAACTAAATAAACTAAAGTGGGTGAACAGTGTTTATGAATTTTATTAGAACAAAACTGGTAAGTCGGTAAGCGATTCCCTATATCAGCTGCTGGCAAAAAATGGATTTAACAGTCAAACCAAGAAGTTTATCAACTAGGAGATTTAGTTTCGCTGGAGCAACATCTAGTGAAGTCTGCAGACAGGCCCGTTGCACGGGCGGCTTCGGCGAGGCGCTGCTATTTAGGAGAAGCCAGCAAGTGTCGAGCCTGAGCCAGCGAGCGATCCCACAAACTCAAGACCTCAGTCCCCACACTCCGCAACCCGATTAGGGCCACTGCCGACGCATCACAAGCCTAGAAAGCACAGCGCCTTCCGCCTCCAAGCGGGGAACGACCCGGGAGCCTCCAGCACCAGCTCGCACGTTCGCCGGTATCCTCCATCCAGAGGCCAACGGGGCCCGGGAGGGGTCGCTCCCCCCATGCCAGGTGCGCCCCAGTGCCGCCAGAGGCCGTCTGTGATCCGATCCTGCGGAGAACAAGCCCGGCCTCCCCGCGGCACCGGGGCGGGAGGGGACAGGACGGGGCACGGGGGCGGATATCCAGGCTCACGGTTGAGGCGGACCATCCGGAGCGGTCGATAGGACTCCATATGCGACAGCATCACAGAGACCAGGCCGGGACTCCAGCGGAGCCCACCTAGGCAGCTGGAGAAACCGGCAGCGCGTCTCCGGCCCCGCGGCCATCGCGCAGCGCAGACCCTCCGCCCCGGGGACAGGCGGCCAAGCGCACCGCCGGGGGGAAGAGGAACTCCCCCAGCCCGCTTCCCTCGCCCCACCCACGTACACACCGCTGCCCGCTACACGAGGGAGAGGCTCCCCGCAGAGCGCCTCGCTCCGTGTCCCCGCGGCTCCGGAGAAGCAGCAACAAGATGGCGTCCTCTCTCTCTTTCCCCTTTCCCAACTGACCGGGCCAACACGCATGCGCGCACCGTACGCTACAGTTCAGCCTCCGCTACACATGCGCGACCCTGCAGCCTCTTCCCGCCCGAGTGATTTACGCCAGGCTTATCTTTGCGCATGTGCAAACTCGACTTCCTATGGCAGTGTCACCGCAACCTCTTCTTGTAACCGGGACCAGTGTACATGTCTGCCTGACCTTTTTGCTGTCATCATCTCGTCTTACTGCGCATGTGCTAGTTCGTGGGCGGCCGGCGCATCGGAGCTCAGTACGCATGCGTCTAGCCTTGCTGTGGCTGCCATTCCTTTCCTTGTCCACCCGTGTTTGACTCACAGCTGCGTTTGCCATCGTCTGTGTGGGCAGCGTGCATGTGCTAGGGGGAGCTCCCGCCTCATAGTGGGCAAAGGACCTGTCTGATTCAGGTTGGGGGATCCCTGACCTTCAGTCTCATGGTCTATATTGGCATCTCCTTAGTACAGTGGTTCTCAAACTTTTGTACTGGTGACCCCTTTCACACAGAAAGCCTCTGAGTGTGACCACCCACGTATAAATTAAAAACACTTTTTAATATATTTAACACCATATAAATGCTGGATGCAAAGCAGGGTTTGTGGTGGAGGGTGACAGCTTGTGACCCACCATGTAATAACCTTGCAACCCCGAGGGGTCCTCCAGTTTGAGAAATCCTTCCTTAGCATTATCAGTTGTTCTGATCTCTGCCTCTTGTTTCCAGGGTAGTGTCCACCCATCCTGTCGTGGTGCTGGCTGGAATAGCATTGACATTGGGTTGGCAGGCTGAGTGTTTGTTTTCTGGTTGGACGAGAGATAGGATACTAGTGATGGTGTCAAGGTAAATGAATGGGTTATGAGGTCCCTATTGTCAGTGACAGATGCCTTGGCTAGGTCTACACTGGCAGATTTTTTTCACCAAGAGTTTGGTCAGTGAAACTCGCTGTTGTGTGTTCACATTGTCTTCCACTGTCAGCAGAGCATGTTCACACCTGTGGCACTTGCATTGGCAATGAGAGCATTGCACAGTGCAGCTGTCCCCCTTCTGCTGCTCAGACTTGTGGGAAGGTGGAGGGTATCATGGCACATCATTGTTAAGATAAGTTCCTGTCTGTATCCTAAAGATTTGCCCATACCGGTATTGCCCTGGCCTCTTCCTTTGTCAGTCAGTGTTAAAGGCATTCTGAACTATATGCATTTCCTCACCTTTTGGGGGCGAAGCCAGACTTTCAGGCACCTGCTCCCCTACTTGGTGTAAACTTTGCTTGTACCAATCAGAAACCAACACACACAGTTTTTGGGCCCCGTCCCCTATGACACTTTTATGATGTCATAGTGGGTATTTTAGGCTGGTCTGCCATGTGCAGGCAGAAGAGGAGAAAGAAAAACGAATCCTGTGTACCTTGTGCACACCCGTAACCGAGCCTGATCACCTCGAAGCCTCTCTCAGCTCACGTGTTTTAAGCAGAGTTTCTACGTTTGCCGGTCGTTATGAGTTGGTTTGTATTCATAAGTATTGGTTATTACAAAATGCTGCATCTGTGTTTATAAATATTGTTTACTGCATCTTTGTTTATAAATATTGTTTAATAGTAAATACTTTAGCCATTGTATGTTTTAAGTTCCATTAACCCTATTAGCTAATCATACACTGCTCCCCTACCCCTTGTAACTATCCCCAATAAAACTTTTAATTAATTAATTTTAGTTGTGTGCGTGCCTGCAGTTTGCATCGTGACCCAGACCCTCCTTGCATCCCTTACCTATACAGTCTATTGCCACGTGCAGCCTGGTAAATAACAGCTCTGCATTTTTCTTTCGCCCCTAAAAGTACGTGGCAATCTATATGGTGTCACGAACAGGATGCACGGAGGTTGGGCCATGTGTCAGCAGAGCATGTTCACACCTGTGGCACTTGCATTGGCAATGAGAGCATTGCATAGTGCAGCTCTCCCCCTTCTGCTGCTCAGACTTGTGGGAAGGTGGAGGGTATCATGGCACATCATGAGTCCAGGCTCAGTGCCCCATGATGCACGGCTTTCCATCCCAGCATTCCATGTGCTTCTGTCTTCAGTTCGCGGCATTTTTCAACGTCTGTTGTTTTCTGCTTGCCCCGCCACATCTATCTGCAGGAATTGATCCTGCGCTCATCTCCACTGCTCTGCAAGCTAACACTAGCATATCGTGAATAGCAGTGGAGTTATTCTTGAAGTTACGAAGGCAATGGCAGTCACAGTTGCCTGAAGCGGTGTCCGACATGGAACGCAGCAACATTAGGTTACTTCTGGCATTCACAGAACAGCTGAACACAGTGGAACGTTGCTTTTGGGCTTGGGAAACTGGCACTGAGTAGTAGGATCGCATTGTTATACAGGTCTGGGAACTTTCGGATGTAGAAAGCCACCTACCTGGAACTGTGTGCAGCGCTCGCCCCAGACCTGCGGTGCAAGGATACCCAAATGAGAACTGCACACTCGGTGGAAAAGCATGGAGCGATTGCAGTGTAGAAGCTGGGAACTCCAGACTGCTATCAGTCAATCGCGAACCAGTTTGGAGTGGGAAAGTTGACCACTGAGGCTGTGTTAACACAAGTGTGCAAGGCCATTAATCACATCCTACTGCAAAGACTGTGACTCTTGGCAACGTGCATGTAATGTGGATGGCTTTGCAGAAATGGGTTTCCCTAACTGCAGGGGTGTGATAGATGGAACACATATTCCAATTCTGGCACCGGGCCACCTTGCAACAGAGTACATTAATGGGAAGGGGTACTGCTCCAAGGTTTTGCACACACTTGTGGATCACCATAGGTGTTTCACTGACATCAGTGCGGGGTAGTCTGGAAAGGTGCATCATGCATGTATATTTAGGAACAGTGGCCTGTACAGAAAGGTGCAAGCAGGGACTTTCTTTCCAGACCATAAGATCACCGTACAGGGAAGTCAAAATGCCCATCGTGATCCTGGGAGACCCAGCGTCTAAGTTCCCTCTAAGCTGCCTGGCCACATGGCCGTGCAGCTGTCTATTAAGCCCTGCACAGGGGCTCAGAACTACAGTGGGGAGCATGGACCTGCTACAGTGGGGAGAGGTGCCCCTCCCTGCCGACCCCAGCATGTACCTGCCCTGGACTTGCTGTGGCCGGGGGGAAGGAGCCCCTCCCCCAGCCTGGCCCAGGGCCACCAGAGCTTCTGGGGAGAGGAGCCTCTCCCTCGGCCCAGCCCACGCCTGCCGGAGCTGCCATGCCTGAGGAGCGGCGCCTCTCCCCCAACCCCGAGCTGCTGCAGTGAGAGAGGGCTGGGGGGAGTCCTCTCTCTCCACCACAGCCTCGGGGTAGCCTGCACCCCAAACCCATTATCCCTGGCCCCAACCTAGAGCCCACAGTTCTCCGCACCCCAACCATCTGCCCCTCATCCCCACCCCCACCACCAGAGCCCACACCTCCAGCCAGAGCCTTCACACCCTTGCACCTCAACCCTCTGCCACAGCCCTGAACCCCCTCCCACACTCCGAATCTCTTGGACCCACCCTCGCCACATGAATTTTGTTATGTGCACCAATATGAAGGTGATGCATCATACATCACTTCCATATTGGTGCACATAACGAAATTCATTCCACACACGGACATAAAAAATTAGAGGGAAAACTGCCTGGCGTACCCGTTAATGCCATGGCTCATGAAGCTGTACACAGGAAACCTAGACAGAAGTAAGGAGCAGTTCAACAACATGCTCAGTAGGTGCAGAATGACCATTGAATGTGCGTTTGGCCGGTTAACGGCACGTTGGTGATGCCTATATGGTAGGTTAGACCTTCATGAGGAAAATATTCCCATGGTTATAGCCACGTGTTGCATGCTGCGTAATATTTGTGAAGGGAAGGGCAAAACGTTTATTTGGGTGGATTGCCGAGGCAGAGTGCTTGGCTGCTGATTTTGAGCAGCCACATACCCCAGGGCCATACTGCGTAGCTATGCAGGGAAATGTCCAGCATGCAGAAACAAAGCCAGCCTTCTACATTTCTCTGCCCTTTACCCACTTCAGAACTTCACAAAGCAAAACCACTTACCAGGGGTCTCCTCTCCTGCTTCTGGCTCGCCAAAAAGCGACTGCAGACTGGCTAAACACCTCTGGAGTGGAGACCGCCTCCTCTCCCCAAACACTTATCAGATCCAGTAGCTCCAGTGATCCAAGTGGGAGACTGACTGCTGCGCGGAGCCACCAGGATCACCTGGGAGGATGCGATGTGAGCTCTCCATGCTGTGCAAACAGGGAAGGGAATTTCAAAATTCCTGGGGCTTTAAAGGAGGAGGGATGGAAGGTTGTTTACCTGGTGGCAGGGCAGCAGAGTTGAAACTGCTGACCAGAGTGATGAGTATGGGCATTGTGGGACACATTCTGAAGGCCAATAACAGCACTAAAATCAAGCACGGTGTCTACACGGGCACTACAATGATAAAACCTTGGAGCAAAAGCCTTATGACACTCGTTGAGGTGGTTTTTATTACAGTGCTCCAACTGAGGAGTTTCATCACAAAAATTGGCTTAGCAGTCTGTACACCTCTGGTGTTTCCCATTGCCAAAAGTTGCCTTTTGGTGAAAAAACTTAGCAGTGTAGACCAGGCCTTAGAGACTGGGCATTAGGAGAGAGCATTAAGTCAGGATTCTGCTCTCCATCTGAGTAACAACTATGTTCAATTTTGGTTTGGAAATAGGTGCCAGTTTTTCTGGAAGGGGTTCTCCAGCTTTCTAGTCATGCTGCATGGGGACAAGATACAAGATAGTTGGTGGAACAAAACATGTAGGCAGACTGAGTTTATATGACAGCTGGGCCTCTTTCCTGTCTCCAGGAGAAATATTACTGGCACAGGAAGATAAAAGTCTCTGTCACTAGGTAACTAGACCCTTAAGAGAGTCATTGTTACTGCTGAAAGGTGTATCCAGTTGGGAACTGCTAGGAAGCAACTGGTGTGATAAATATGGTTTCCAAGCAATAATAGCACACAAGATCATAAAATGTTATGTAATTTTGTGTTAGGAAAAGGATGGTCAGGAACAATAATGAAGACATCTAGTGTACAGAAGTTTTGGTAGGGTTTAGAGAAGCATGAGGGATACAAGTGGGTTTTGGTAGCTGGGGAAAAGGGAGAAGAAATTACCCTCTCTCTCTTCTACCTTCTCATCCAGCCACTTTTCTTCTGCACCATAACTCTTCCCACCTTTCCAAATAAAAAGTAAAGTAGGATACAGTCAAAGGTGAGCTGAGAGAGGAAGGTATCTAGAGTTGTGTCCCCTTTACTGTTTTCTGCTTGCTGCTTCTTATTTTACCTTTGCTTTGCAGACAAAAAAAAATATATATTTTTTTTTAAATCTATTTTGAGCCAAGTTTATTTCTCTTGCCTCTGCCTTGGTCTATACAATCTCCTCTTACTGGGTTCTCTGACCTTGTATTTTATGCTGTTCTTATATTCCCCTTTCTTTGTTCCTTTTCTCCCTCTTTCTCTCGGCCTATTAATCTTTTCTTCTTCCTTATTTCTCATCCTATTCCTCCCTCCCTCCCATTTAATCAATGGGACACAGTAATACCAGAGTACAAAATATATAGGAATGACTGAACCAGTCATGTTGGTGGGGGAGTGGCACTATATGTGAAAGAAGGCATAGAATCAAATGAAGTAAAAATCTTAAATGAACCAAACCATACCATATAATCTCTCTGGATAGTAATTCCATGCTTGAATAATAAGAATATAGCAGTAGAAATATATTACCAATCACCTGCCCAGGATGGTGATAGTGACTGTGAAATGCTCAGGGAGATTAGAGAGGCTATTAAAATAAAAAAAAACCTCAATAAAGGGGGATTTCAATTGTCCCCATATTGACTGGGTACATGTCACCTCAGGACAGGATGCAGAGATAAAGTTTCTTGACACCTATCATTTAAATCAGTTTCTGTATCAAATGACTGGAGGATAGGCAATGTGATGCCAATTTTTAAAAGGGCTCCAGAGGTGATCCCGGCAATTAAAGTACTGGGCAAACTGCTTGAAACTATGGTAAAGAACAACATTGTCAGACACACAGATGAACATAATTTGTTGGGGAAGAATCAACATGGTTTTTGTAAAGGGAAATCATGCCTCACCAATCAACTACAATTCTTTGAGGGGGTCAACAAGCAAATGGACAAGGGGGACAAGCGACGGAAGTGGAGCAGCCCGGCCCCACCCCTCTCCACTCCGCCAGCTCCCAGCTGCAGCGCTCCACTTCCCGCCGCACATGAATACAGGGCGTGTCCTTTCCCCAACTTCCCTGCACTGACCTGTGGCAGGAAGCGGAGCGCCGTGGCTGGGAGGTGGCAGAGTGGAGTGGGCTGGGGCCACATTTTTAACTACAACAACCAGTGAGGCCACTGGACAATTGAGATGCTAAAGGAGCACTCAAGGATGATAAGGCCATTACAGAGAAACTAAATGAATTCTTTGCATCTATCAAGGCTGATTTCCCCACTCTGGCACTTCAAGTGCAGAAGGTGGGGGCTTGCAAGGATTTTTAAAATGAATACTAGCCACTCCAGGGTGGTATTAATCTTCCAAGGTCACAGCTTTTCTCTGACCTTGGATGGGTAGAATCATAGGTTATTAGGGTTGGAAGGGACCTCAGGAGATCATCTAGTCCAACCCCCTGCTCAAAGCAGGACCAATCCCCACTTCCCTAAATGGCCCCCTCAAGGAATGAGTGCACAACCCTGGGTTTAGCAGGCTAGTGCTCAAACCACCACCTAAGTGCAATCATCCACCCTTTTGAGAACCCAGGAAGGAACACTTGGGAATTCCTTCCTGTGGGGTACCCTCAAGCCCTTTCACACACACCCTCTGGGAAAGATCTGAGGAAAAAAAACAAAGGAAATCAGCTGTTGTCATCGGCTAATTAAACAACATATGCACAAACCTCTTAGGGACACAAAAATTCAATCCTGTTTTTTAAAAAGGTAAATTTTATTAAAAACAAAAAGAAGGGAAATACATTTGGAACTTAGGCTTTTTGCTAGATTTTAAAAGAAACAATTACAAAAATTAAGCATCAAGATACCTCTTTTGAGATTTAGCTTAAAGGTTACAAGCAAAAGAAAAGCATTTGGGGTTAGCACAGAGGAGTTCACAAGCCAATAAAAGAAATAACCCTAATCGCATTTTTTTTAGACATTCCCTGATTTACTTATGTATCTGAGGTTTTAGATAAGTGGATTTGAGGTATGAATTGATGGTTTTTCATACCTGGTTTTAAAGCTGCTTACAGTATTGTTGCTCTGTGTCTCCGCTCTCCAGAGAACAAACACAAAGGGAAAGCTTTTTTCCCCCATTTTGAAAAGTTCCAGCCCTTCCATTGGCCCTTTTGGTCAGGTGCCCACTCCCATTCCTTTACCTGGGGGACTTTTTTAGCCCTTTACAGGTAAAGCAAGCAGAGAAAACCCACCAAGAGGGACTTTATTGCTAACTGGCTGGCTGGGTGTCCATAAAAGGGAGCTACTATCCCCCCCCCCACTTCATTTATCTCAGCATTAATCTTCACAGCTCAGGATGTGATGGAGATTCCAAAACCTGAGCCATTATTTTTAGGTGACAAATCTGAGGAACTGTCCCAAATTCAGGTGTAATTTGAGGAGGTTTTGGAACAAATTGATAAACTAAAGAGTAATAAGTCACCAGGACCAGATGGTATTCACCCAAGAGTTCTGAAGGAACTCAAATGTGAAATTGCAGAACTACTAACTGTAGTCTGTAACCTATCATTTAAATCAGTTTCTGTATCAAATGACTGGAGGATAGGCAATGTGATGCCAATTTTTAAAAGGGCTCCAGAGGTGATCCCGGCAATTAAAGTACTGGGCAAACTGCTTGAAACTATGGTAAAGAACAACATTGTCAGACACACAGATGAACATAATTTGTTGGGGAAGAATCAACATGGTTTTTGTAAAGGGAAATCATGCCTCACCAATCAACTACAATTCTTTGAGGGGGTCAACAAGCAAATGGACAAGGGGGACAAGCGACGGAAGTGGAGCAGCCCGGCCCCAGCCCGCTCCACTCCGCCAGCTCCCAGCTGCAGCGCTCCACTTCCCGCCGCACATGAATACAGGGGGTGTCCTTTCCCCAACTTCCCTGCACTGACCTGTGGCAGGAAGCGGAGCGCCGTGGCTGGGAGGTGGCAGAGTGGAGTGGGTTGGGGCCACATTGCTCCGCTTCCCACTGCTGGTGAGTGCGGATGGCATCCTGTCTCCAACCTCCCCGCACTCACTGGCAGCGGGAAGCGGAGCAGCCTAGCTCCAGCCAGCTCTACTCCACCAGCTCCCAGTCATGGCACTGCTACCCGCTGCAGGTGAGTGCAGGACTTTTCCCCAGCTGCCCCCCAGCGACACGGCTGGGGCAAGGAAAGCAGAGCAGCCTGGGGCCGCGTCACTCCGCTTCCCACTGCAGGTGAGTGCAGGGGGGCATCCTTTCCCCAACCTCCCCGCATTCACCAATGGCGGGACTATAACAGGCATCACAGAAACTTGGTGGAATAAGGATAATCAATGGGACACAGTAATACCAGGGTACAAAATATATCGAAAGGAGAGAACAGGTCATGCTGGTGAGGGAGTGGCTCTATACATGAAATGGCAGGTCTACACTATGGGACTAAGTCGACCTAAGTCCAGCTACGTGAATAACGTAGTTGAGGGGAGTGTCACGGGGGATACAGTGGATATAGCGTTCTTAGATTTTCAGAAAGCCTTTGACAAGGCCCCTCACCAAAGGCTCTTAAGCAAAGTAAGCTATCATGGGATAAGAGGGAAGGTCTGCTCATGGATCACTAACTGGTTAAAAGATAGTTAACAAAGGATAGGAATAAATGGTCAGTTTTCAGAAAGGAGAGACGTAAATAGTGGTGTCCTCCAGGGGTCTGTACTGGGACCAGTCCTATTCAACATATTCATACATGATCTGGAAAAAGGGCTAAACAGTGAGGTGCCAAATTTTGCAGATGATACAAAACTACTCAAGGTAGTTAAGTCCAAAGCAGACTGCAAAGAGCTACAAAAGGATCTCTCAAAATTGGGTGACTGCGCAACAAAATGGCAGATGAAATTCAATGTTGATAAATGTAAAGTAATGCACACTGGAAAATATAATCACAACTATACATATAAAATGATGGGATCTAAATTAGCTGTTACCACTCAAGAAAGAGATCTTTGCGTCATTGTGGTTAGTTCTCTGAAAACATCCCCTCAATGTGCAGTGGCAGTCAAAAAAGTAAACAGAATGTTGAGAATCACTGAGAAAGGGATAGATAATAAGACAGAAAATATAATTTTGCCTCTATATAAATCCATGGTATGCCACATCTTCAATACTATGTGCAGATGTCACCACATCTCAAAAAAGATATATTGGAATTGGAAAGGGTTCAGAAAAGGGCAATAAAAACGATTAGGGGTATGGAACGGTTTCTGTATGCAGACAGATTAATAAGACTGCGACTTTTCAGCTTGGAAAAGAGCTGACTAAGGGGGATATGATAGAGATCTATAAAATCATGACTGATATGGAGAAAGTAAATAAGGAAGGGTTATTTACTCCTTCTCGTAACACAAGAACTAGCAGTCACCAAATGAAATGAATAAGCAACAGGTTTTAAACAAACAAAAAGAAGTATTTCTTCACTCAACCTGTGGCACTCCTTGCCAGAGGATGTTGTGAAAACAGGGCTCAAAAAGAACTAGATACTTTCCATCAGGACCACTGGCTACTAGCCAGGATGGCTGCATGGTGTGCCTCGCCTCTGTTTGCCAGAAGGTTAGAATGGGTGACGGGGTGGATCTCTGGATGATTACCTGTTCTGTTCATTCCCGCTGGAGCACCTGGCGCTGGCCAGCCAGAAGACAGGATACTGGGCTAGATGGCCCCTTGATCTGGCCGTTCTTAAGGTCTCCCTCTTTCTGCCACACTCACCCATTCTCTAAATTAACTGACAGCCTTTTGTCAATTTTTTCTCCCTCACACCATATTGTGCTTCTCTAAGCCTGAAGTTCCGCTGTGGTACGGGTCGGGGGAGGAGTCGCACGGCCCTTTCCTCCCACGTGCAGCTCCCTGCAATTCCTAAGAGGAAGAACCCGCCGTGAACTGTTTCGGCCCCTCTGGCTGGCCGTAGCCGGGACTGTTCTTTATTCGTCGGGGAGGCGGGGCTAGCCAATCATCGCGGGGGGGCGGGGTCGGGAGGTTGCTGGGAGCTGAGTAGCCATGGCGACGATGGGGCGCTGTGGCGCCGCTGCTCTGCTGCTGCTGCTCAGCGTGCGATTCTCGGCTGGGCAAAGCTTCTCCCTGCCTCTGCGCCAGCCGCAGGACTGCGGCGGTGCCCGTTACTTCGATATCTCCAGCCTGGCGTGCGGCCAGTGCGGGCCACACCAGGAGCGGAGCGCCTGGGGTGAGAGCGAGCGAGGGGCCCAGCCGCGATGCGGGCCGGGGGAGTCCTGCCTCCTAGCGGGCGGGGTGGGGTGTGCAAGGAGCCTGACCTGTCCCCCGCGCTCTCTGACTAGGCTCAGGGGGTGGGGAGCTGTTCTGGGAGGCTCCGCTCCGTCACGGGCTGGCAGAGCCCCTGGGCTGAGGGGGCTGCGCCGTGTTACGGCCCGCCCCTGCCTGCGGGCTGCGTTCACAAAGTCCCTTTAGAGCCGTGGTTGTGGTAGTCCTTGGGAGCTGAGCGGTGCGTCACCCCAATCAGGGACAGACCGGGGGGGTGTTCAACCTGTGGCTCTTACGACACTGAAGCGTTTGTTTTAATTCATCTTTTGCATGTCAGAAACCGGGATGTTCGCTCATTGCACGTGAACTATCTGCGAAATGCTGGCATGTCTCCAGCGATCAAACATGGCTAGTGGGGCACTGATGCTGCCAGGGGGAAGTGGTGATGTAGAGAATTTTGTCCTAAGACTTTCTGTTTTTTTTTCAGAATAGCATAGGTGGGTTGAATTTGCAGTACGTTCACCATCCCAGGGCAACAACTTCACCTTGTGGAAACTTTGCAAGACAAATTTCTCATTTCTGTAGTGGTTAGTTTGTTGGTGGTTTGGGGTTTGTTTTTAAGAATAGGATTAAACCTGAAATGAAGGTCTTATTTTTATTGACTAGTTCTACTACAATAAGACTGCTAAGGTAGAAATTCAGTCTCCTTGGCTTGTGTGAATCTTGGACAGATATGAGGCAGAGAAAGGTTAAAATATATATATATATTTTGACCAGCTAAATGTCATTCTGACATGATCAGCTTTTTCATTTCATGTAACAATTGCCCCAAGCCACAGCCTAGAAATGAGAGAACAATGTTTATTTGGGCTAGTCTACAGTCGCAATGTTGTGCTTTAATGTGGCTTGGGTGGTTGCGGCACAGTGCTGTAAAAAAACCCACTTCCACGAAGGGTGTAGCTACCAGCACTGGGAGCATGGTCTATACTGGCACTTTACAGTGCTGAAACTTGCTGCTCTCGGGGGGTGTTTTTTCACACCCTTGAGTTGGAAAGTTGCAGTGCTGTAAATTGCCGGTGTAGACAAGCCCGTAGTCTTTTTTCTTTGTGTGTTAAATATAGATGAATGTGCTGCTCATTAACTGAAGAGTTAATAACCTTGATTAAAAACTCTTTCCACAATGCGTGGCTGATATATGATAATGTTTATAAGTATTTCTGGGTCTTTGACGTTTGTAAATTTCTACAAACATTTACTTGATCAGATAGGTCTAGTACAGTAAAGACTCAAATATATGAACATCACAGTTACTGACTAAATGGTCAACTGGACAGTATGGGGAATTGGAAGTAACCAATCAGGCAGCAGCAGAGACTAAAAGAAAAAAGCAAATACTGTACTGTGCCTGTATCTTAAAGGTAGGCACATATGGACTGCCTGTCCCCCACCACCGGGCAGCCACTTACGAGTGTTGGTTTTCCTGTCTCCTTCCCCTTCAGGTGGGAATGTAAGCTGCTGGAGATAAAGCCTGAGCTCTGGAGAAGCAGCTCAGTTTTAAAAGACCACAGCCTGCACCACGCACCCACTGGCACTGCAGTGCCCCAGGGTGCCTCACTCATCACCTTTGCAGCTGGGGACAAAAAACCAGCTACCTGTCGCCTCCCTCACTAACTGGGCAGCCACTTAGGGTGACCAGACAGCAAGTGTGAAAAATTGAGACGGGGTGGGGGGTAATAGGAGCCTATATAAGAAAAAGACCTAAAAAATCAGGACTGTCCCTATAAAACCATGATATCTGGTCACCCTGCAGCCACTGCAGAGCTGTGAGCCCCTGCTCTGAGCAGTCTGCTCTTAGGAGCATCCAATAAAGGCTTCTTCAGCTTTTGTTTTGTAATAGAAATAGCAAAAAATGTAAACAATTAGTGGCCCATTCCTGTGTGGCATGGTGTGCCCTGAACTTTCACAGCTGAAACCAGTGGAAGTTGCAAGCACTACACACTTCACAGCATCAAGCCCATGGAATAGTATAGGTTATTTTACTATTCATGTTTGAATAAAGGAAAAAGTATTAAAAGTATTGAATTTAAAATAGCTTATAAAATAACTTTGAAGCTCTTTGCACACAAAAAAGACAGTTTTCCTTGGTTATTTAATCTATCAGAGTAATTCTACTTTTGAAGGGTAAAAAGTAAACTCTAGCATGAACATTCTAAAAGGAATGTTTTTACTGTGGTTCTTATTCAAACATCGTACTTGTTTAAGCAGGAGATTGAGTGTCTTCATTTAAGAGCTGCAGCCATTGCTCTACAATAGAGTTGGGTTTTTTTATTTGTATAAATTGAGGTGAAAAACAAAATATTTACTTTTTAGGTATTTCATGTGCATGTCTACCAGGATTCAAGATGGTTTCTAATAATGGTGGACCTTCTGTTATTTGTGAAAAATGCCCAGAGAATATGGTAGGTATAAGCTTTACATGTTGTGATGTGATGATACATTTTTGCAGTTTTATAGGTCTTCATGTTTCGATTTAAAAAATTACAAAAAAGTTTAATTTACTGTTTTATCAGCTGTATTTTTTATTTAGAACTATTCAAAATTTGTATTCAGGTATAGGTAAAAGTGCCATTTATGAAGCTTGTAATTCATCTTACAACAGTTTTAGCTGTCTATGACAAATGTGGGGAGCTTCCTTTGAATGCAAGATGGAAAAAAAATGTTCAGTTTTTGTGGGAAAATTTGACTTTAAAGGCTGTAAATTTTTTGTTTGCAAAAGTGAGCTATTGCCAAGAAATTTTCAAGTGAGGCTAGAATAAGGATAATGAAATAAACAGTAATAACGAATGTAAATAAGTCGATAGGCAAGTGTAAATCTGCCTAGAATAACTTCTTGGTTTGCTCGAGCTCATACAACCAAATACTTTTCTAATCAAACAAGTTGTAGAACACACAGGTTGTTTAAAAGCTGACCAATTTAAGCATGATTCAAGAAAAAAAAAAATCTATAAAATGTCATGAGTGAGCAAACAACTTAAAGGTATTCTAAATATTGGTTTAATCTCTTATTAGTCCTCGCTTTCTTCCATTTATGTTATATTCTTATCTTTATGGCTATGTCTACACCGCACTTTCATCGATAAAACTTTTGTTGGTCAGGGGTTGGGGGAGGGGGGAAACACACCCCAACAGACAAAAGTTTTACAGACAAAAAGCACCATTGTGGACAGTGCAAGATGCTCTGCTGACAACAAAGTTACCATCCTTTGTGGGGGCGGAGGGTGGTTTTATTTTTTTGGCAGGAGAGCAGCTACACTGCATACCTTACAACAGCAGGGTAAGGTGTGCAGTGTAGACATAGCTATCAGTCACTTAGGCTCTCTCTCTACACAAAGACTACTCCTTTATGAAGTCCCTGGGCTCAGTTGTTTTGCTTCTTTTTTCTTGCCTATTTTTTAGTATTTGGTTGGAAGCCTATGGGGGGGAGGGTCATGGTATTGCCACACTTACTTCTATGCTGCCTTCAGAGCTGTGCAGCTGGAGAGCAGTGGCTGCTGGCCAGGAGCTCAGCTCTGAAAGCAGAGCCACCGCCAGCAGTAGCGCAGAAGTAAGGGTGGCATGGTATGGTATTGCCATCCTTCGGTGCTGCTGCATGAAGAGCTGGGCCTTCAGTCAGCAGTCACTACTCTCCAACCCCCCAGTTCTGAAGGCAGCAGCCCAGAAGAAAGAGGTATGGTATTGCCAACCTTACTTCTGCGCTGCTGCTGGCAGGGTGCTGCCCTCAGAACTGGGTGCCTGGCTAACGGCTGCCGCTCTTCTGCTAGCAGCAGTGCAGAAGTAATAACAATTATAGCATTGTGAAATTTCACATTTAAATAGCTGAAATTTATTATTTTTAAAATCCAGTGACTGTGAAATTGACCAAAATGGACCATGAATTTGGTAGGGCCCTACCTATAGTCACTTCTGCATTGATGATAAGTTGTCAAAATCCATAGCATTTTTTTTATGTTGTTAGATGTTACTCCATTTCTATTGTAAAACAAGCACTTTTAAACAGTTTAGTTCCAAGATGGCATAAATGGATTTCAACTAATGCTTTAAAAAAAAAAAAACAACTAACTAAAAAATCCTCTTATACTCTAACTAGGTACTGTATTGTGGCCCCAAACCTCTGAAAAGATCAGTCAGATCTTTAAGTCTGAATGAAGCCCCACTGAATATATTGATGGTTCTCCTTGCTACGGACTTTAGTATGTTCTTCAGACAGCTTTGTGAATGTTACGCATTTTAGAATACCTGAATAATTTCTATTTTAAATAATGTATTTCAGTTTTAGAGCACTTTTATGAAGGATTTTACAAATATTTTAAACTTTAGAGTGGCGTTACTGAAGATGGGTGGAGTTGTATTACTTGTCCTAAAGGCTTAACTACAGAAGGAAAATGTAAATGCACCATTAATGAAATTTTAGGTAAGTAATCTATAAGCAATATGAAATTATGTTCTTAAATATCTGAGTTTATCATAACAACATTGTGTATTACCACAGCAAGCCAAAGTTATCAAAGTATTGATGTTTATAGTTCTAATGTAAAAAAGTATTCTTGTTTTTTAAACCCATCTTCCCCCCACCCCTACCCCACAAACCTGTAGCAGACAAAACTGTGTCCTCTAGCCATAATTCCTTGCATTTGAAAGTAGCAAAAACCAAAAGACAGATTATTCTTACCGGACCCCTTCTGCCTACTCCTGGCAAGCGTAGAATGATCTCTGTATATCCTGATTTTTATAGACCTGCTTGAAGCATAAAAGGCTTCTGTCAATTTGGTATATTTAAGATCTTTCTCATTGCTGCAAGGTAGCACAGTTCTGAAAAAACTATTAACAGGAATTATTGTAACTGAATCATATGTCTCCCATTTCAAACCCTTTTGGATGTAGAGAAGCCAGATTATTATTCATCTTACTCTGAAAATAAGAGCAATACAAGATGCAATGTTATCCTCATCTCATAGCTTGCTTTCTGGCTACATACAGGCTCAGGAACTTGCTGTAGAAATGTTTTACTATTGGTTATCCAAAATGTTTAAAAACAAACAAACAAACAGAAACCAGATGTCTTTGTACTAGGTTCATTCTTCCTGATCATTGCTTTAAGTCTTAAAAAATGTGACCGAAGGTGACTTTAAGATACATCCAACTGTCATTTAACGTTAGAAAAAGAATACCAGTTTAAGAACCAGAATGTTTTTAAGCTGAAACATCTCCCTTTAAGCATCATGAGAGTTAAAAGATACATTTCTTATCCCCATAGCAAATAATCTAAAGTGTTTATTAAAAAAAAAAAAACCAATCCCAAAGAGCTTTGGAGGAAAAAAAAAACTTGCATTTGTGATATGTTCACATGTGCATCATCTTTGCACAGCATCTGTAATTTAGTTCTTTAACACTATTAATCTGTGGTTTTATTAGTTGCTTTAGAAAAGCTTAAATTTCAAAATTTAAGCTATCTTGTGCCATAAAAATCATAATTACTGCTGTTCAAAAAGAATTACTACTTATGCCAAAGTTTTGCAATTTAGTTACAAATATCCTGTTGTTTTGAATATAAATTCCTCTTTAACACAAGTGCAGAGAAACTTGCTTCATTTTTGCCCCTAGCTTATAATTAAAACTACTAGGGTGTATGTATTACTTACACAGGATATTTGTCAGTTGTGACTCAGGAGTTTTAGAAAATGCAGACTGATTTTGTATTAATGTCTGAGCCAGATTTTCCTAGATATGTCCTTACAAACATAATGCTTTAAAATCAGCTTTATAACCTATGCGAAATACTCTATAGCATGTTATTGTTCACATTTACATTCCCCCCCCCCCCCCCTTAGTGGAAAGAGATGTTAATGGCAAGTTGTTGAATGAAGCATTGTGTATACGCTGTGATGCAAATGAACCATCATTCTCTGCTTCAAATGTCTTGGGAGATAGGTAAGTATTCTTGCTTCTTCTAAATTTATGTATTCAGATCTGCTTTGTATGGGTCCTGATGATGATGTGATTTAAATGGAACGCTCCCCGGGAACAAACTATCTGTTGAATAAAATATGAATACTTCTAGTTAATTAAGGCATTCTCTCTTGCATATACTATAGATGTCCCTATTGCTTTGTGGCAATCTAAATAGCAGTAAGACCAGAGGTTTCAACTCATGTTCAAGTCAGCAGGAGTAGAGGTTGCTAAGCTAACGCCACCCCCCCCACGGCAGCTAACTCAGCCCCCCACCTGGGGGGCCCCTCCACCCCCGGCAGCAGCTACCCCCCACCACCACCACGACAGCTAACCCCTCTCCACCCCATCCCCCCACTGCAACTAATCCTGCCTGGGGAGACTCTCCCCCATCCCCCCGTGGCAACTAACCCTGATTGGGGAGACCTGACCTCCCCCGCCACGGCAGCTGACCTTGCCTGGGGTGTCATAAACAGATAGTTAAGGGTTAATGTCTCTTTTACCTGTAAAGGGTTAACAAACAGGGAACCAAACACCTGACCAGGGAATCAATCAGGAGACAAGATACTTTCAAATCTCGGTGAAGGGAAGCCTTTGTGTTTTTTGGGTTTGGCTTTGTTCTCTCTGGGTCCTGGAAGGGACTAGACGTGCAACCAGGTTTCTTGCCAATCTCCCTGCCACAGTCTCTTATATATTCAGAATAGTGAGTATTTAGTAAGAAAGGCGGTTATAGTCTTTTGATTGTTTTCTGTATTTGCAAATGTGTATTTGGCTGGAAGTATTTTAAATTGTATTTTTGCTGGAGGAGGCTTTTTCTCCAGTTTCTATAAGCTGACAGACCCTGTAACTTTTACCATCTAAATTACAGAGAACTTTTACCTTTTTCCTTTTTTTTTTATTAAAAGTTTTGTTTTTAAGACCTGTTTGATTTTTTCCCCTTGTTGAGGCTCAAGGGAATTGAGTCTGTACTTAACAGGGAAGGGGAAGGGAGAGGAGAAGGGGGAATCCCTTTGTTTTAAGATTCAAGGGGTTGGAATCACTGTAATCTTCCAGGGTAACCCAGGGAGGGGAGGTCTGGGAGAGGCAACGGTAAGGAAAGGGGTTTACTTTCCTTGTGTTAAGATCCAGGGGGTCTGGGTCTTGGGGGTCCCCAGGGAAGGTTTTGGGGGGACCAGAGTGTATCAGGCACTGGAATTCCTGATTGGTGGCAGCTTATCAGATCTAAGCAGGTAATTAAGCTTAGAGGAATTCATGCTGGTACCGCAACTTTTGGACTCTAAGGTTCAGATTGGGGAAAGATACGATGACATGGGGAGACTCCCCACCGCCACGGCAGCTAACCCTGCCTGGGTTTTCCCCCATCCAGCTCACCTCGGCTCCGCCTCCTCCACTGAGCACACTGGCACCGCTCTAATTGTCCTCCCCGCGCAGGCGTGCGGCGCCAATTGAAGGAGACTTAGAGTGGGGGCTGTGCGCTCAGTGGAGGAGGCAGAGTGGAGGTGAGCTGGGGCGGGAAGTTGTTCCCCTGTGCGCCTCCCCCGCCCCCCGTTACTGCAGGCAGCCCTCCCCATGCGCCCCCCCCCAGCTCACCTCCACTCCATCTACTTGCCTCAGGAGACTTTTAGGCGCCCCCAATCACTAGGCGCCCTAAGCGGCCGCCTAGTTTGCCTAAATGGTTGCACCAGCCCTGAGGGCCAGTATCCTAAATTTGCAACTCCAGTCTTTCTTCTGACTGATGGTAGAGTAGGAATATCGTGTTCTTATATTAATATGTACTGCTTTATTTGTTGCTAATTGAATAATAGTGGAAATGAGCTGGTAAAACTAATTTTTGTCCAGCTCCTATTAGTCTCAGGCCTCTAATAAACATTGTGTTATGAACACAGAAGGGAAAAAAACCTCTGTGTACTTGAGCTGAAATGTGATCCCAGGACTTAATTTGAAGTTTTGAACATAAGAATAGCCATACTGGATTAGACCAATGGTCCATCTAGCTCAGTATCCTGTCTTCCAACTGTGACAAGTGCTAGATGCTTCAGAGAGAAAGAAGAGAATAGGACAATTGTTGAGTGATCCATTCGCTGTCATCTACTCTGAGCTTCTATCAGTCCCAGATTTAGGAACAACCAGAGCATGGGGTTGTGTTTCTGACCATCTTGGCTAATAGCAATTGATGGACCTGCAGTGTTGTAGCTCTGTTTGTCCCAGGATATTAGAGAGACATGATGAGTGAGGCAATATCTTCTGTTGGATCAACTTCTGTTGGTGAGAAAGACAAGCTTTCAAGCTTACACAGAGCTGAAGGAGAGCTTTGTGTAAGCTTGTCTTTCTCACCAACTGAAGTTGGTCTCTCTTCTAGGGTTAACAGCCTTAGTCTTTTCTTAATCTCTCCTCATATGCAGTCTGTTCCACACCCCCACCCATTTTTGTTGCCCTTCTCTGTACCTCTTCCAATATATCTTTTTTGAGATGGGTGACCAAATCCGCATGCAGTATTCAAGATGTGGGCATACCATGAATTTATATAATTGCATTATAGTATTTTCTGTTTTATTATCTATCCCTTTCCTAATGGTTCCTAACATTGTTAGCTTTTTTTTCTTTTTTTTTTTTTGACACTGCTCATTGCGTGGATGTTTTCAGAGAACTATTTACAGCTGACTGCAAGATCTTTGAGTGGTAGCAGCTAATTTAGAACCCATCCATTTTCTATGTATAGTTTAGGATTTTTTTCTAGTGTGCATTAAACAGCACTTACCAACAATGAATTTAATCAGGCATTTTGTTGCCCAATCACCCAGTTTTGTGAGATCCCTTTGTATTTCTTCATGACTGGCTTTTGACTAAACCAGTGTTTTTGAAACCATGGGTCGCGACCCAGTACTGAGTCACAGCGTGTAAGGCACTGAGTTGCCTTCCTCTGGTCAGCGCCACCAACCAGGACATTAAAAGTCCCATCAGCAGTGCTGCCCAGCTAAGACAGGCTAGTGTCTACCTTCTCTAACACCATGCTGCGCCCTGGAAGTGGCCAGTAGTGGGTCTGGCTTGTAGGCAGGGTGGCCACAGGGCTCTGCCTCCTGCCCCCTGCCCCCCCACCTTGAGCACCCGCTCTGCATTCCCATTGGCAAGAAACTGGCCAATGGGAGCTGTGATAGAGGAGCATGGTGCCTGTGGGTGAGAGTTGTGCCTCCGCCTAGGAGCCAGACCTGTTGCTGACTGCTTCCGGGGTGCAGCATGGTCTCTGGTGCCGGGACAGGCAGGAAGCCTGCCTCTGCACCGCTGACTGGGAGCCACTGGGCCCTAATCCTTGCCCCAGCCCTGAGCCCCCCCCCAAACCCAGAACCCCTTCCTGCACCCCAGCCCCCCAAGCCCCACCCCAGAGCCTATGCCCTCATCCCAGAGCCCTGACTCCCTCCTGCACCCAACACCCTGCCTCAGCCCAAAGCCCCCTCCACACCCTGAACCCCTAATTCCCAGCACCACTCCGCAAGCCCTCACCCTTGCACCCCAACCCTTTGCCCCAGCCCTGAGCCTCTCCCAAATCCCTCATCCCCAGCACTGTTGGGTTGCGGGCATCAATAATTTTCTTCAGATGGGTTCCCAGAAAAAAAAATTTGAAAGCTACTGGACTAAACTATCTTGAGTAATTTTGTATTGTCTGCAAATGTTGCAACTGACTGCACCGCTCCTAAAGGAGGGGGAATGTTGTCTGGGCTTGTCGAGGGAAGGCAGCTGTGCTTTATGGTTGGGGCGGGGGATGAGGTTGGAAACTGCAGCAAAATATGAACGGTGGTCAGTTTTGCCGTGCTGACTCACCCCCCAGGAATGTCAGGTCTGATGGCTAATAAAGGTAGGCATTGGAAGCCCCTTTTTCCAAGCAGCAGACAAGGCAGCACCTACCCTCCTTCCCCTAGAGATGGCAAATATCTGATGGGGTTAGGACCTGCTGTGGGCATTGTGCTAGTCACTCCTTTTTAAGCGGGGCTGGAAAGGAATTTTTCCTGCACCAGATTGGCTTCAGTGAAATGGGTGTTTTTTCCTCCAACCTTCCCCACAGCAGGTGTCAGGGAGGACCTTTTCTGGTAAGAAGAAAAGGTGGTAGGCCATATGTCACAACTTATTTTGTAAGTGTGAGGCAGATGTCCAGTGCAGGTACTCCATAGGGAAGGCATCAAGTGATCAGATAAATGACCTGGTAAAGCACTTAAAAGAAGGTGCAGGATAAAGGAACAGAACAGGGGAAAGGGGTTGGAGTCTCCTATGATTAGTACAGCAGGGAACCAACCATGCTCCCCCTCCCCCTCATTCTTATAGTCTACCTTAATCATACTATGAGGGGGGTGGATGGTAAGGTCCGAGCCATGGGTTGGCTGGGAGCACGTAGGTGGAAAATGAAATGGGGCTGATGGAAGCCCTGGGTAATGATTTGAAGCAGCATGAATTTGCCTGCACTGTACAGTTTCTGCTGGGTAGTCCCAGACATCTATATAATAAAGTTGCAGCCTGATTAAAATCCATATCAGGTGTCTCCTGTCCTCTTTTCAGTATACCCAGACAACTGTTTTACTCCTTTTTCCATATCATTTAATAATATGTTGAACAGCACTGGTCCCAATACAGATCCCTGCTATTTACCATTTTCCATTATGAAATTGGACCATTTATTCCTACTCTTTGTTTCCTACTTCAACTACTTACTGATCCATGAGAGGACCTTCCCTTTTATCTCATGTCTGCTTACTTTGCTTAAGAGCCTTTGGTGAGGGACCTGGTCAAAGGCTTTCTGAAAATCCAAGTAAACTATATCCACTGGATCACTCTTGTCCATATGCTTGTTGATCCCCTCAAATAATTCTAATAGATGGGCGAGGCATGATTTCTCTTTACAAAAGCTGTGCTGATTCTTCCCCAACATATCATATTAATCTTTTGTGGTTCTTGCTACACGTTACACTCTCTGTAATTGAACAAACTTGTTCTAATCTAATGTTTGAAGAGAATAGCTTGCTTAACATTATAAAGTCTTATAGTTAATGCAATTTTAAGTGTTTTCTTCATGTTTATATATTCATGTGTGTGCAATTCATAGGTGTATAAGATGTGAACAAACATTCATCAATATAAGCGAGTCTTGTGACTGTTCGGACCCAAATATTTTGGTAAGTGAAACAGTTTATTTCAGAGCGTAAAGGAAAAAAGTTATGTTGTAAAGTGGGTTTTTTGTGTGTGTATGTATGTGTGATAAAAATTTAACTGGAATTGGTCTTAATTTTATCTTTTCAGACTGGAGGGTTATGCTTCAGTAACAGCAGAAACTTCCCCTCAAAGGCAGTTGCAACTGTACGTTATGGACAGCTAGTAAGTGTTTTTGTTCTTAACATTATCAAGCTTCATGTTATATATTATGAATAGGTTTTTTGTACTGAAATGTTTTAAGAGCATTTTCTCATACCTGGTATTATTTCAGTTTTTCCATTTACTTATGTATCTTGCAAGTCAGATTCTTATCTTCCATGCTTTACCCCAATCTGCTGCACATACAGTAGTCTCTCAGTGAGATGGCTTATGTGAGGAAGTACTTATCTATCAAGGAAATAGCATGGTCAATTGGTTTAATTAGGGCCTGAAGTCTAGAGGCCAGGGTAGTAGTCCTGATTCTGTAAATAACTTGGTGTGACCTTGGACAAATCACCTAAATTTTCAATGGCTCCATTTCTCTGTGTTTATTAAAAGAAAATACAAAACAAAACTTGCTTACCTTTTGAAAAGTACTTTGAAATGCTGGGATATAAAGCACTACATAAATGAAGGGTAGTGTAGACATGCAGACTCACCCCTGCAGCGCCTCCTGCTGGTGCCTTCTGGGAATTAGCTCTTTTTCCAGCCAGGAGCGCCCTCTGCTGTCCGGTGATCCGCCTGTCCTGTGGCCGTATCCCTCCCTGGACTTGATGCCCTTTTACCTGGGGTGCTGCCCCCTGGCAGTAACCCCTTTAGCTTCAGGGTCTCCTCCTCCCAAGGGAACCCCCACCCACTATCCTCACCTCACCTCAGTATATGGCTACTGCCAGTCATGGTCTAGCCCCTGTGCCCTGGGGCAGACTGCAGTACCAGCCTGCTCATCACTGGCAAGGTTGGGTTTGGACCTGCTGCTTTGACCTACCCCAGGGCTGCCCTCTGCAACCCCCAGTACCTGTTGACCTTGTGCTAGGCCACAGCCTGGGGCTTTCCAGGCTGGAGCTCCCCAGCTCCTCTGCCTTTCCCCTGCCCTGCTTCACTCAGGTACCCGGTCTCTAGCTCCCTGCAGCCAGGCCTTTCTCCCTCTACAGCCAGAGGGAGACTGACTAGGCTTCTGGCTCCCAGTCTCTTATAGGGGCCAGCTGGGCCTGATTGGGGCATGGCCCCAGCTAAGCCTACTTTCCCCAATCAGCCCAGGCTTCTTGCCCCACCTACAGCCCTCTCCTGGGCTGTTTTAAGCCCTTCAGGGCAGGAGCGGGGGACCACCCCGCTACAGGTAGTTTTCCAGCATCACTCAATACTGAGCGTCAAGGAGTGTTTAAAGTCAGCCAGGAAACCCCTCTCTAACTTAGAGAAGAAGAAGAAGAAGAAAAGATCTTTAAGCTTTAGTGATAGTTATAATGACCAGCAAAACTACTTTGACTGGTGCAGTTGGACATCAGCCCACTAATAAGAAAGTGCTAGAGACAACAGATCTATGCAGACTTGATAACAAAACAAGTCTGAGTAAAACTGAATTGAGTGTTGATCTCTCTCCAATAGGCTTTAAAAGTGTATGTTTGTGTGAACACAAAATAGGTTTCAGCCTGAAGTCAGTGCCAATGTTTGAGGGCAATTATCGAGTAATTCACTATGTCATCTACTAGCTCCTGGCCATCACTGGTCTAGGGAGACAGACCATGGGGTTGCATCCTGACTATCTTGGTTAATAGACATTGACGGATGTATCCTCCATGAACTTGTCTAATTCTTTTTTGAACCTAAGTTATACTTTTGGCCTTCATAACATCCTCTGGCAAAGAGTTCCACAGGTTGACTGTGCATTGTTTGCAGTACCTCCTTATGTTTTTATTAAATCTGCTGCCTATTAAATTTCATTGGGTGACACCTAGTTCTTGGGTTATGTGAAGAGGTAAATAACATTTCCCTATTCACTTTCTCCATACCAGTCATGGTTTTATAGACCTCTGTTGTATCCTTCCCCCTTTAGGTAGTCTCTTTTCTAAGATGACCAATCCCTGTTTTGTTTTTTTTTAAACTCTCCTCATATGGATGCTGTTCCATATCCCTAATTTTGTTGCCCTTCTCTGTGCCTTTTCCAATTAATACATCTTTTGAGATGGGGGACCAGATATGCACACAGTATTAAAGGTATGAATAGACCATGGATTTATACAGTGGCATATATTTCTATTCCTTTTTTAATGGTTGCTATATTGTTAGCTTTTTTGACTGCCACTGCATACTGTGCAGGTGTTTTCAGAGAACTATCCACAATGAGTCCAAGGGTTTTCTTGAATGGTAACAGCTAATTTAGACCCCATCACTTTATATGTATCGTTGGGATGTTTTCCAATGTACATCATTTTGCATTTATCAACATAAAAATTTCATTGCCCGGTCACCCAGTTTTGTGAGATCCCTTTGTAATTCTTTGCAGTCAGCTTTGAACATAACTATCTTAAGTTATTTTGTATCATCTGCAAGCTCTGCCTACCCCTTTTTCCAGATAATTTATGAATATTCTGAACAGCATATGTCCCAGTACAGATCTTTGGGGGACTCTGCTGTTTACCTATCGCCACTGCAAAAACAAACCATTTATTCCTATCCTTTGTTTTAACCAGATCCATGAGAGGACCTTCTCTCATCCCATGACTGCTTACTTTGCTTAAGAGCCTTTGGTGAGGAACTTTGTCAAAAGCTTTCTGAAAGTCCAAGTACACTATATCTGCCGGATCACTCATGTCCATATACTTGCTGACACTCTCAAAGAATTCTAACAGATTGAGGTATAATTTCCCTTCACAAAAACCACATTGACTCTAACCCAAAAAACAGTATCTCTCATCCTAGTTCTCCTTTTAAGGCTTTGTAGGCTGGTTATCAACATCACCATGTAGATCAGTGCAGAATTGGTTCAAGGCATCTGCAAGATTTGTCAGATTGATTATCGCATCATGAGGATAAAGTTTGTCACTTTTTACCCTTTCTGTGGCCCTGCACCCAGTAGCTACCTTTTACCTGTGCAGAGATGTGAGCTAATTCATATACAATTACACTAAACAGATGATAGCCACTCCACCCTCAAACAGTTGAGGGTTAACTCAGTTTTCTTTAGGTTGGAGGAAGATACACGTAAGAACTATTTGCAAGATTATTGCAAATATCATTAGAAATATGCAGATTAAATACTGTATTGCTTCAGTTGGAAGCAGGCTTCAAAAAAGCTGTTAGTGTCAATTTGTATCCAAGATTGGAAAGGGTTGCAGACTATGTTGAAATTGTACCAACATTCTGTGTAATATGATTTGTCAGCTGTGGATTCATACAAATAGTTGAAGTGATTTTTAAAATATACTTTCAAACAATTGCTACACTAAGTTTTTCACTCTGAGTCTGGCCTGGTAATTCAAGGGGATAAGTGTGTGCCATAGTTCAGGGACTTGGACACCTAGGTGCTGCAAGCATAAACTGAGGTAGCATGTTCAGCTTTCATTTTCTCCAATTCCCCCTTATCCCTACTGAACTCATGTGATATCCTTGATAGTCTTCTGTTGAGGGAAGATTGATACAACACAGGTCTTGCAAAGGAGTGATGCAGTAAAATGGTAGTTTGCGTTATAACAGGGGAAGGCAACCTATGGCACATGTGCGGAAGGCGGCACGCGAGCTGATTTTCAGTGACACTCACACTGCCCGGGTCCTGGCCACTGGTCTGGGGGGCTCTGCATTTTAATTTAATTTTAAATAAAGCTTCTTAAAACATTTTAAAAATCTTATTTACTTTACATACAACAATAGTTTAGTTATATATTATAGACTCATAGACTTTAGGGTCAGAAGGGACCAATATGATCATCTAGTCTGACCTCCTGCACAAAGCAGGCCACAGAATCCTACCCATCCACTTCTATAACAAACCCCTAACCTATGTCTGAGTTATTGAAGTCTTCAAATTGTGGTTTGAAGACCTCAAGCTGCAGAGAATCCACCAGCAAGTGACCCATGAACCACGCTGCAGAGGAAGGCAAAAAACCTCCAGGGCCTCTGCCAATCTGCCCCGGAGGAAAATTCCTTCCCGACCCCAAATATGGCGATCAGCTAAACCCTGAGCATGTGGGCAAGACTCACCAGCCAGCACTCAGGAAAGAATTCTCTGCAGTAACTCAGATCCCATCCCATCTAACATCCCATCACAGACCACTGATTATCAGCAGGTAAGTATGCCCAAAGATCAGTTGCCAAAATTAAGCTATCCCATCATACCATCCCTTCCATAAACTTATCAAGCTTAGTCTTAAAGCCAGATATGTCTTTTGCCCCCAATGCTCCCCTTGGAAGGCTGTTCCAGAACTTCACTCCTCTAATGGTTAAAAACTTTGGTCTAATTTCAAGTCTAAACTTCCTAGTGTCCAGTTTATACCCATTTGTTCTTGTGTCTACATTGGTACTAAGCTTAAATAATTCCTCTCCCTCCCTAATATTAATCCCTCTGATATATTTATAAAGAGCAAGCATATCCCCCCTCAACCTTCTTTTGGTTAGGCTAAACAAGACAAGCTCTTTGAGTCTCCTTTCATAAGACAGGTTTTCCATTTCTCGGATCATCCTAGTAGCCCGTCTCTGAACCTGTTCCAATTTGAATTCATCCTTCTTAAACATGGGAGACCAGAACTGCACACAGTATTCCAGATGAGGTCTCACCTGTGCCTTATATAACGGTACTAACACCTCCTTATCTTTGCTGAAAATACCTCACCTGATGCATCCTAAAACTGCATTAGCCTTTTTAACGGCCATATCACATTGGCGGCTCAAAGTCATCCTGTGATCAACCAATACTCCAAGGTCCTTCTCCTCCTCTGTTGCTTCCAACTGATGTGTCCCCAATTTATAACTAAAATTCTTATTATTAATCCCTAAATGCATGATCTTGCACTTTTCACTATTAAATTTCATCCTATTACTATTACTCCAGTTTACAAGGTTTAGTTTATATAGGTTTAGTTATATATTATAAACTTATAGAAAGAGCCCTTCTAAAAACAATAAAATGTATTAGTGGCACACGAAACCTTTAATTAGAGTGAATAAATGAAGACTCGGCACACCACTTCCGAAAGGTTGCCGACCCCTGGGTTATAAGAAGGGTTTGGAGACACCATTTGGGGAACACTTATTCTCACTCTTCCAGAAAACAGTAAAATAAAACTATAATTAAAAAGAGAGGGCCAGGCTTCAAAACTGTGTTCACTTTCTTCTCTTATAAACCACAGAGATTTTGTAATTCAGTTGCCCTCTTTCTACATCAGTCTTTATCCTTTTCTAGACTGTGTACACTGAGATGTCCAACTTTTCCTGGAGAAACATGTATTCTTCTCTAAATTATGATCTATGGGCAAATTAAGCATTTAAGACTGTATACTTCCCTGAATCCAAAGTGGATCTCCCACTGATATAAGTTGGAAGTTTGAACAAAGATCCAGAGTAGAATGCTTTTCTGTGGTAACTAAAAATTGTTATCACTATTTGTTCAGTGCATTATTTAGCGTCATTCAGTGAGAAAATTTAAGACTAACATTATCCTATCTTCCTGTCTCCGTTTTTATCTCCATCTCCTCTTTGTGCTTCCTCTCTGTCCTTCCCTCCTTATTTCTTTCATGTACTAATGTGTAATTACCCTTTCCATGTGCTTAAA
This sequence comes from Gopherus flavomarginatus, assembly GCF_025201925.1. NCBI lineage: Eukaryota > Metazoa > Chordata > Testudines > Testudinidae > Gopherus > Gopherus flavomarginatus. Next base: position 256,797,009 of record NC_066618.1, read on the forward strand.
TCCTGACTAGAACTGAATGAATTACTGATTTTTTTTGTTTAGTAGTTGAACTGAAACTGAATTGTCATCTTGATAAAATTATTTCAGTTTTTAGTTTTATTTCAGTCAAACAAAATGTTTAGAATGTTGATTCAAAACAAAATATCAAACCAAAAATGTTGATTCAAAATGAAATGTCAAAATGGTTCGTTGACATTTCTGAAGTAGTAAACTTTTCGTCTGAAACTAATGTAGGGTGACCAGATGTCCCGATTTTATAGGAACAGTCCCGATTTTTGGGTCTTTCTTATATAGGCTCCTATTAACCCCTACCCTCTGTCTCAGTTTTTTATGTTTGCTGTTTGGTCACCCTAAACTAATGTCAAATTTGACCTGATTTCACAAATTTTGATACCCCAAAAGTTACATTTTTAGCAAGTTTATAATTTGCTAAAAAAGCCTGCATATTCTCCTAACCCTTTCTCAATCCATTAGCAGCTGTGTAGTTAGTTTACTTAATTCTCATCATTAGTCTTTAGCATTAAGACTTCAATAAAATTAATGAGCAGTGGAGGAGTTCACACCTCTCAGCTCTTTTTTTCAGGCTGTCTGCAGGCTCAATATCAGCTCTATTTACACTCAATTCATGTTTGGAAGATTTCTTGCAACCATGAGGGTAGAAACTTAAACATTTAAAAAAATATGAAATGAAAAACTAGAGTGTGAAAACTGAATGAGTCATGAAAACCACAAATATATCAGGGTGACCACGTATTGACTATGTGATAAATGTTAAGGTAAACTACATGGAACATCAGCTGCTTGTCAGAAGCTGCTGTGAAATCAGATATTCTATAAATGGCTGTATGATAGACTATAGTGTTGGTAATCTCCACATTTTCAGTTTTTAATATGTTTAAGTATATACAAGAATAAATATGTACTGTAATAATTGTAATATTTATTAAATTTTTTTTTTCAATTTAAATGAGGCTGCTGCAGAATTTCTAAGCTGCTACACCAATGCACCACAGAAACCAGAGGCCTTCCAAAGAGTTTATAGCCAATTTGCTGCAGAGTTCATGGGGAGCCTTGGACTTCTTGGTCTAATATTTAATAGTTTAAGACAACTAGCTGACAGGGTCTAGAAGGATCAAAGGGCACTGATTAACCATGTCCATCATCAGTCTATTAGTGTGACTAAAGGGAAATGGGCACAAATAAGATTTGAAGTTTTCTGCAAAAATGCTGGATATACACACAAAGATGTGGTTAATGATGGAAGAAAAATCTTTTTTGTGCATGAATCATTGAATATCAGGGTTGGAAGGGACCTCAGGAAGTCATCTAGTCCAACCCCCTGCTCAAAGCAGGACCAATTCTCAACTAAATTATCCCAGCTAGGGCTTTGTCAAGCCTGACCTTAAAAACCTCATGAGAATATATGCTTCCTCAAAATGCCAAAGCTAGTGAATGTATATTATTGGTGGAAACCTGCTCAAATTTTAGCTGTTTGAAAAAGCAGCAGTAGGATCCAGACTTGAAACTAAGGAATGTTGCCAGTTGGTTGACTTAGTTTTTCATAGATTAAAGCATAGATTAATGTCAATAGACATTTTGGAACAAATTGACAAATTAAATAGTCATAAGTCAACAGGACCAGATGGTATTCAGCCAAGAGTTCTGAAGGAACTCAAACTCAAAATTGGAACTACTAGCTGTGATATATAACCTATCATTTAAATCAGCTTCTGTACCAGATGATTGGAGGAAGCTAATGTGAAGCCACTTTTTAAAAAAAAGGCTCCAGAGGTGATCCTGGCAATTACAGGCCAGTAAACTAACTTCAGTACCAGGAAAATTGTTTGAAACTATAGTAAAAAAACCCAACAGAATTATAAGAAAGATGAACACAATTTGTTAGGATGTAGAGGGGGAGAGTAAGAATGGCTTTTGTAATCATGCCTCACTAATCTATTAGAATTCTTTGAGGGAGTCATCAAACATGTGGACATGGTGGTCCAGTTAATATAGTGTACTTGGACTTTCAGAAAGCTTTCACAAGCTTTTCACCAAAGGCTCTGAAAGTAAGCAGACCTGATATAAGCAGGAAGTTTCTCTCATGGATCAGTAACTGGTTAAGACAGGTGTGACAGCATGACCTACCACTGCAGTGCCTCCTGCTGGCTGTCCTAGGAATTAGCACTGTACCCTCTCCTGGTGGTGTCTCGCCCACAGTCATCTCTGGTCCTGGACTCACATCACTCCCAGGATTGCAATGTCCTCTTCAGTGACACTGCCCTCCAGCTGTGCCACATTTATGTTCCCCCACCCCCTTCCTGGGGGACTTGCAGTCTATTGTCCAGCCAGTCCCTTCAGTAGCAGACTGCAGTACACGGTCTAGCCACTTCCCACATGGCACGAGCACCTTCTTTGCCTTTGCATCAGGGCCTCAGTCTGCAGATCCCTGCAGCCTGCCAGGAGCTGCCTTTAGCTCTCTGGGTATCTGCCTGCAGCACTGCGCTGTCCAGGGTGCTTGCTGTCCTTTGCCTGCAGGGCAGCCTGTCTTCATCCCTTCTCAAACTCTGGGAAGTGACTGAAACTGCTCAGTTCTGGAGCCTTTCTTATATGGGCCAGTCCAGCCCTGTTTGGCTGTTCCTATAAGCCCTTCTGTGATTGGCTGCCTCCTGCAAAGCCTCCCTATGGCTGCCTTTAACCCCTTTTCTGCAAGTGTGGGGCAGACACCCCATCACAACAGGAAACAAAGGGTAGGAATAAATGGTCAGTTTTTAGAATGGAGAGAAGTAAGTGGTGGTGTCACCCAGGGATCTGTATTGGGACCAGTGCTGTTGAACATATTCCTAAATGATCTGGAAAAGGGGTAAATGGTGAGGTGACACAGTTTGCAGTCAGTACTAAATTACTGAAGATAGTTATGTCCAAAGCATACTGTGAAAAGTTAAGAAGAGATCTCACAAATCTGGGTGACTGGGCAGATGAAATTCAATATTGATAAATGTGAAGTAGTGCATACTTGAAAATTATAATTCCAAGTATACATACAAAATGATGGTCTTGTAGCAGTTCAGACTCACCGCTGTGGCTGGTTGTACTGGGAAATAGCTCTCTTGGACCAACAAGGTGCCTTTTCTTAGCGGTGTCTCACTCCCCATTACTCCCACTGTCTCAACCCACACTTCTCCTGGACCACAGAGTCCTCTTCAGGATACAGCCCTCCAGCTGTGCCCCAGCCTGCTATCTCCCCCCTTTCAGGGGACAGGCAGTCCTGAGTCCTTCCACTTACCTCAGCAGCCAGCTGCAGTCACTAGTATAGCCTCTGGGGCAAATTGCAGTCTGGACTAGGCCACTCTCCTTATTGGCAAGTAGGGGTAAAAGAGAGCAGGGGGGACCAGACCCACCTGCTACCCTGGGTCCCATACGAGGGACCCTGTAGCTGGCAGCCACTTACTGTCCCTCTTCCTATTCCCTCTGCCTACGTTCCCTAGGCCTCTTCCCCTGTAGCCCTAGCACCTTCCCTGCCCTTGCTTCCAGGCCTCAGTCTGGCCATGGTCAGCCAGGAGCTCCCCTATTGCTCTGCTACTCTGCCCAGCACTGCAGTATCTCCAGTGCTCCTCAGCAGACAGTCCTTCTCCTTTGCCCTCCAGGGAAAGACTTCTCCTTGCTCTGCTGAGCAGCCGTTTATATATGTGCTGCTCCAGCAAGCCTTCTCCTGATTGGCTCTCCCAATAAACCCTTTCCTGATTGGCTGAGTTCTGTGCCACCTCTCCAAGGCTGCCTTAAACCCTTCCCCTGCCTGTGTGGGGCAGCTGCCCCACCACAGGTCTAAATCAGTGGTCACCACTCAAGAAAGAGATCTTGGTGTTATTGTGGATAGTTCTCTGAAAACATCTTTTCAGTATGCAGCAACAGTCAGAATGTTAGGAACTGTTAGGAAAGGCATAGATAAAACAGAAAATAAAATACCACTATATAAATCAATGATATGTACACATCTTGAGTACTCTGTGCAGTTTTGGTCACCCCATCTCAAAGAAGAAATATTAGAAATGGAAAAAGTGCAGAGGAGGACAACAAAAATGATTAAGGATATGAAACAATTTCCATATGAAGAGAGATTTAAAAGACTGGGACTGTTCAGCCTCAAAAATAAATGACTAAGGGAGGATATGATAGAGGTCTATAAAGTCATCAATGATGTGGAGAAAGTGAATTGGGAAATGTTATTTACCCCTTCACATAATGCAAGAACCAGGGATCACCCAATGAAATTAATAGGCAGCAGGTTTAAAAGAGCCAACAGGAAATATTTCCTCACACAAATCAGCCAACCCATGGAACTCATTGCCAGGAGATATTGTGAAGGCCAAAACTATAACTGTATTAAAAAAACAATTAGATAAGTTCATCAATGGCTGTTATGCAAGAGGGTCAGGGATGCAATCCCATGCTCTGGGTGTCCCTATGCCTCTGACTGCCAAATGCCTGGACTAGAAGGCAGGGGATAGATTACTTGATGATTGCCCTGTTTTGTTCATTCCCTCTGAAGCACTTGGCACTGGCCACTGTTAGAAGACAGGATACTGAGCTAGGTGGACCATTGGGCTGATCAAGAATGGCCTTTCTTTTGTTCTTCTGTTCAGAATTGAAGAGTGCTTTATGAAAGAGAGAAGGAGAAAAGTAGTGTGTTTTAAAGCAAGATTAGTCACACTTTCTAAATAGTTTCAGTTACTGGAAACAGATCTTCAGTTTGTATTTCATAGACAAAAGATACTTTTTTTCATTTTAGATCTGTCTAGTTGCATTATTTCCCTTTTTATTACTGTTATCAAACTCAGTGAGTATTAGCAAAGAAAGCCCTGAAGCTGTTGCACATACATGGACCCTTGTACCTGCCCAGAACCCCTTTGAAGTTACTGGCACCCCTCAAGGGCAGTACGATATGCCCATTTGTGGCAGCATGCAGGTTCAAAGCTTAAGTCTTTCTTTTTTGGTTCAGGCATTAATATCTTGGAGAAAATATATTTTACTGAAGCAGCACAAACTTTTCCTTTGCTATAGTTTACCTGTTTTGTACCAATCTGTAGCTCTGAGTGATAGATCAATTCCAAGGGGACATTATTTTTCAAGGAAGAAACCTTTTAGAAAAGTTAGAAAAATAGTCCCAAGTCTTTCAATTGGCATGCTATATTATTTTCCAGACTCTGATATATTGAGTTAATTGACATTCTATTTACGGCTGAAAACAGATACTGTGGGTTTGTCTACACTACAGAATTATTCCGAATTTACAGAAACCGTTTTTTAAAACAGATTGTATAAAGTTGAGTGCACGCGGCCACACTGAGCACATTAATTCGGCAGTGTGCGTCCATGTACCAAGCCTAGAGTCAATTTCCGGGGCATTGCACTGTGGGTAGCTATCCCGTAGCTATCCAATAGTTCCCGCAGTCTCCCCCGTCCACTGGAATTCTGGGTTGAGATCCCAATGCATGATGGGGCAAAAATAGTGTTGCGGGTGATTCTGGGTAAATGTCGTCACTCAATCCTTCCTCCGTGAAAGCAACGGCAGACAATCATTTCGTGCCCTTTTTCCCTGGGTTACCCTGGCAGATGCCGTAGCATGGCAACCATGGAGCCTGTTTTGCCTTTTGTCACTGTCACCGTATGTGTACTGAATGCTGCTGACAGAGGCAGTACTGCAGTGCTACACAGCAGCGCTACACAGCAGCATTCATTTGCCTTTGCACGGTAGCAGAGACGGTTACCATCCCTACTGCACCGTCTGCCATTGTAAATTGGCAATGAGATGATGGTTATCAGTCATTTTGCACCGTTTGCAGTTGGAAATTGGCGATGACAGTTATCAATCCTTTTGTACCGTCTGCTGCTGTCATGGGTGCTCCCGGCTGGCCTCGCTGAGATCAGCCGGGGGCGCATGGACAAAAATAGGAATGACTCCCCGGGTCATTCCCTTCTTTATGTTTTGTCTAAAAATAGAGTCAGTCCTGCCTAGAATATGGAGTAAGTGTACTAGAGAACCAGAGAGCACAGCTGCTCTGGGTCCGAGCCCCAGAGATCCCACAGAAATGATGAGCTGCATGCCATTCTAGGGGGTGCCCCTGCAACAACCCCACCCGTTCCTTCCCTCCCCGCCTAACCCTCCTGGGCTACCGTGGCAATGTCCCCCCATTTGTGTGATGAAGTAATAAAGAATGCAGGAATAAGAAACACTGAGTTTTTAGTGAGATAAAATGAGAGGAAGGCAGCCTCCAGCTGCTATGATAGTCCAGGGAGTACAGAATCTTCTTTAGACATGAAGGAGCAGGGGGCTGATGGAGCTCAGTCTCCAGCTGCTATGATGAGGATGGTTACCAAGCCTTTTTTACCGTCTGCCGGGAATGACCGGGAGTCATTCCCATTTTTACTCAGGCCCCCCCCGGCCGACCTCACCGAGGCCAGCCAGGAGCACTCACGGGCTGATGATGACGATGGCTACCAGTCATTTTGCACCATCTGCCACCGGGAAGGGGATGCTGGTGTTCAGCACTGCAGCACTCCGTCTACCAGCAGCATGCAGTAGACATAGGGTGACATTGAAAAAAGGTGAGAAGCGATTTTTTTCCCTTTTCTTTCGGGGGGCGGGAGAAGGGTGTAAATTGACAACATACACCCTGAAACCCCCGAGAAAATTTTTTGACCCTTCAGGCATTGGGAGCTCAGCCAAGAATGCAAATGCTTTTCGGAGACTGCGGGGACTGTGGGATAGCTGGAGTCCTCAGTACCCCCCTCCCTCCCTCCGTGACTGTCCATTTGATTCTTTGGCTTTCCGTTACGCTTGTCATGCAGCACGGTGCTGAGTCCCTGCTGTGGCCTCTGTCTATCATAGCCTGGAGATTTTTTCAAATGCTTTGTCATTTTGTCTTCTGTAATGGAGCTCTGATAGAACAGATTTGTCTCCCCATACAGCGATCAGATCCAGTATCTCCCGTACGGTCCATGCTGGAGCTCTTTTTGGATTTGGGACTGCATCGCCACCCGTGCTGATCAGAGCTCCACGCTGGGCAAACAGGAAATGAAATTCAAAAGTTCGCGGGGCTTTTCCTGTCTACCTGGCCAGTGCATCCGAGTTCAGATTGCTTTCCAGAGCGGTCACAATGGTGCACTGTGGGATACTGCCTGGAGGCCAATACTGTCGAATTGCGGCCACGCTAACCCTAATCCGACATGGCAATACCGATTTCAGCGCTACTCCCCTCGTCGGGGAGGAGTACAGAAATCGGTTTAAAGAGCCCTTTATATCGATTTAAAGGGCTTCGTTGTGTGGACGGGTGCAGGATTAATTAGGTTTAACGCTGCTAAATTTGGTTTAAACCATAGTGTAGACCAGGCCGGTGATGCCATGGTTCCTTATTTACAGGGTATAACAGTGGTATCAGCATGGTTTCTGAAAAACCTACAAGCATCAGCAGCTGCTTGTTGGGTAAGTTTTGAGCATGTTTTGAATTTGTATCTTGTATTTTACTAGTAGAAATATTAATCTGATAAATCTGAAATACATAATGCATGGCAACTTAATTTTTGAAACTTGATGTATTCAATTTATTTTTAAAGAAAACTTATTTTGAGATAACAGTATACATAGGAGAGAAAATAGATAGTGTGTTTTTAAAAAGAACATTAGACAATAATCAATGCTTGTGGGAGTTATAGTATAGGAGAATCTTCACTTCTTTGGGAATTAATCTTATTAGAAAGACTACCCCGCTCCCAAGAAGGGGGGGAAAAAAGACTAAAAGGTTATGAGAATGTATAGGTTTTTAGTTTGATTGATCCTAAAGGGGAAGCTTTTCATTAATTTATAAAGAGTAAATTTGTTTTATTGAAAATTTAAATTTAAATTTGATTTTTTTACAAATATTTTGTTACTTGAGTTTGCTTTTTATTTTATTAGCTCAGATTTGGTTAATTGGAGCCTTTTCTGACCACAGAGAAGAGAGCATTTACGGTTAAGACACTAGACTGGGACTGAGAAGATCAGAGTTCATTTTCCTGCTCTGCCACGGATTTCTTGTGTGATCTTGGGCAAATCACTTAGTCTCTTTGTACCTCAATCAACCATCTACAGTATTAAGTAGGGATGGTATTAGTTCAATTTTTTTTAGGATTAATCCATTTAATGTTTAAGAAATGCTTGGACTCTAAGAGGGTAGGGACCACATAAATACCTACATATAGATTTGTGTCTTGTATAAGTCACAGCAAGTGACTAGAACAAAAGGAATTCAAGAAAGAGAGAGATAACGTGTAAACAAGGGTTTATTTGAGAACCTAGAAATCTGATATACTTAAAATTAAAATAAAAAATCCTGCATGACCAGCAGTCATCTTACCTTGGATGTTTGATGATATTCATCATTGGTTCAAATTTTCAGTGATAATTGGCTGCTGGCTTTACCAGCTGGCTTTCAATTAATCATTGAGCTTCAATGTCTACAAACAGAAATAATCACCACAGAATCTGCCTTCTCTGCTTTCTCCTATGTTATGTAAATCTTCAGTATGATGGAACATGCGCTGAAGATGAAGTAGGTGATGCTTGTCAACTTACTCAACTTAGATATGTATTGATCTTAGATCTTTGGGGAAATCATCTTTGACATAAAACCTAAGCAACCTGAATTTGAAAATCAGGATTTTTTTTACCCCCAAACTTTGAAATTACTATTCCATTGTATCATCTGTTTGCTTTAACCCAAAATTAAAAAAAACATATAAAATCTGAAAATCAAGGTGGCCTGTGTATAAAAAGGTGATAATACTGACTCTGTGTTGCCATGCATAATCTAAATATAACTGTAGAGTGTGTGCTTGGAGGAAGACATTAGATGTAAACAAAGCAATAAACTTCAGAGTAAAAGTAATGCTTTAGAGATGAATTGTTAAGGTTTAAAACTACCTCATTTTTGCCATACCAACAAGATGTGGCTATCAGCAATAGTTTTCTTTACTGTTTTTCTCTTTGTAGCTGTACTCCAATCTAACATCGTGCCAAGCACTTGGAAATATGTGTGTGATGAACATGAACTCATTAAGCTCTACCACTAGTGATGCATGTGGTCTGTTTCAGTATGTCTATGCAAATACAGCAGGGCTAGGCACTGTTCATTCAGTATCCTTCTGGTATGTTACATCTTCTATAATTTTATCAATTCACACATTTTTTTCAATATTAATGTTTACATAGAAATTACTACAAATTTTTAGTTTTGCATAAAATATTAAGGCTCTGTGAAGAAAACAAAATATAACTGTTTGCAGGAGACAGACTCTTCCATGGCTGTACTATGGTGACCAGCCAGGATTAGCATCTCAAGTACTTGAAACAACCCAGTTCCCTACAAGCTTCAGTTTTAAAGGAACAAACAAGGTAGGCATTGTGAGGTACCAGACATGATGATATTTTAAGGGGCCAAATTCATCTCTGGTATAACTCCATTAAAGCTGATTGAGTTGCACAAGGCATGGATTTAGCTAACATTTTAATACAGAATGTCCTTTTTTCCCAGGATATTCAACTAATCCCTAATTTTGCACACAATCCTCATAAATTTGTTTAAGTTAAATGATCTCTAAAATTTGAATGGAGTACCAAAAAAGGGTGCTGGTTATAATAAGCTGTCTAGCAATTACATTTTCAAGTTCATCATAAGTTGTCTTATAGTTGAATTCAGAAATAACAACCATCGTTAAGTTTTCACATACAGTTTAGTCAGTGGTTTTTTAACTAACATTGCAATGCTTTGATTTGTGTTTGTTTTGTTTGTTTTTGTTTTAATGATTAAACCATTATTTTCATGTTATGGCTAAGTGTGTATTGGTCATAATTTATTTAATTCTTCAAAGGGACAATCATTTGTTGTGGAAATATCCTTTGGATGCTAACTACCTATTTAGAAAATATGCCCTTCTCTGCATTCTGTTGCTGAGAAATTAAAAAAAAAACAACTAGCTACTGTTTGTAGAACCTAGCCAAAACAATGTTGTCCTCCTTATGCTTATTCTTCACCAGCAGCCACCTTGGATATACCTTGAGGAATGTATTAGTCCATTGATTATTAAGCAGATCCTCTCTTAATTTCTCTGGAGCGTTGTGTTTAGAAATCCATGGCATAATATGGCACCCAATATTTAGGGAATAACCAAACTAATGTCTCACTAGAGCTGAGTGGAGAAAAGTATTCTGTTTCATGAGGGATTTCACTCCTTTGAAAACTAGTTTCATTCTGATTTGGAACAAAAACCAAAAATTTTGAAATTCTTCACAAAATGGAGTCCTCGCCTGAGGCAATCTGTCTGGCGAGTTGCCCTAGCACTACAGACCCTGGAAACCCTGAGGTTTCTGGCCTTGAGTATGTTGGAACCCTGCCTGGTTTCTAAAAGAACTTCATCAAAATCAAACTGTCTCCCTGGAACATTTTGATTTCAACAAATCAACAAATTCTTATGGAAAAAAGTTTTAGTACATATTTTTCTTACCACGTTTTCTTTTCACATCACACTGATGATGATGCTGATACTAGAAAAGTTAGAAAGTAAATTAAAAAAGCGTGGAAGTAAGATTAATATTTATATTTACAAATAGAAAATGAAATGTTATATCCAAGGTTGTAGTAAACTATTGAAAAAATGGGATGGATGTGCCTAAAATTTATTATTCAGTTTTTTAAAACAGTCTTGCCTTCTATTGTCAGAATATAAAACTGCAGCTTATCGCAGCTTCATATGATGCAGAGGGAAACTTTCTTAAATGGCAAAATTTGGAAGGAGGTGTCTTGCAGGTGAGTGTGATTTTTAATTACATTGTTCCTACACTATCAAAATATTGGTTGCCTTTTAGAGAAGAGATCAAAATGGAGAGGAGCACAAACACAGCACCTGAGTGTTCAGATAACTACAGTTACTTTAGTGCAACCTTATTCTGATCATGGAATTGCCTATTTAATAAAAATAGCTTTTTAGAGGTGATTTCTTGTTCAAGGTGGTTTCCCATTCATACCAATGTAATTCCTGAGCACCTAGAAACCTTTTAGAAGGAACGGCTTGCTGGCCTCTCGTGGCATCAGTCACTCAGAGCCAAGGTCCCAGCCAACTCAGTTCTTTCCCTTCCCTAAGCAGCTGTGTGTGCATGGCCCATGATTCCTCCTCTTCCATTTGTGCTTGTTGTGTACAATATATGGTTGGGCTCTCAGGTGCATACTCTTCTGGAGAACGTTCAATGGGTCTGGCTCTGTTGGATCCTCACAGTGGGAAGGCATTTTTAGTAGGGCCTTAGGTCTGTGAGTTGTCATCAAGTGTGCTGGTAGGCTCATCAGGACAGCTGTTGGAGAGTCTCAAACTCTACTGTCACTGTGGAAGAGTAAGTCAGTTGCAGGTTTCAATATCTTTATCCTCTTTTACAATATTTCCTCAGGATAAGACTGTGCTGCTACTGCCTCACAAATTTACTGCAAGTGTGGTGTCTGAGTTTCTTCTGAATCAGATCACTAACCTCCAAATCTCATTATCACCCATGGGAAACTAGACTGTCTGTCCTAGGTACTAAGAAGTATTTGAGTTTTCATTTGGATAAGACTGTTCATTTCCGAATTACAAAATGTTTTGTAGTCTTTGGGAACCAGTTCAAGGGAACGCAATACCTGTCTTAATGTATTACATTATGCATGTAGGGACTAAGACAATATCAATAATATGTCTGTAATGATTCCTGGGGTTCTAGTCACATTTACACAGTTCTGTTCTCTCTAAATTTGGTGCTTACTTTGGGAAGATGATTCTGCAGTCCTCATTTAATCAGAACTCAAGTAATCTTCCTGAGAGTTGCATTGCTTGCTATATTCCCCAAATGGGGGAAATGAAGAGGCCACCTTGAGGGAGAAATAATAGTTTCTTGCTAGGGTAATTCTGGTGCTTTGAGAGTGTCACATCTGCTTATTCATATGATCCACTTACCTTCCTCTCTCCCTTGGAGTTCTTTTCTTATAGGACTCTGGGGTTTAGCCGCAGGAACTGATGCAGTGAGGCTGCATAGTTTTTGTAATCCCAGGTCTGAACATTCAGTGCCATGAGAGAATGTTCATGCAGTCCTGTTGGACATTGCTTTCCATACGGTTGAGAAGTTTGGTGGTGGAACAAAGAGCATCCCACAAGTGTGAATAAGCAGCGGCAATACTCAAAGTACCATGGTACATCATTGGTTTTATTCTGTTCTCAGAATTTAAAAGGAGTATCTCCTTTTACACTAAATAAATCTTAATTAGAACTGCAGGTTTATAAACTACGTAGGTATTGTGTATTCTACAAGTTGAGAAAGTTGTGCCTTTGAATTAATGTACATAAAAATGTCAAAACTAATGATTTTTTTTTGTGCAGCTTTGTCCTGACACACCGACTAGGCTGAATGCTGCTTATATTTTTGGAACAACTTATCAACAAAGTGTAAGCATGAAGTAAAATTTTATTTTGGAGCTTTTATCTGAGTAATTTTTAAATCTTGTCAGTGAAGGTGTATGTGTGAAAAGAAATGAGTAAGTTGAGCCAGGAGCTGTGGCACTGGCTTTTCTCTTGTGAAACTGTTGACTATCCTATCTTTTAGCATACTGACTGAAATGAGTTTATTTGTTAATTATCAGATACAGTCACATCACAAAACAATGCAGCATTACATACCATACAGCCAGTGAAGGCTGGAGAAATAAGCATGAGACTTGGAACAATGAGGGATTCTTTTTCTTTAAATATCTGCTCTGCTGTTGCCTCACTATTAATAGAAAGACACAATATGCCTGACATCCCTACACTCAGATTCTTTGCATTTCACATAAGAACGGACGTACTGAGTCAGACCAAAGGTCCATCTAACCAATTATCAGGTCTTCCGACAGTGGTCAATGCCAGGTACTTCAGAGGGAGTGAACAGAACAGGTAATCATCAAGTGATCCATCCTGTCACCCATTCCCAGCTTCTGGCAAACACAGGCTAGGGACACAATCCCTGCCCATCCTGGCTAGTAGTCATTGGTGGACCTTTCCTCCATGAACTTATTTAGTTCTTTTTCACCTTTAACTTGTCTCACTCTCCCTTTTTATAAAATGGAGATAAAAATTATTTACCTCATGGTGGGAGGGTTTCTTAGGTACATCGCTTAACATTTGTAAAGTTATGTGGAACTGTGTAGCACCTAGCACAGGTTTATTTATTCATTGTTGTTATAATTATTGTTAATTAATTTATCTGCACTTGGAAAATTTTCCTAACTGAAGTAGCAAAGAAAGTGCATTATTTATTGCTGTATAATAGCAGATCTGTTCTAGCTGCTTTTTGGGTGATGTGAAAATCTTACAGTACATCACTTTAGTTTTCACATAAATATTTGCCCAGGTATTTATGTAAATGTCTCTGATCTTTAAATAGTCTTTACTATTTTTACACATATATAAATATAATAGAGTTCACTTTTATCTGTATTCCGATGTTGAAAATAGAAATGGAAAGCTGTTGGCCATTCAGTGTGGATCATTGAATTATGCCAGCTTGGCTCACCCCTCTGTGGTGCTGGGTTTGTTTTGTTTTGTTTTCATGTTTTAGTCCATAGTTACTGAAGTTGCTTTCTTTGTCTGTGAGTAGGCAATGCATATAACCACATGAATCCCTTTGTTGGATGTAAATTTAATAAACAAAGGGTATGTCTACACTACAGCTGGAACTGTGCTTCCTGGTGCAGGTAGACAGACATGCTCTAGCTTGACCAGAGTTAGCACTTATGCTTGGGGTATGGACAGATTTGTACTCAGGCAGCCAGCTTGAGTTGCCACCTGCGTAACCCCTGTTTACACTGCTATAGCGTTGACATATCCTTAGACATAGATTCAGAAGTTGAAACTGGATTATAAAGATTGTATCCCCATCTAATTAGTACCTTACATATTAAGCTGCATTCAAAACTATCCAATGATTAAAACAGGCTAAAGTTCTGTGATAGAACAGAAAAAAATGGTTAAATGCCACAATATTTGTTCCATATGTTTCTTTAAGTATGTTTCTTTTTCCTTCTTGATATAAAAACAAGAAGGGAGGAAACAGCTTGAGGCTTACTTTCCGAATTTGAAGTCTGTGCATGTGCATTAAACTACAAGTGGCTTAGTTAAAAATTATCGCTTTTCTACAACTTAATTGCTGAAATGTCTTGTTGCATGCTCTTTGTAAGAGACAGGTTTCTTAGTTTGGTTGGGGAAGGAATTCAAAATTTGAAAATAAAAAAGGTCACTTTTGTCATCTAATTAATTCATTACATATTTTGTTCACATTTTTTCCATAGTGTACAATTTCTGTTTCCAAGATGTTATCGGATTTTGCTAATCCGATATTTTATGATGTGTATCTTGAATATCATGATGATGATAGTGGACAGCAATATCTGTGGGCTGTGCCAGTTTTAAACTTAAATCTTCAATACAATGAAATGTCTGTGAATCAAGGTAGGAATATCATACTGACTACACTTTCTGTGAATTGAATTACATTACATACCATCAGTAAAAATATAAATGAACATGAGTATACCAATAGTTTTTATTGCTCCTAAAAATCACTCCTCCATTTTAAATATGTCACAATTTACCATAGTTGTAAAAATCTTCTTGAATTTTAGAGCCAAAAGCTGACCCTCGTTCTGTACAGGAGTAAGAGGCTTTGGCTGCATATGCTTGGTTTACACTGGCATGACTGATATTATATACAGTCATGCCAGTGCATAAAGGCTCATGGAGAATCTCTGGAATCTGGGAAGTGAAGAAGGAGCTGGCAAGAATTCAGATCTATGGGGGCTCCCTCCACCTTAATATACGGGTGGATTTTCATTTTATTTTTGGAGGGGAGCGAAATAGATGAAGTATTGTCATTGACAGGGATCCACCATCCGTTCTCTTACATAGGTGGGGATGGTATAGTAGGAATGTGAGCTGATCCAGACCTGAGGTGGCAGTAGAGCAACAGGAACAATGGACTGATTCTGCTGCTTTTCTGGTGATCAGGGAGAAAGCATTACTCCCTACCGCCACCCTTGCCACTTCCTACAGAGTTCCTCAGTATACTACCTGGTTACTTGAGAGACACACTGAATATGGGATTTGGCCCCTAATACAGCTATCCAGATGAATGAGCATGCATTTGTTGAAAAGTGTGAGCCCATGTACGTGAGAAACTAGATACAGGAATCTTGCATAGCTCATTAACATCCTATGGAAACTAATAATACAGAATACCATGTGGAAGAAAGAAGGTTGCATGCATTTGTGTAGAGGAGGCAAATTTCATTTGAGTGTGTAAAATATTAACCATAATGGGTACATGAGCTTATGTTGTTTTTAATTTAATACATAGCCTTTCACCTCAAGCTCATGATTGTATTACTGCAAATGTAGATATCCCACTGCTTCTTTTATTCAAGCACAATAGTACCATTCATTTACCATGTTGCTTGAATAATGCATGTGCTAATAAATTTGGATCAGATACACTGGCTTGTTAAATCAGTGTTGTTCTGCTCTGGAAGCACAAAGGAGATTTTTAAAGCCAGTTTAACCAGCTACCTGTGGATTCCCCTCACACAGTGAAAGTGTAGCTATGGAGCAGCTGCCTTTGCCTGATTCCCAGCTGCCAAAACATGTAATGGCCCAGATTTCAGACATACAGAACAGTTCTGAGGTTTTCACTCTTATGCCAAGAATCAGGTCTGGTGTTTGTTGGCCCCAGGTTTAATGCCACTTTTGCTCTTGTTCTCCCCTCCCCTAGATACACCAGCATTGAAGCAGAGTAGAGCATAGCCAATCCACTGAATTTAGGCCATTATATAAAGTGTATGTTTTTATCATAGACCATTACACACAATATTATATATGTGAGTATGTATAAAAAATTCCAGTTTTCTGTTCATTTTCCTGAAAATAGTAATTTAATTGAAACCTACAAAAGCCAAGGAAATCCATAGATAAGATGTCTTTCACACTTCCTAATGCCCATTGACATTCCAAAGGTCTCCAAACATACATCCCTTATGCAGATCTTGTATCAAAACTAACATTGGCAGAACTATCTGCATTTAGTGTCTTACCACTAAATTAGCATCAGTTGCTTCTTTGCACTCTCCTCTCCTTTTTCTCTCATTCTGGATGGAGCCTAGCTTTAGGTACACATGTAAAGGTAGGCCTGTAGACCTATTAGCCTGGGCTCAGAGACCATCTTTAAGAGCAGCTTTTCAATGGATCTGAGAGGGAAGACGCTAAAGTGCACACTAGCTGCCTTTTCAGCAGTGCTGGCTGGAAGTTGCATATGATTTATTCTGTACTACAGTGAACACTGGGAAGTGGACCAAACCCAGTAGAGAGAGATCAGGAGAAGCTAAGCAGTGAGAGAAGGAGAGCTTGTTGGGAAGGAGATGGTGGAAAGGAAAGTGTGTACTTACAAGTAAAAGAGATGGAAAAGGAGAAAAATAATTTAAGGCAGGGGGAAAATAAAAAACAAAAAGTAGGAAGAGATGGGTGAGAGATGGAAGGAAACAAAGAAATGGAAAGAGAGAACCAAGGAAGAAATAAAGAAAAGGTAAGAAAAGTTAATACACCACTACATCTAATTGTATTGTCCTGACAGATAGGGCAAAGGCAAAAGGAGAGTGAAAACCACTAAACCCAAGGTGGGGGACTCCAGGCTGACTACATCCCCAGCCATAAATCTGAATTTCCTTGGTTTTGTAGCTGTTGTACATTCAGGGGCAGGGGTGAGGAGTGGGGCAGAGGGATTTGAGTCAGAGATTTGAGGTTAAATGAACATATATGGTAATTAACAAAGAATCATCTAAAGAATTTCTTAATACAATCCTTTACAAATAATAGCAATAAATATGTATAATCATTAATACAATAATGTAAATCACTTCAGTTTTAGTCAGACTTATTTCATTCCTGTTGTAGTTTTGAACTACTATTTTTAAAGCATTATATGGTTTACCATTTCTTTTTCATAGGCAGCAATATGAACAATTGGCTTTTGACTCGTCGGATGTTTTTGGTGGATAGTTTAAGTGGACAAGAGAATGACTTGGGAAAACAACCAAGAATAATTCGAATTGCTAGCAAAATAACCATCAGGTAAATAAATGACAATGTAGGTTGTACATACATACAAGATGAGGCTGACCATATGAAATGCAGTTGTACTGTTTCTGCCAAGCCTACAGATTGCATCTCTGGAACCAGAAGACTCTCTCAGTGTATCCTTTGCTACTTTTCTTATTGCATAAGCAGAAGGAAGTAGGCAAAATTTCTGTAGGACATTTTGAGAGCACTCTGTCTCTCTTATCAAAATCAGAATGTTCAAAACTGGACTTGCTGGTGCTGAAGTTACTCTGGTTCTTGTCCACCATTTAAGACTGAGGACAGGATTCTACAGTCTAAGTCAATTTTTCACCCATAAGCTGTGCACAAAGTGAACTTAAAATGGTAGGAGATGGCCAGTGGAGAATTCCCCTGTGTAGGGGAATGCAGATTTGAGGGGTCTGAGGCTGACACCTTGGCTTCTGGATAGCTGGAATCATTAGATCCAAAAGATCCTATTGGAAAAAAGGAAGCCTTTGACATGCTAGACCTAGTTGGTAGAGTGGTAGAGATTCTCCATGCGGACAGTTCAAACTGTAGTAGATTCAAGAGAATAAAATGCTTTTATCATAGACTGTATGTTACTTTTAAACAGTTAAAACTGTCTTGAGCTTTCAGGGTCCACTTTGTTATCTAATCTTTCCACCCTAAGGTACACAGATGAAAGGCTTTTTCCATGTACTTCCTCTGGTACAATGAACCACCTCTGCCTTGGGATGTGGATCATAAGATTCTTGCAAAGCTCATGAACTCTCTTTAGTCTGTTCTTTTTACCAGGTCTCTGTGTAGACACTGTTTTTAAAGTCATAACATAGCCTGGAGAATCAGAGCTATAATACTGAGAGCTGATGTGCTATGATTCATAAGGAAAATGTGTTCCTGTGCGCCACACACACATACATACACACCATTCCTGTGTCAAGTGATCTCTGATTTCCATCTCAAACAGGCCTGTAACCTGCCTATAGTGTTTTATCTTTTCTCCCAAGCCTCAGTTGTATCGAGGAAGGTCATGCTCCAATATTTTAGATGTTATGGAGGGCTTAAATTTGTTACCTAAATTGAGCCAAACCTCTCCCCAGGTTCCCCAGACATGTTGTGGCATGTGAAGGTAGGGACCCAGGAGTTAGTCCATCTCAGCTCAAAGGCTGTCCAGATTGATCAGACTATGCATAATTGCTACGAGCTGGGAGACATTCAGCTACCTATGCATACCAGAAGACATAAGGACAACCATACTGAGTCAGACCAATGGTCAGTCTAGTATTCTGTCTTCTGAGAGTGGTCATTGCGTATGCTTCAGAGGGAATGACAAAACAGGGCAATTTTGAGTGATCCATTCTCTGTCCAGTTCCAGCTTCTGGCAGTTGAAGGTTTAGGACACCTGGAGCATGGGGTTGCGTCCCCATTAGCCATTGATGGACCTATTCTCAAGGAACTTACCTAATTTTTTTCTGAACTCAGTTATACTTTTGACTTTCACAACATCCCATGGCAATGAGTTCCACAGGCTGACTATGCATTGTGTGAAGAAGTAAATTAAATTAATCAGAAGCATGTTAAAAACAAACAAAGGGAAGTACTTCTTCACACTTCCCTTTGTTTGTTTTTAACATGCTCCTGATTAATTTAATTGTGTAACCCCTAGTTTTTGTGGTACTGTATGTGATGGGATAAATAACACTTCCCTATTCACTTTCTCCATACCATTCATGATTTTATAGACCTCTGTCATATCCCCACTTAGTTGTCACTTTTCTAAGATGAACAATTCCTGTCTTTTTAATCTCTCCTCGTATGGATCTGTTCCATACCTCTAACATTCAAAAAGATCTAAGGCAGCCTCTGTTAAATATATGTGCATTGTGTCTGTCAGTGAAATATGAAGTGTGCTGCTTGGAGGTGTATAAGTTCTTATGTAACATTATTTTGTCAACTTTTGTCTGTAGTTCTCATGCCCAGTCTGAGGCCACGTCTATACTACAGCATAAAATCGAAATTATTAAAACCAGTTTTATAAAACTGGTTTTATAAAATCGATTTTACGCGTCCACACTAGGGCACATTAATTCGGTGGTGTGCATCCATGGTCCTAGGCTACCATCGATTTCCGGAGCGGTGCACTCTGGGTAGCTCAGTAAAAGAATGAGACCAATAACTTCGATTTCCGTCCACACTAACCCTAAATCGATATAGTAATATCGATTTTAGGGTTATTCCTCTCGTTGGGGAGGAGTACAGAAATCTATTTTAAGAGCCCTTAAAATCGATTTAAAGTGCCTTGTAGTGTGGATGGGTACAGCGTTAAATCGATTTAACGCTGTTTAAATCGATTTAACGCTGTAGTGTGGACCAGGCCTGAAAGAGCAGTCTTGTAGTTGCTTTAACTACAGCCTTTGGAGATTAACTGCTTGTTAATCTGTTAAGAGTGGGGCAAGTTTTGAAAGGAAAAAATGGTTACTTAACCACATTTAGTACGTTATCTTGGATGATTGCACGTATGGAATCAACACTTCATCCCATACCTTCCCCACTTCTTTAGAGTCCCCTGAATTAAAGGAAGAAACTGAAAGGCAATGGGGGGTTACTCCCACTTGTGTACTCTCAGAATTCTAAAAAGCAGGAGTAAGTGGATATCTAGAAGATTCTAAGCTTGAGTGTTAAGAGCATATCGATATGAAGAATCACCTTGGAGAATCAGTTACTATGGTAAACTTTTTTTTGTAGAGAGAGTGAAAGTACACCTTTGTATTCCAGTCACTTCTTAATTGCGATATAGTGTTATTTCTAAATCCAATTTTATTGATCAGATTTTTTTGTTTTATATTTACTATTTTACTTTCCAATCAGTTTGTGTTTTCCAGCTAAAAATATTTTTTTTGTATTTCTGCAGTATTCGTCTTATTCCCAATACTCAGAGAGGAACTATCTATCCCCCTCTAATTACCATTGCCTACAAGGATGTTCTTGTCCAAAACCCAGATACCCAGAGTGTGATGGTGAGTTCTTCTCTGTTGTTGTCCTAACAGGACAGAATTATCAGCGGTGCTCACAGTTCTTTGACAGTTACATTTGAGTTTGCACTTTACAAATTTAAAGATGAAATAAGCAGAATTTCTAAATCTGTTCAGTATTAAGATAGTATATATCAATAAAATATAATGCATTTTTAAAACAAAACAGTTGAAAATGTTTTCCTCTTCCACTTCCCTTATTTGAACCTTCTATAAATTAAAAAACAAGTCATCTAAGATTGTGTATTTGATTTATAGTGGTATAGCATGCTGAAGTACAAATTAAAAAATAGAAACAAATGTATGAAGAATTGCAAGAAAAAGCAATTCTTATGAAGTAAATATAATATTTTGATCAAGAAATGGCATATTTTCCTCTAAAATCCATGCATTAACAGGAAGCAAATATGGCGTTAGTGTTCTGGCTTAATCAAATTCAAGTATTGGTAAAAGATCAAAAACCTACAGTGCAGTATCTTTTCCTTTAGTATTATGTCACTTGCAACAGATGACTGTGCATTAAAGAATTTTTAAAAAGTGAGATTTCATGTAATAGAATAGCTGTTCTACAGTGAATAAACATTCACAAACTGCTGATATCAAAATATCCTTCTATTCTTTCTTTGTATGAACCCTTCTTAGCAACTGAGGCCTCCGATACTGATAGGCTTCTGTTTGGAAGTATTTGGTGCTGAAAGTGTTCGCTGCGCTGAATGCTAGAGCTGCTCAGGCTGGAGTGGCATGACGGAAAAGAAGTGGGAGACAGCACATGTAGAAAAATAAGAGAGAAGGTGTAGGGGTGTGTGTGTGTGTGTGTGTGTGTGTGTGTGTGTGTGTGTGTGTGTGTAAAAAAAACAGTGCCTCCCATCAGACAAGAAAACTGCCATTTGGAATCAGCTGGAAGTGACAGGAACAGTAGGGTGGGCCAAATCATCTGACACCAGAAAGTAGGGAAAGTTTAAAAAAAAAATTGTGGGGTGGAGACCTGGCGCACCTACAATTTTGTCCTCTCGTCTGTCAGTTGTGATGGAGCACTCTCCCATTTAGACAAATTTGACATGTGACCTGCTCTGTCAACAAAATCACTTATGAAAGTATATCGGCCTTTTATGAACTCTTGTCTTCCTGCAGCTAAATATTTTTAATCTCAAATCCAGTTAAAGTGACCATATTGGTTTTCTTGGCAGCAGCCACACGTTTTCAGAAAACCAAGGCAATAATCATTAGCCTCAGTCTTTTATTGAATTGAATGTGCTATCCATTTCCAACTACTTCTGGACTTTAGAGCTTCCAAAAGTCACAAAGTTAAACTTAGGGAGATTCAGTCTGAAATCACAGGACAAAGATTTACTATCCTCTTTACGTATTCTTTTGACCTCAGTCAATTTTTTTTAAGAGCAGGTGTACAGTCTGAGGAGAGCTATTTTAGATCCTTTAATGTTTTTGGTTTCCTTTACACTGATGGAAAATCATATGTGACTGAGCAAACTAATTATTAAGGGCTTGCTTTTTTTCCCCTTACATCAGTGTAACTCAGTCTCTTTCCAGTGAAATTATCCCTGATTCATGTTGATGAAGGAGCAATATCAAGCACTCAGTAATTTCTCTGGGGAATGTGAAAGATATACATCATTATGAGGATAGCTGGAACATTGGTTGTAGCAGCTGATTTAAGTTAGATTGTTATATGTATTTATTTACTTTTTGTATCCTAATGTTTAGGTTTCCTTCTCAGTTAATTATGAAATGAACCAATCAGAGGCTCAAATTCAGACAGATGTAAGTCTTGCCTCCCTTAATCTGTCAGCGTATTTGTTAATTTTTATATAAAAAAGACAAAACAAACCTGCAAACAATTTGTTTTCATTCTCTTTAGATTGCATTGGGTGTGCTTGGTGGACTGGCAGTTTTATGGTCTCTTCTGAAGACTGCTGGCTGGAAGAGGCGGATAGGGAGCCCTATAATTGACTTGCAGGTATGAAAACAGGTTGTAATGGAAACCAATTTTCAACTATAGTATTAGCTACAACTGAACTATATAATGTATTAAGTATTACAGTATATATATATACACACATGTATAAAGTAATTTTCCCGTTTTAGAGCTCTGTGTAATACACTTTTATAATTACAGACAGTTTTGAAGTTCTTGCTGTTTTATGCTGGAGACCTTGCCAATGTTTTCTTTATCATCACAGTGGGAACAGGGCTTTTCTGGCTTATTTTCTTCAAAGTAAGTAGAATTTTCAGATTTGGGATACAGATATTATTTTCTGAGTAAATGCATTGCATTCATATTTTACACACAACTTTATTTTCCTTTTTTTGCCATTTCTGTCAGACTGCCAAGGCAAGTTATATACATAATACTCTGTGTTTTGTGCCTACTCTTTGTGTTCACCTCTTCCCCTCCCTTGAGACTTCATAGTGCCTGCAGTGTATTTAATAAAGTTAGTCAAAATGTTTCAAAAATTCAAAATTATTACATGAGAAATTTCAACAAAATCTATTCCAAAAATGTTCACTGTTTTTCAACCAACTCTGGTATTTAGTATGATATTACGCATGCAGCCTATATTATTTAATTGTAGCTCTTCACTTACAGGCACAGCAGTTTGTCTCAGTTCTTTTACCACTTCCATCTCAAGAAGAGGTTTTCGTTACATATGTTGGATGTGCTTTTGCTCTAAAGGTAGATGTTTTGCTCTAATGGCAATCATGACATTTTAATGGATGTTGTTTTTCATTATACCTGTTTACTAATATCTTGAATATTATATTTTTTTAATATATGGAAGAAAGAATTGTTTTAAGTTTTATCCTTTTGGGCAAAATCATTTTTCCTTGAAAATTGATTTTTCCTGTCTTTTGAAGGAAAACAGATGAATAATCACCTATAGGAAGTCTTTCATATTCATTTAAGAGTACCAGGTGGAAAGAGACTTGAGTAAAATAACAGTCAAAACTGTATCAGAAACCAAAACATTGAATTCTAAAGAGAAGAATAAACATACCTATATTAAATCATGGCCAAAAAACGTTCCTAACCATCGAGTAGAATTCATTAACCGCTCCCTTTGTAGAGTGGCAACTTGTTTGTAGACTTCAGAATTTAGTGGTTTCCCTACATGGGGAAAGTATTTCAATTATGCTGAATACTATTTTGTACTAAAAGTAGTAATATGCCCTATTGAGCCATCACTTTCATCAGCTTTTCCTCCCTAGTAAGGTGACTGGAACAAGTTGATTTTTGTCATGCATTTTACATTGCTTACATTTTCTTGATAACACTAGACATTGCACATATCACTATTGTACCAATTAAGTATGAGGTCCCATAGAGGAGCTGTACTGATGATTTACAATAATACATAACTCTTGAAAAATTTCAAATGCTTTCCAAATTAGTTCATGATGTCACCAGAGCTTCATAGTGAAGTTATAACCTGGTGTACAGTTGGGAGTATTATTTATAGTTTTGTTACATTAAAGTAAGAGGATCTGTTTGTTATTACTTTATCTTTTCTTAAATGCTACTGCAAGTTTATTTTTATTTACATTTCATTGTATGATTTTCTTAGGCTCTGCAATTTTTGCATAAGCTATTTTCACAACTTACTGTAGATGTTTTCTTTATTGACTGGGAGCGTCCTAAAGGCAAAATCCTTAAAGCCGTTGAAGGTAACTGAAAACATTCTTGTTTATGTAACTTCAGACATTACTTTCTCAAAGAATAACATTTTGAAAGCTATACTCTTTGTATTTTTTCTAGGTGAAGGTGGTATAAAAAGTGTCGCTGCACCTGTGAGCATATGGAGGACATATTTTATAGCAAATGAATGGAATGAAATTCAGACTGTGAGGAAGATAAATCCACTCTTTCAAGTGCTTGCAGTTCTTTTCTTCTTGGAGGTATTTTTTAAATCAAATTTTGATGTAGCATTAGGGCCAGCTTTTGATGTTTGCTGTAGGGATTGCAATGTGAGGCAACCTTCAAAGATTTATCTGGAAAAGTTGTCTTAAAGGAAGAAACCAGTGTTTTGGTATGCTGCTTTATATGCCATTGCTATAGTCCATTATGTGAATCCAAAAAATCTACTATTAGGGCATGTCAACACAGAGCAGCAATTCCCATTAGAGCAGTGTGATTTCTAAAGCTCACCATGTGTTCTGCATGCATTGTCCCTAGTAGATCCTGCTTTCCCAGTCCCTGCTTTATATTAATTTTTATTATTTACTGAAACTCTCTAGAAGAAGAAATTAGAATGAAAATAATGGATTTTCTTTTTAAGCAATGCTGTTCATTGCTGTATTATGTACAGGTGCCTGATTTAAGAATAAGCTTTTTCTTTTCTCTCTCTTCAGGTTGTTGGATTTTCAAACCTGGCATTAATGGATTCTTCTTCGAGTCTTATAAGAAGCAGTGAGAGTTACATAGCTCCCTGGAGCCGCATTCTGAGATTTGGTGTGTCTACTGTCCTCTGGCTAGTCATTGCCATGTTACAGGTACAGCTCTGAAATATGTAACTCTGAATCATCATTATGACCCTAGTTGACCAAATCACTTAACTTGAAGGACATCAGTAACTTCTCTTTCAGCAAAGCTTTAAATGTCTGTTTAAGTGTTTTGCTGAATCAGGACCTATAGCTTATTTAGCACGTCATCACTTCAAAATTTTGTCCAAGTCACATCTCATGGCTTGCATAAGATCTTGCCTTTCAGTCACCATCTTGAATTTCCTTTCTGAGAAGTCTTCCCTTATCTGCTTTATTTTGTTCTTAAATAGTCATAGAGTGTCCTCAAATTTTAAACCAAGCCTTTTAAGTGATTGCTGAAACTCTCCTCCTTGGAGGAGAGACTCAGAAAGGGCAGCCAGGTTTTACTGAGCCCAATGTGAAGCTGACAATTCCTGCAGTTTGTCATTTGCGACGGCTACATTTTAAGCTAGCTGTACTATAGTTATGAAAAGAAAGTCAAAGCTGATGAACTAATAAAAAAAATCTGTTTTGTTTCAGATCATATTCTTTGCTGCATTTTATGAGAGATTTGTAGAAGATAAGATAAGACAATTTGTTGATTTGTGCTCTATGAGCAATGTAAGTAATTTTGATTTAATCACTGTAATTGCTATCTTTTAAAATGGATTAATATATTAGAAATTATTAGGAGGTTCCATTTTTTTTAGCTTTAAATATAATGTTGTACTACCTAATATCCAAAGCTAATGTTCTATACCATTGTGTGCATCCTCAGCAGGTTTGGGGTTCTTGCTGTGGTGTACAAGAAGGCTTCAAATTGCCTGTAATATGGGTTAGGTTCTAAAGAGTAAACTGTCATAAACGTCATACAGGGTTTCAGGCATACGACTAATTCTTCATGCTTTTATTTGAGAATGAAGCAATAACAAATCAGGACAGAAGGAAGGCATGCAGTCCAGTTATTGTAGGCCTTTCTATTTGTTTGTATTATAGCTTTTTCCTCTTAGAAGCTTCTCTGTTTTAATATGTTCATGGTTACAGTTTCTACTTGCTACTTTTGGTTATCCATTGATTTCCTTTACTCTTAATTTAAAAACCCCTTACTGTGATGTCATCATTCTCTTGTAACCCCACTTACTGATTGCCATCTGGATCCACCCCAGATTTCTTCCAGTTTAAATTCTCACCCTTGAGACTTTGTAGCTTTCCTCTTATCAACAAAGATAGAACACAACCAGAACCAGTCAATTCAGCTCATTTATTTAACCAGAAAAAGTGTTTGTTTTTTTTTTTAATATCATTCAGCATTTTTTCTGTTTGAGCCCTCCCGGGCTAAACCTGCCGCTTCCACAAAGCTTCTGGATCTTGTTACCCTGTGGAATTAAAGACCTGAACCCATGTCTGTTGTGTAAGTTAGGTTGGAGAGCTAAACTCAAGTCTACTGCATGGTGGTGACCCAGCTAGCTTTAAGAAACCATGTTTAGTATGACGGACAAGTGATGTTCCTTACTGAGTAGATTTCTGTTATATATATAAAAAATTGCTAGGAGTTGAACTGAAACCATTGAACTTATTTATTCTACTTCACTGAATGACTTTTGAATTTTTTTCATTAGGATAAAAGCTATAGGTTTTTTGTTTTTTTTTCTCTAGAGTCCTTGACTTAGATTTTTCTACTCAGGAGAACAGCTAGTGACTCTTGCTGTTAATAATCTGAACTCTAGGACTGGCAAAAGGGGTTTTGTGGCCCTAGGTAAATTAAATTATATGTATTGCACATAAATCATTACTAAACATTTTTCTGACACACACATTTTGATATTTTAGGACCTATTTTATCCAAGTAGTAGAGCTGGCTCTGCTGGTATCCATTAGTAACTTTTTAGTTTGAATCCATGTATTAAATGAACTATTTTCCCCTTTTTGTTTTTTAGATTTCAGTATTTCTCTTGTCACACAGATGCTTTGGGTATTATATCCATGGTCGGTCTGTACATGGACACGCAGATACCAATATGGAAGAAATGAATATGAACCTAAAGAGAGAAGCGGTATGCAAAGAAAATACAAATATACGTCTTTTGATTCCCTTTTTTGTAACTGAATGTAGAGAGTTTGGTGCATAACAGGTGCACAGTTGTATGCCATATTGGACTCTGAGTTTGTTCTCTCCTTATGGAGAGAAGGAAGAATTGTAAGAGTTGGTCCTGGAATAGCAATCGCTTATTAGTTCTTCTACTCCAAAGACTGATTCCCTGGATTCTGTCTTTCTAAAATATGAATTATTTCTCATGTAGTTAAATATTATTGTTTTGATACTGCAGATTTTAGACTCTCTTAACACTCTGTAAAGAGGTGTCTACTAAGAAACCTTCATAAAGAGGCAAATCTGAAAAACACTTGTACAGAAAACAGTTTATTCTGTCTGCATTCTTCAATTCCAAATGCAGCTGTCTGGTGGCATTACTAATTTATTGTAGAAATCAGCTTAAATAGATGTTTTCATCCTCATCAGAAAATATGCATCTGCTTAATCCTGCAGTGAAGTTAATTTGATATTAGTGACGTGTCATTACATTTTGGTTTTCCTGCATCACTGCAGGATGAAGTAGGGAGAAAAGGTGAGTATCATAAAGATACAAATAACTTTGACATTCTAGTAAATAAGATAAGGAAAAACTTAATTTTGAAATGTAGCTTTTTTATCCCTAAAAAGTTCACTTTAAATTGATTCTCCTCTCCCCACTTCAATAGCTTAATTTAAAGTAATTTAGAGAGAAGTATTTTCATTCTGTGGGAACATCCGTTTTTGAAACATCAGTCTTTCCTCCTTTGCTGTTAGGTTTTCTTGGGATTGTTTTTTAAGTAGGAACAAAGGAAAAGATGGAGAGAGTTGGGAATTTAAAGGAGGAGGGTGAGGGAAAGCAAAAAAATAAGGGAAAAGAACTGAATAAATTGTAAACGCTTAACAATAAGTCAAGAGTGTGTGTGTGTGAAGATCAAAGATGTTCTAAAACTAACAAACTGTGTTCTGGTCTAAAGTAGGAAATAGCCTCACAACAACTGGGATCGGGGGTTCTTGTCCTAAAATACTTTTGCTATCATAGACTTAACAGTGCCAAAGGATTCAAATATTCAGCTATATCTAATCTGTACTTGCATGAGAAAAAAGAGATGGAAAAACTCTTGACTTTCCTGGCTTGTAAATGCATATTTCCATTTCTTTATGCTATTTTATGTTGTTTCAATTGTGCAGGAAAATTTGTGTAGTCAAAGAGGTTTGTTACCCAACACAGATGGCCAGACATTTCAGATTTCCATTTCAAGCAAGATGAGACAGCAGTATGATAGGATTCATGAAACCCTAACAAGGGTATGATATTTTTTACACTGGCATTTTTCTATGTTTATATTTAAAACATCACAGACCAAGGATGTGTGCAGTCTTTAAATTAATGTTCACATCATAATATTTTTCAGAAACATGGTCCTGCTAGACTTTTAAATTCATCTGCAACTACTTTTGAACAGAGTACTAAGGCATACCATACCATGAACAAATTTCTTGGCTCCTTTATTGATCATGTACGTATACAGACTTTATTTATCAGGCTAAATAGAATGAAAGTATGAGAGATAAGAGATTGTCATTTACCTTTTGGGATGTAAGGTTAGAGATTGGTCATTGGAGATTGTATTGTCACTACAATACTACTTTGTAGAAGGCAAAAAATAACTGTACGGCCCAGTGATGCCAACACACTTTTCACTTACATCTATTCCCTAGATAGTATGAATTCATTGTATAACAGATACTCCTGGGGGCAGAATTCATGGCCCATGCAGATTCTTTTGCTTCTCCGCAGAAAAATGAGTTTCTGGCGGGGAAGCAAAGGGAAGCCACAAGAGTGGGTCACGTGCCCTTTGGAACAACAGGCAGAGAGGTAAATCACTGTGGCGGGGCTGGGGACACCCCAGCCAATGCCAGGTCAGACTCACTCCCGATGCATCCGGAACCCCCAATATCCAGAATCTCCCGCTGAGTTCTCTGCACCCAAACCCCCACCCTGCTGAGCCCCACTCCCTTCATCCGGAGCCCCCCTGAGCCCAGACCATCCCCATCCCCCGAACCCCCTACTCCTGCACCAAGCCCTTGCCAGCCTCATCCCGGCCGGGGGGCCCTACCCTGAGCTGGGCTCAGCTGCTAGTCCCTGCAAGGCTGCAGTTGGGGAAGAAGGACACTTCCCCTGCACAGAGTGGTTGGGCCAGGGCCGGGTCAGACCTACCCCCAGAAACCTCCTCAGGCTCTGCACCTCCCCCTCGCTTCCTGCCCCCATCACTCCTCACGTGGGGAGCTGCTCCTCTGTCTTACCAACCCTCCTGCATCTGGACCCCCATCTCTGCACCCAGACCTCCCCTTAAACTTAAAGCCCCACCCCCTATACACTTGGACCATCCCATGAGCCCCCCACACCTGGATCCCAACCCCTCTGAGCCCCAACCAGCTCTGCCCAGACCCCCCTGCTGAGCTCTCCAGATTCCCCACCACCAAGCCCCATGTCCACACACTCAGAACCCCCCCCGTGAACCCCAGCTACGTTCACCTGGAGCCCCTTGCAGAGTCCCATTGCCCCTGAACCCAGAAACCCCCCAATGAGCCTCTATGCATCCAGATGCCCTCTGCACCCAGACCTTGCCCCACAGAGCTGCCAGTGCTCAGATTGGCTCACACAGACCCCTCTAACCCACATCTGGATCCCCCCACATTAAGTCACTCCACACTTGTATCCTGCCGCACTGAGCCTGGCTGCCCATACCTGGTGTGCCTGGCACAGTTTTGCTCACCCTGGTGAGTTGCTTCACCCGCTACTCTTGAGACAATAAATAAATATGGAGGTTCCAGCACTGACTGTGGCAAGCCTGGCCCTCGTGCTGTGTCAGGGTCAGGTGCAGCCTCACCGCTCAGTTGGTGTCCTGGGGACGAGTTGCAGGGTGATCTCTCACCTCCGTGCAGCCATCGGCTTGTGTTCCCTGCTGCTATGCTGGAGCCTCCACATCTATTTATTGACAAATAAAATTTGCAGAATTTTAAAATATTGTGCACAGAATTTTTAAATTTTGGCTCAGAATTCCCTCAGGAGTAAACAGAGTGGACAGTAGTCTTTTCATTCATACTGCTATTTTAAGTAGTTATTCTCCACCTTTTGTAAAATGTGCTTTTTGCATTTTTTATCCTGAGAATCTCAGAGCTAAGTATTAGGGATTTTTTTCTTCTTCTAGGTTCATAAAGATATGGATTATATTGTAAAGGACAAGTTGCTGCTTGAACGAATTATTGGCATGGAGTTCATGGAACCAATGGAAAAAAGTATCTTTTACAATGGTATCAGTTTGGTCTCTTTGACTTAATATTTATTTCACTATAAATGTGCAGGGTGCTATTCAAACAATAAAATGTCATGTCCCTGCCCTTGGGGTTTACACTGTAAATTGGAGTTTACAGCAGAGAGGTGTGACGATGAGAATTGTCAGGATATGGGAGATAGCTGCTGTTCGTTAGCCAGGGTTACAATATCTTGGATCATGAGGGTTGTTTGTCAGTGGCATGCCTTTGTAACAAGTCTTAGGTATCTGAAGGGTTGCTACTTGGAGCTGTGTACACGTTTACACAGTACTCTTTATGACTTGACATCTAGGTCTGATACTGGCCAGCAGTCCTTGTTTAATTAGAATGCCTCTTGCCATAGTTGGTGATTGTATTGCTTGTTAAACTGCCTGAAGTGGGGAATTTTCAGAAGCCATTTTCTGAAGGAAAAGCAAGGTTATTCATCAGGAACTATCATAATTTGAGACTCTTGCCTATGCATATTCACAATATCCACTCACCTTCCCATCTTTCTTGGAGTTCTGTTTCCAAGGTTTAGTGGAAGAAAATGAGGAAGTTGAGTCTGCACAGCCTTTTTTATAGCCTCTCCTCCAAATACTCAGTGCTGGGAAACAGCACTTGTGCAACCCCAACAAGCACTGCTTTCTAGAAAGTTCCTGTGGTGCCAACGGTGTGTATCTCACAGACGTACAAAGCCACACTTGAATTACATTTAATGAGCAGTAACTTTTCTTAGGGGGAACAAGAAAAAACAATTTCAGAGGAACAGGGGAAATTACAGGATTTCAGCTGCACTTATTGATAAATCCTGCACTGCATCAATTAAACTAGAGCAGAGAGACTTAATGTGTTCCCTCATTTAACTTGCATAATATAGGGATAACCACATGTCACTTCATGTGGTGATCTGGTCAGTATTATATTAGCTGTATTTTGTGGAGTCTGTGCTATATCTGGAATCTGCAGCTGTATGATAGTTTAAAGATGACATAAACAGTTGAATGTTACTACCTAGGGGAACAAAATGGCAGAGGAGGTTGGGATGCTAATCACAGCCAGTATAAGTTGAGTTTGGGCCTTTTTTGGCTAGCTCTTGAGAGAATAAAATGGAGATAAGGCTCCATGAAATGTGCCAAGCCACAATTAGGAGATATTTACCTTAAAATATATGGAAATTGGCTAACCATTAGGAAACCAGATTAGACACATGCCTCTTTGAAGCTGTGGAAAAATTGGGAGAGGATTTCTCTTTTCCAATTACTTATATTCAGGTAGATCTGTTACTGGATTTTATGCTTCCTGGTCAAAATGTTTTCTGATATTTTTATATTGTTCCTTTTTCTTTGCTATTATTATTATTATTGTGTATAAATTCATGTTTCTCTGTAGGGAATGTTACATATTGATAAAAGACATAGAAGAGGATAAGTGATCTGAACTTGAAAACATACTATATTAAAACAAAGGGATTTCTCTGTCCTGAAAACCAAATGAGGAGACATAACTAAAGACCTCCTGTTACTGAGGCCCTGATTCAGCAAAGCATTTAAGCACATTTAATTGCTTTGCTGATTCAGGGCCAGAGTCAGCACTTGCTCAAGATGTTAGTGACAAGGAACTCAGACGTGTATATGACATTAAAATGGCTAAATTTACCATCAATCTGGACAATCTGGTTTAGACTTTCAGATTAGATACATGTAGGTATATGAATGTAGTTGCGAATGTGGCACACCTCTTTTTTGAAAATCTAGCACTTTGTCAGGAAAGCTATATTGTAGATTATATTTAAAAGCTATTATGTTATTTTTGGTTGAAAACAATATCATGATTATGCTTCTGTGGTGTATTTCCTTGTCCTAAATTTCCATTATTGTTTTATCAATCATAGAATATCAGGGTTGGAAGGGACTTTAGGAGGTCATCTAATCTAACCCCCTGCTCAAAGCAGGGCCAGTCCCAGACAGATTTTTGCCCGAGCTCCTTAAATGGCCCCCTCAAGGATTGAACTCACAACCCTGGGTTTAAGCAGGCTATTTTCAAACCACTGAGCTATCCCTCTCCCCCTAAAATCTTATTATCTTAGGTGTGCTGATCTGTTAGGGGACTTCACAAATTATCATCACAGAAATTCAGATTTAATTTATATTTTTTTACAAGAAGTTATTTTCTTTCTATAGATGAAGGACATTCTTTCAGCGATGTTCTCTTTTACGGCAATGAGGCCACGCTTCTCATCTTCGATATACTGTTTTTCTCTGTTGTGGATTTGGCTTCCCAAAGTTTTGTCCTAGCAGCTGTTCTCACATATTTGCAACAGGAGGTAAATTTTCATTTTTTTAAACCCCATATTTTAAAAATAAGGTAGTTTATCTAATCTATGTATTTAATAGGATGTGCTCACAGAAAACTATACTAACAAACTATTTTTAAAAATACTGGATTTTCTCATAAAATAAGAAAAGAAAAATAAGAAAACACTTATGAACCAAAAATTTACATTGCATGTTTATGCACCATGTATGTATAGGACACAAATAACAGCACCTAAAAGAAAATACACAGAGCAATGAAGATTAATCAGAGTCCGAGAATAGCTAATGCTGGGACTTTCAAAGGGGCCAAAGGGAGTTAAGTACCCAAATCCCATTGAAATCTAATGAGCTGAGCACCTAACTCTCTTAGGCCCCTTTTGGAAATTTCCACCAAAATGAATGTATTTCCATTAATGTGTAGTTTCTTCCTCTTTCTCCTTCACACAATTCCATATGTAATCAACTAGATCATGTTTGTAAATGTCACCAATAGTAAAGATTTTTCGAATATAAACTGTTTAAGATATGAATAGAAAGTTCTGATGTAATAAGTACAAATATCAAAAATATTTGAAGGGTTCAGTCTCTTCCTCAGAAGGGAAGGGATGCTACAAATATAATTAAAGGATTCTTATTTTGGAAATGATAAATTGCTTGACTCTCCACTCTTGGAAAAACATCTTGGATTATAGTATCATTAGTGTGACACACAGACAATCCAGGTCATATGTTATTACCATTATCACAATCATAGTTTACAGGTTTTTAGAGTCCCTGGGCTCAGCCTCTTAGCTGTTGAGATGTAATAATATCTGTCATTTAACATTTGATTCCTAAATTAAAAAGCCCAGTGTTAGTATAGGAACTTGTCTAATGCAGGTGTACTGTTGTGGAAAGTCCCGACATTTGACAGAGTACATAACTGATTTGATTATTTTGTATCATGTACAGAAACTGAATTATTTAAAATATTTCTTCCATTGTTATGAAACTTGTTTAATATTATATTTAGATTTTTAGGTTTATTCGTAACACTGCTGGGCAGAAGAATTTGGCATCCAAAACCTTGGTGGATGAAAGATTTCTTATTTAATTGACTCAAAAGATGAAATACTTTGTACAAGAACTAATCATGGAATGAAACCTTCCTGAGCTACAGATTAGTCTGCAGTGCTATGTAAATATTAATGTAAATCTTTTGACTTTTTTCTTTTTATATTGTGCGCTATAAAGTTTTGTTTTTGTATAACTTTCAGATGTTTTTGTGTTATGAATAGTAAACCATATGTCTTGATACGTGACACCAAGACAGTCAGAAATTAAGCTGAGTACTGTCATTATCAGAAGATAAAATCAATTTATTGCCTTCAGTGAGGGTATATGCCATTTCTTTTTAAGAGATAATTTCAGTGCTTCTGCTGCTGAGTGGAGTTATAATTTTCCTCATATGTACGTGTTTCCAAAATAGCTCAAAGAAATTAGACCTTATTTTCGGAATTTACTGTGAAATACAATCAAATGTATTTCAGGTTCACCACAAGTGAGGATCTGCCATGAATTCCTAACTAGTATTTAAACAAATACTTAGAAGACCATTGAGACTAAGTAGTTGAATCTTTCTCACTTATCTAAAATAACTTCAGCGTGAAAGTTTAAATTGTGTGATTGCTGATGCGGTTTGATCCACTTGAGCCCACTTTGGGTTTGTCTAATTTATCGTTGGGTCAGTATTGCTTTTTTTTTTCTGCATTGATTGCATATAACATAGCACATGTGTATTTGAACATTGCTAGTCTTACAACTATATAGCTGTGTGGCCCAGTGAATAGGGCAAAGGAAGGAGATGCAGGAGGCCTTGATTCCTTGTTCCTGATGTTCTGTGGAATTAATGTGACCTTGAGCAGGGCACTTAACTGCTCTGGACTTGTTTTCATAGACGTGAATTTGGAGCACTGATACTTACCTTTTTAAAATGCACTGAGATGCTCTGTGGATGGAAAGGGCTGTGCAAGTGCCTATTCTTATATTATTGTTTTAATATATTCCCTGATTATCCCATTTTCTGACATCATTTCCTCATGATTTAAAATAATGACCATATCCCACATACATTACTTCAGCCATTGGAATGTAAACAGCTGAATAGTTGTTAAAATGCTACTTACTAAGGGTTCAGAGAGATTTTCAAAGGCTAAAGGGGCAGGTGAGTGCCTAATCCCCAATCGTGCCTTTGAAAAGTCTCCCTGCTCAAGTGTGTTTTAATATAACATTTGTTTTTCAGTAAATGATTACTCCACTGCATGGTGTCACGGTTTCATAGCCATACCACTTGTCTTAAGATTATTCAGCAGGGAACAATCAGCAAAAAACGTAAAGATCCCAGTTCAGAAAAGCATCTCTATTTAAGAATAGCACTTAAGTCCCATTTAAGACAATGAGACTTAAGCAGATGTTTAATTTTAAATGTGCTTATCTGACCCAGGGCCAACATATCTGATAGAGGTATTATATTTGAGATTCTTCTTAGCTACATAAAGAGGAAGATGTCTATTATGGTGCCATATCATGTCTTTAAGCTGTGGTTACCCTCTATTTCAGTCTCAAAGCCATTACAGATCCAGTATACTTACTTCTGGTTTGCAAAACAATTGCTACTTGCTAATTCAGAATAGTTACCATTAACTGGTAAAATGTTGTGACTCTCCTGAGGTCATGGTGAAGTTAGATGGCATAATCTGAGGGCCTGACTTTCAGTGGGGCATCCATTTATTTACATGCAGCTTATCACAAGACTATATTTCCATACATGGTTCCTGTGCACTAAAACCTGTTCACACAGATACTAATCCTGTAT
The DNA here is from genome assembly GCF_025201925.1 of Gopherus flavomarginatus. Lineage (NCBI taxonomy): Eukaryota > Metazoa > Chordata > Testudines > Testudinidae > Gopherus > Gopherus flavomarginatus. Next base: position 256,832,265 of record NC_066618.1, read on the forward strand.
GTGTACACACAGTACTTTGTTTAGGCAAGTTTTGTCGTAAAGAGTTTTCAGTGCAAAAATTCCAGTATCTGTGTGAACAAGTGTTAGTTCACAAAACTGTGTATGCTGGTGTGAACAAATTAGATGCCATAGCCTGGAAATCAGGTGCAGTAAATAGGGATCACTATAGCTTGGTTCATTGGTAGGGTAGGAATTAATGGTAAATTCTCAGAATGGAGAGGGGTAACTAGTGGTGTTCCCCAGGGGTCAGTCCTAGGACCAATCCTATTCAATTTATTCGTAAATGATCTGGAGAAACGGGTAAATAGTGAGGTGGCAAAGTTTGCAGATGATACTAAACTACTCAAGATAGTTAAGACCAAAGCAGATTGTGAAGAACTTCAAAAAGATCTCACAAAACTAAGTGATTGGGCAACAAAATGGCAAATGAAATTTAATGTGGATAAATGTAAAGTAATGCACATTGGAAAAAATAACCCCAACTACACATACAATATGATGGGAGCTAATTTGGCTACAACGAGTCAGGAAAAAGATCTTGGCGTCATCGTGGATAGTTCTCTGAAGATGTCCCCGCAGTGCGCAGAGGCGGTCAAAAACGCAAACAGGATGTTAGGAATCATTAAAAAGGGGATAGAGAATAAGACAGAGAATATCTTATTGCTCTTATATAAATCCATGGTAGGCCCACATCTCGAATACTGTGTACAGATGTGGTCTCCTCACCTCAAAAAAGATATTCTAGCACTAGAAAAGGTTCAGAAAAGGGCAATTAAAATGATTAGGGGTTTGAAGAGGGTCCCATACGAGGAAAGATTAAAGAGGCTAGGCCTCTTCAGCTTGGAAAAGAGGAGACTAAGGGGGTGGGGGATATGATAGAGGTATATAAAATCATGAGTGATGTAGAGAAAGTGGATAAGGAAAAGTTATTTACTTATTCCCATAATACAAGAACTAGGGGTCACCAAATGAAATTAATAGGTAGCAGGTTTAAAACAAATAAAAGGAAGTTCTTCTTCACACAGCGCACAGTCAACTTGTGGAACTCCTTACCTGAGGAGGTTGTGAAGGCTGGGACTATAACAGTGTTTAAAAGGGAACTGGATAAATTCATGGTGGCTAAGTCCATAAATGGCTATTAGCCAGGAAGGGTAAAGAATGGTGTCCCTAGCCTCTATTTATCAGAGGATGGAGATGGATGGCAGGAGAGAGATCACTTGATTATTGCCTGTTAGCTTCACTCCCTCTGGGGCACCTGGCATTGGCCACTGTCGGTAGACAGATACTGGGCTAGATGGACCTTTGATCTGACCCGGTACAGCTGTTCTTATGTTCTTATTGTTATTGTTATGATTACTTTAAAGCATGGTTCTCCTCTGAATAGTGGCTGTATAAATGACATTGTAGTGTTCTGCGCTGGTGTCTCTCAATTATTTCTTTATCAAATGTGCTCTATTGAAAATTATAAAGATTTTTTTTTCTAACTGCCAGCTCTGCAAACTGAGCCTTTTGCCATCTTATGCATCATGGCCAGTAATAAAAATTCTGCAACCTAAATTTATGCCCTCATGAGACCTGTGCAGCCCCATTGCCTTGAATGCCTTTGCACATGTATAACTCAGCAGATCTTCATAAACAATTCTGTTGCTGAGGTACAAAATGGTCTTGTACAAGATGGTAGCTCACTGAGTCTTGATTAACGCAAGACTAACCACAGGCTAACAGGCGTGAAAAGCTCTAGGAACTAATTTTTGTCACTTAAATGAGCAAATAGACCTTGAATGCATGCAATGGAGATGATCTGTTGTATAAGCAAGTGCTGTTTTTATATAGTCACTTTTCAGAGTAGAACCACTCTTTAAACATACCTTCTCAAAAATATTTTGATTTATTGCTTACTTGAGTTAATTCAATTATATTGCCTCTTAATTTGTACTTAGTAAGCTTAATCAATTAAGATTTATTACACTAGTATAATCTGGAAATAATTCAGTGGGGAGGTACTGCATAACAGTGTTTGTGTGTATCACACAGTAGTCACAACTCAGGTGCATAATGAAGCATCTAAAAAGTATGCTCTCATAGTGTTAATTTGCTTACAATAAAGTTAGCTTTCTATATAATTTCTGAAGTTCTGGTGTGTCTCATTATGAATTTGGTTTGTAAATTAGCCCTCCTTACTTTTTAGCATTTTTTTCAAGATTTCTACCACGTTATAGTCATTTTAGTAACTTTAGATTTAAGAGAGTCATTAGGTACTAGTAGAACCATCAATACTGTCCCTGAGTGGATGTGTTGCCTAGCATTTTCATCTCTGTAATTGGCTCTCAGTGACCAGGTAAAAGAGCTGTTCAAAGAAATTTGCCTATGTGAGGGAATGGATGGGGGTTCTATCCACAGCTTAGTTTTGACCTGAACACCTCTCTCTGAATAGGAAATAACCTTTTCCCTTTCATTCTTCCTGAATGGTCAGTTCCTCTTTGAAAAGCAGCTTGCACTCGTTCATTGTTAATTTTGAGATTGGATTCAGAGAAGACACTGGTAACTTAAATACCACTTTTGGTCCAATAAAAGATATTACCTCACCCACCTTGTCTCTCTGATATCATGGAACCAACATGGCTACAACAACACTGCATACAACTTTTGGGCAGAGCACACAAAAGCTTTGGAATCCATACAGTTTGGAGGGATTTTATTGAGGGGAAGGTTTCACTTGTTAAAAACGAATTCTAAGTAAATACAAAAATGTTCTTTCAGGGTTAGTTAAATATCTCTGCTCCTGTGTATTTTCTTTGTATGGGCATCTAGGTAAGAAAGAGGCACTACAACTACCAAGATGAAAGAGCTTTATGTAAGCTCTAAAGCTTCGCTCTCACCAACAGAAGTTGGTCCAATAAAAGATGTTACCTCACCCACTTTGTGTGGTTTCAACTGAGAGAGACATTTATGAAATAATTGCAGAGGATGAAACCTCCATTAGGCAGTTGAATTTTTCTTTCATACTTGCTTTATAATGGCTACGTGAAAAGCATCGGTTGTGCTTTGTTCTCATTTTGGTGGACATTTGTTCAAGAAATAACACTTTTGATTGAATTTCCCAATTACATATTTTTACTAATTAATTATAGTGGATCTTTTTCATATTCAGTTTGTTGATTTCTACTTTATGCTTGTAAACATTTTATAATGAATCATAATATTTCTGTCTTTCTATTGTACGTGTCTCTCTGAGGAATAAGGGAATTTTTAAGGATTTGGGGATTTTTTTGGTCAATGATAATTGTTATATCATGATGATTGAGGGTTGTGTCATTCCTCCTACTTCAAGGAGCTTGAGAGGAGCTGATTTATGGGAGAGGAATGCTGCCTCTGTGATATCGTCCTTGTCCCTCAACCTGCAGAAGGTCTTTCATAGGTGCATCATGGGAACTGGGCTTTGTAGATGGTGAGTGGATAGCAAAATGGCTGCTCTGCTATGCAGTATTGTGCATCACCACACCTGCTGGATGAACTAGCTTATTGCTGGGTGCTGATGCCCTATGATAACAGTGCTAAAAAAAAGTCAATGTAAAGTAAAAATAACTTACAATGACTGGGTTTTAGGCCACGATACATTTTAGAAAAGGGACTGAATGTGCGGAAAGGAAAATTGAAATCCATATATAAATACTAAAAAACAGCAAAAAGGAAAAGTCTCTAGTTTTTTTTACATACATCAAAAGGGAAGAATGAATGAAAAAAAACAAAAAAACCCCACCACCAAATTCCTTATATGTAGTCAGTTCTGATGCTGCTGGCTTTAAATAATGCTAGTAAGATTTTTACATATGCTTGCTTAACTGCAGAGAGTGTCTGTCTCAGAGCCTGGGTGCTACCAGTTCTTTCAGGCACAGGCCTTTGAGCAGTAGTGCTACTGTTTTCTGACACAGAAGGTTGTTCCAAGTAAAGCACCGTACAGCAAGTCAGTCTGTGGATTACAAAGGACTAGTGAGATCAATGTCCTCAGGAAAAGCTGCAGCTTCCAAATATTGAAAAGATGGAATAATGATTCCTGATTGCTACTGAAAACTTAATTTTCATAATTAAGTCATGGACTAAAATCAGCTCCTAGTTACCCATCCTTTTGCCTTCCTCCATAGATAGGGTCGTCACCACCAAATAAACTATTTCCATCCCTCCTAAGAAAAATATCTCTATCGTATCCATGTGGACCTTCAACAAGCTATCATCTGTGACTGGGTGAGACAGCAATGTAGATTAGGCCTTCACATATTGTTCACACTGAGATCTTACTACCCTATCACTTCTCCTAGTGACTTCACTTACATCAACAATGTCTATAAATCTGACCGTGGGGAATTAAGGTGACAAATACAGGGTCAATTGCTTAAAAGAAATATGAATAAACAGCCTTATTCAAAAAGAATACAATTCAAAGCACTCCAGCAACTACACACATGTAAATACAAAAAAACAAACCTATCTTTTTGTACTTACAACTGGGAAACAGGAGATTAGAAAGGCAGGAAACAGAAATCCTCTCATAGCCGAGAGAGAGACAGGCACAAGACCAGAACAAAGGACTCACACACAAACTTCCCTCCACCCAGATTTGAAAAAGTCTTGTTTCCTGATTGGTCCTCTGGTCAGGTGTTTCAGGTTACTTCTTTCCAGGTGAAAGAGACATTAACCCTTAGCTATCTGTTTATGACACGCCCCCCAAATTGCAGACAGTGGGGAAGCTCACTGGCGGCGATTTCCTCCTAGAACTTTAAAATAAACAGATTAATACAACACATGCACCTTTACATATACCACTAAGTATATAACTAACAGACTTGTACATTTTAAAAACACTTTTTAACTACTGGATTCCGGGATCGATTAGAAGAGCTGAGAGGCGGTGGGGTGCTCCGTGCTGCCGCCCAAGCTTTGTGAAGGCTGTCATCTGCTTCCTGTTCAGTCTGGAACTGTTCCCTTGAGGCTGAGGTCACCAGTTTTTCCTCAGACTGTGGACTTGGGCTTGGTCCCTCTGGAAGCGATGTAGGTGATGGGGTTGTTTCCGTTGCTGGTGAACCGCTCTCCACTGGTGCACCTGAAGGTATTTCAGGCTCTGGCTGAGCCTTTTGGGTATGGCTGACTGTTGCTTCTGCCAGTTCTGGCTCGCTGGTGCCCTCTGGCGTTGAGTTTGAAGATGTGGTTGCAATTGCTGGTGCTCGTTGCTGTTCCAGTTCCGGGCCTGGGACTGGAGGTGCTGTGGCTGTTTCAGTGGTTGGCATGGTATCCGGGTCCACTACCTCTGTCTGGGTCTCTGGTAACACAGACGAGGCGTCTGTGGACGGCTCAGGAACAGGAATGGGTCTGGAAGCTTGCCTGGTTTGGCTACGTGTAACCATTCCCACTCGCTTGGCCCGCTTCACCTGGTTGGCCAAGTCTTCCCCCAGTAGCATGGGGATAGGATAATTGTCATAGACTGCAAAAGTCCACATTCCTGACCAGCCTTTGTACTGGACAGGCAGTTCAGCTGTAGGCAAGTCTACAGCTTGTGACATGTAGAGGTAAATTGTTACTTGGGCCTTTGGGTTGATGAATTTGGGGTCTACGAAGGATTGGTGGATAGCTGACACTTGTGCCCCCGTGTCTCTCCACGCAGTAACCTTCTTTTCGCCCACTCTCAAATTTTCCCTTCGCTCCAAGGGTATTTGAGAGGTATCTGGGCCTGGGGATCTTTGGTGTGATGGTGGTGTAATGAACTGCACTCGGTTGGCGGTCTTTGGGGAGTTGGCCTTGATATGTCCCAGTTCATTACACTTGAAGCATCTTCCATCTGACTGGTCACTGGGTCGAGGTGGGTTACTGGAAACTGGTGAGGTGGAAGAATAGTGTGTGGCTTTCCTTGGGTTGTAGGTGGGGTCTTTGGTTGTCCTCGGTTGTAGGGTTTATGGTCGGTGTGCCCTCTGGGGTATTCCTTCCCCTTGACAGTAGCTTTCTTGCTTTCTGCCACTTCCATACATCTGGCTCCAATCTCCCCCGCCTCAGCAAGATTTTTGGGTTTTCCATCTTGTATGTACCGTGTTATGTCCTCAGGAACACCATCCAAGAACTGCTCCATTTGTATGAGGAGGTGCAGTTCTTCCAAGGATTTAATATTGTGTCCTGATATCCAGGCCTCATAATTTTTCCCAACGTAGTAGGCGTGTTTGGGAAACGACACATCTGGTTTCCACTTTTGGGTTCTGAAACGCCGACGGGCATAATCCGGGGTTCTTCTTCGAGTGATTGCTCACATCCATTCCAGTTAGGTGTGCGCGCCGCGCGTGCACGTTCGTCGGAAACTTTTTACCCTAGCAACTCCAGTGGGCCGGCAGGTCGCCCCCTGGAGTGGCGCCGCCATGGCGCCCAATATATATCTCTGCCGGCCCGCCCGCTCCTCAGTTCCTTCTTACCGCCGTGTCGGTCGTTGGAACTGTGGAGCGCGGCATAGCTGTCCTCCACGTCCCTAGCTCTCCTCGTTATCTATCGTTTATCTCTAGTACTATTGTAGTTGTTAATTAGATTGTTAAGTGTAGATAGTAGTAGTTAAGTTAAGTAGTTTGTAAATAGTTCTTCGCCGGGGGCTTAGCCCTTCCCGGCACCCGACACCGGGCTCATGCCTGGTTCGCCGGGCTTCAAGCAGTGTGCGGCCTGCAAGAAGCCCATGCCTACTAGCGATCCCCACGACGCGTGCCTGAAGTGCCTGGGGGAATCACACAGATCCGACAAGTGCCGCATCTGCAAGGCTTTTAAGCCAAGGACAAAGAAGGAGAGGGATCAAAGACTCCAAACTCTCCTTATGGAGGCGGCACTTGACCCGGCGGCTTCGCAGGCCGTGATCTCAGCGCCGGCACCGGATCACGCCGGCACCGAGAAGACTCCCCGGCACCGACCTTCTCCGGCACCGGGGACAGAGCCAAGGCCGTCGAAGTCTGCTACTCCGGCCAGGCAGACCCGACTGGAGCGCCCGGCCTCAACATCGGCCGCGGCGCCGCCGGCACCGTCGACTCCGGGCCCGGCGGGTCCGTCGAGTCCGGTGCCGCCGAGCTCCCCCATGAGATCTGGGGTTGAGATAGTGGTCCCATCCACACCGGAGACCTTCGCCTCGGCTCGGGACCTCATAGCCCTGACTGAGCCCACTCAGCTGCCACCCCCGGTACCTCCGGTGCGGGTCGTGTCCAGAGGCAAGCCCATGATGTCGGCACCGTCTCGGGACTCACGTTCACGATCCAGGTCCCGACGCCACGGTCGCTCCAGATCCCGCCGCCGCTCGCAGTCCCGGCACCGCTCCCCTCAGCGGTACCGGTCGCACTCGCGGCGCCGGTCGACATCAAGACGATCGCGGTCGGACTCCAGCCGCCGATACCGGCACCGCGATTCCAGGAGCCGGTCCCGACGTTACTCGCCGCACCGGTCGACCTCCCGGCACCGAGCTGGTGGCAGGTCCCGGTCCCGGTCGACCTCCCGGCACCGAGCTGGTGGCAGGTCCCGGTCCCGGTCGACCTCCCGGCACCGAGCTGGTGGCAGGTCCCGATCCCGGCACCGAAGCAGCGCCCGGTCCCGGTCCCGATCCCGGCACCGATATGACTCCCGGCACCGGTCCCCGGCACCAAGACGATCGTCCGTGCCGACCCGCGCAGACCCTTACCATCCAGGGTCAGCCCCGCCATGGCCCTCTAGACAGCCATCCGTATCTTCACAAACGGACAGCGGGTATGCGCTGGGCACCGACCGGCAGGCGGCGCTGTTCAGCGATCCGCCACAGCAGGACCAAGGCCCGCAACAATGGGGATTCTGGACACCCTGGGCATACCATCAGGCCCAGGGCCCCCAGCAGCTCCCTGCTAGGCCGGCGACTGCGGAGCGCAGGGCACCTGAAGCCTCGTTGTCTCGCCCCCCTCCCTCCCCGGATGGGGAGGAAGGGTCCAAGCAACAAGACTCCGCTTTGGCCCCTGAGGCAGAGGCGAGGACCGAAGGAGACCCGCCGTTAGACACTCTCTTGCCGGGGGTCTCCTCATCCTCCTCCCCGGATGAAGCGGTGGCTGGTACCTCCTCCAACAGCCCCCCCCCCCGCTGGATCTCAGGGCGCACCAAGACCTCCTCAGGCGAGTAGCTCAAAATCTGAGTCTGCAAGCCGAGGAGGTCTCGGAGATAGAGGATCCAATTGTCACCATCCTCTCAGCAGATGCTCCCACCAGGGTCGCCCTACCCTTCATACGAACCATCCAGGCCAACGCCAACACCATCTGGCAGTCTCCGGCCTCCATCCCTCCTACGGCGAAGGGCATCGAGAGGAAGTACATGGCTCCTTCTAAGGGCTACGAGTACCTCCATGTGCACCCGACTCCGTGTTCCCTGGTGGTTCAATCAGTGAACGATAAGGAGCGTCATGGCCAGGAGGCTCCAGCCCCCAAATCCAGAGAGGCCAGGCGGATGGACCTCCTCGGCCGTAAGGTGTACTCGGCTGGGGCGCTGCAGCTCAGGGTCTCCAACCAGCAAGCCCTGCTGAGCAGATACGCCTTCAACTCCTGGGTGGCAGCAGACAAATTCAAGGAGCTGCTGCCACAAGATGCTCGCCAAGAGTTTACGGCCATCTTGGATGAAGGCAAGAAGGTCGCACGCACGTCCTTGCAAGCCTCTTTGGACGCTGCAGACTCGGCTGCCCGTACCCTCGCGTCGGGAGTAACGATGCGTCGCATCTCCTGGCTGCAGGTTTCCGGCCTTCCGCCGGAGCTCCAGCATACTATACAGGACCTTCCTTTCGAAGGCCAGGGCTTGTTCTCTGAAAAGACAGACCCCAGACTCAAGAGTCTGAAAGATAACCGAGTCATTATGCGGTCCCTCGGGATGCACACACCCGTGACCCAACGCAGACCCTTCCGGCCACAGCAACAACAACAGCACAGGCCGTATTCCCAGTTCCGCCAGCGGCAGGACCTTAACAGGCGCCGCGGCAGGAATGGAAGGCGCAGGCATTCGGGGAACCAAGGGGGGCAGAACCAAGGCTCCTCTAAGCCCCCGCCTGGACCTAAGCCTTCATTTTGAAGGTGCGCCCGAGGGCGCAGTAACAGTTTCCCCAATGGATCCTTCCCCCCCGTTTTCCAACCGCCTTTCGTTTTTCCTCCCGGCGTGGTCCCAAATAACATCGGACCGCTGGGTCTTAAGCACGGTGCAGACGGGATACCGCCTGCAGTTTGTTTCATTTCCTCCTTCCCGCCCCCCTTCCTCGTCCCTCTTCAGGGACCCCTCTCACGAGCAATTCCTTCGACAGGAGGTGCAGACGCTCCTCGGCAAAGGAGCTATAGAGGCGGTGCCGGAGAACGAGAAAGGCAAGGGGTTTTATTCCCGCTACTTTCTGATCCCCAAGGCCAAGGGGGGCCTCAGGCCTATCCTCGACCTGCGAGAGCTCAACAAGTACCTGGTGAAGTTGAAGTTCCGCATGGTATCCCTGGGGACCATTATCCCATCCCTGGATCCGGGAGACTGGTACGCCGCCCTCGACATGCAGGACGCGTATTTTCACATTGCCATTTGGCCACGCCACAGACGTTTCCTTCGCTTCGTTGTGGGGCCTCTTCATTATCAATTTGCAGTCCTCCCATTTGGCCTGTCCACGGCCCCGAGGGTGTTTACAAAATGCATGGCAGTTGTTGTGGCGCATCTTCGGCGCAATCGTATCCACGTGTTTCCTTATCTGGACGATTGGTTGATTCGGGGCACGTCGGAACAACAAGTCTGCAGCCATGTCCGCGTGATCACCGGCATGTTCGCCACTCTGGGCCTCTTGGTAAACACGGACAAGTCCACCCTGATTCCCACACAGAGGGTGGAATTCATCGGGGCCGTCCTGGACGCCACTGTGGGCAGGGCCTTGCTGCCATTGCAGCGGTTCCAGGCCTTGTCGGCGATCGTTCAACGACTGCGGACAGCCCCATTGACGTCAGTGCGGACATGTCTAACCCTGTTAGGCCACATGGCGGCTTGCACCTTTGTGACCGATTACGCTCGGCTCCGCATGAGGCCCCTCCAGTTATGGCTCATCAATCATTACAGGCCGACAAGACAGCCGCTAGATATGTTAATCACAATCCCCCAGAGGGTATTAGATTCTCTCGGCTGGTGGCTAGACCAGTCCGTGTTATGTGCGGGTCTCCCTTTCCAACCACCTCAGCCCTCGGTGTCCCTAACAACGGATGCCTCAGATCTAGGCTGGGGGGCCCACCTAGGGACCCTGAGGACGCAGGGCCTGTGGTCCCAGGAGGAGGTGGGGCTACACATCAACATGCGGGAGTTGAGAGCGGTCCGCCTTGCTTGTCAAACGTTCTGTCATCAGCTTCAGGGTCGCTGTGTCGCGGTGTTCACCGACAACACGACGACCATGTATTATATCAACAAGCAGGGCGGCACCAGATCCTCCTCCCTGTGCCACGAGGCGATACGACTCTGGGACTTTTGTGTAGCCCACTCCATTCACCTCATGGCTTCCTTCCTCCCCGGAGTACGGAACACGCTGGCGGATCGATTGAGCAGATCCTTCCTGTCACACGAGTGGTCCCTTCGCCCGGACGTCGCCCTCTCCATCTTCCGGAGGTGGGGTTATCCCCGGGTGGACCTCTTCGCGTCCAAGGGGGACAGGAAGTGCCAAGCGTTCTGCTCCTTTCAGGGCAGGGAGCCCGGGTCGATAGCGGATGCCTTCCTCATCCAGTGGTCGACCCACCTGTTCTATGCGTTTCCCCCATTCCCTCTGGTCCACAGGGTCCTTCTGAAGGTGCGCAGGGACAGGGCTCACGTGATCATGGTAGCCCCGGCATGGCCCAGACAGCACTGGTACCCCATGCTGCTGGACCTGACCATAGCCGACCCAGTTCCCCTGCCCCTTCATCCGGACCTGATTACCCAGGAGCACGGGTCCCTCTGTCACCCGGACCTGCAGTCGCTGCACCTAGCGGCGTGGCTCCTGCGTGGCTGACTGGCTCTGAGCTGCGCTGCTCCACGCCGGTGAGGGAGGTGCTCTTGGGCAGCAGGAAGCCGTCCACAAGAGCGACATATTCGGCCAAATGGAAGCGCTTCTCCTGTTGGTGCGTGGAGAGAAATCTCCGCCCTATGGAAGTTTCGGTAGCCGACATCTTAGACTACATTTGGTCCCTCAAAGGGCAAGGTCTGGCCATATCGTCGTTGCGAGTCCACCTAGCAGCTATCTCCACCTTTCACCCGGGTGCGGATGGTCGCTCTGTTTTTTCTCACCCAACGGTGTCTAGATTCCTTAAGGGGCTGGAACGTTTATTCCCTAACGTCCGTCCCCCTGCTCCAACCTGGGATCTTAACCTGGTGTTGTCCCGGCTCATGGGGCCCCCCTTTGAGCCGTTAGCTACTTGCTCCCTGCTTTACCTCTCTTGGAAGACTGCCTTTCTAGTAGCTATCACCTCAGCTAGACGGGTGTCGGAACTCTGGGCTCTTGTGGTAGACCCCCCATATACGGTCTTCCACAAGGACAAGGTGCAGCTGAGACCACACCCTGCCTTTCTCCCCAAGGTGATCTCAGCCTTCCACGTCAACCAAGAGATATTCCTCCCGGTTTTTTTCCCGAAACCTCACTCCTCAGGCAGGGAGCAGCAGCTCCACTCGCTTGATGTCCGTAGGGCTCTCGCGTTCTACGTGGAGAGGACCAAGCCCTTCCGCAAATCCCCCCAGCTTTTCGTGGCAGTAGCGGACCGCATGAAAGGGCTTCCTATCTCCTCCCAGAGGTTATCCTCTTGGGTAACGGCCTGCATCAGGACCTGTTATGACTTGGCCCATGTCCCTACGGGCCGTGTGACTGCGCATTCTACCAGGGCGCAGGCGTCGTCGCTGGCTTTCCTCGCCCGTGTGCCCATCCAGGAAATCTGTCGGGCAGCGACCTGGTCATCGGTCCACACCTTTGCTTCCCACTACGCCCTGGTCCAGCAGTCAAGAGAGGATGCGGCCTTCGGAACTGCAGTGCTCCATGCCGCGACTTCTCACTCCGACCCCACCGCCTAGGTATGGCTTGGGATTCACCTAACTGGAATGGATGTGAGCAATCACTCGAAGAAGAAAAGACGGTTACTCACCTTTGTAACTGTTGTTCTTCGAGATGTGTTGCTCACATCCATTCCACACCCGCCCTCCTTCCCCACTGTCGGAGTAGCCGGCAAGAAGGAACTGAGGAGCGGGCGGGCCGGCAGAGATATATATTGGGCGCCATGGCGGCGCCACTCCAGGGGGCGACCTGCCGGCCCACTGGAGTTGCTAGGGTAAAAAGTTTCCGACGAACGTGCACGCGCGGCGCGCACACCTAACTGGAATGGATGTGAGCAACACATCTCGAAGAACAACAGTTACAAAGGTGAGTAACCGTCTTTTATCCCCATTCTGTATCTGGCCTTGGTTTGAAAAAGTTTATAGTCGTTCATTTGCTCCTTAGGCATTTCAGCCGCCACCTCTGCTAAAGGTCCACTGAGCTGTGGCCTCAATTCTACCATGTACTGGTTTTCAGGGATGCTGTACCCAAGACAGGCTCTTTCACAATTTTCCAAGAAGGCCTCAGTGTCATCACCTGCCTTGTAGGTGGGAAATTTCCTGTGCTGTGGAACAAGTACTGGCGAAGGGTTGTTAGGATTGGCTGGAGCCTGTTGCTTCTAATTCCAGGGCCTGTCGGTGGGCTTCCCTCTGGAGTTCCCACTCTTTCTCTTTTATTTCCAGCTGTTTTTGGTGGTCTGCATCTTTGGCTGCTTGCTCTCTTTTGTAGGCTGCCTCTCTGTCTTCTTGTTCTCTTCTGTGGGCCGCCTCTCTTTCTCTTTCTCTTAGTTCCATCTCTTGTAGGTTTTTTCCCATATCTCGCCTGTGCTCGGCTTCTTTGATTTGTTCTTCGGCTTCCATTTTTGTCTTGTTCGGCATGGTTCCTGTTTTTTTGTGTTGGGGTGCCCTCCGGTGTTTATCTTCTGAACTGCAGGTTCTCTGTTGCCTCCTGGGGTCTGCCTAGCAACAGTGCCTTTTTCCCTTTCTTCCTCTAGCTAATCTTTTAAATGTAAAGTAAACCAGAAAAACCACTTTATTTGCATGTGTATAGTGCTGGTATTTGACTCCTAATGGGAGTGCTATTGTATGACAAAAGACCCTTAATAGCTCCTTAATGGTTCCTTGCTTAATATGCAAGCCACAACTGCCAGAGAGAGCAGAAAAAAAAATTCTCTCTGGTTCCTTTTAAAACCAAACTGTTTCTCTCTGCTTAAAAGCCCCTAGCAGAGAAAAGAAAAATATAATATTCCTACTGGCTTCTGGATTCTATCTATCCCACCACTGCCACCATGTCATAACCTATTCCCAGATTTGGACCTTAGCGTCCAAAATATGGGGGTTAGCATGAAAACCTCCAAGCTTAGTTACCAGCTTGGACCTGGTAAAGCTGCCACCACCCAAAAAATTAGAGTGTTTTGGGGCACTCTGGTCCCGCCAAAAACCTTCCCTAGGGACCCCAAGACCCAAATTCCTTGAGTCTCACAACAAAGGGGAATAAACCATTTCCCTTCCCTTCTCCCTTCCAGGTGTTCCCTGCCTGGGTTCCTGGAGAGATACACAGAAGCAAGCTCCGTGAATCTAAACAGAGGGACTCCACCCTCTCTATTTCCAGTCCTGGAAACACAAGGAGAGAGAGCCAATCTCTCCCCCACCCCCCTCCTTCACCCAGAGGGAATCCAAAGTCAGGCTAGTAAATCTAACACACACAGATTTCCCCCTGACTTCTTCCTCCCACCAATTCCCTGGTGAGCACAGACTCAATTCCCTGGAGTTCCCCACTAAAGAAAAACTCCAACAGTTCATAAAAAGAAAGAAAAAATACATAAAATGGTCTCTCTTAGCTATCTGTTTATGACAAGGCCTTCACATATTGTTGACACTGAGATCTTACTACCCTATCACTTCTCCTAGTGACTTCACTTACATCAACAATGTCTATAAATCTGACCGTGGGGAACTCCATAGGAGGAAGTATTTGGGGCTGATTAGAAATTACCCAGCAGCACCAGCTAAAAAGTACCTGTCAGGAATGAACAAAGCCACCCAGCCACTATTTTGGCCAATCTGCAGCCACACCAAACAAATTAGTTGGAACTATAGTAGGGACAGAATTGTCAGACACATAGATGAACGTGATTTGTTGGGGAAGATTCAACATGGTTTTTGTAAAGGGAAATCGTGTCTCATCAATCTAAGTGCCTACTTAGCGGTCTTTCTTCGAATAGTTGTAAATAGTTACCCATTAATGTTAATTAGTTGACTAGTACTTAGCTAGGGATCTTCCCTGATTCCCTTTCCCCTGGCCCAGGGCATGCCTCGGTTCCAGGGCTTTAAGCCCTTTGAGATGTGCCTGAAGCCTATGCCACCTGGCAATCCGCACCACTCCTGCCTCAGGTGCCTCGGAGAGGGCCATCAGGCGGATAGATGCAAGATTTTCTGGGGCTTTAAGCCCAGAACAAAGAAGGAGAGAGATTCTCTCCTGAAGCTCCTCCTAATAAAATCTGCACTTTGCCCACAGCCAGCACTGGCAGCCTCAGTGTGCAGCGCGCTGGCATCAGTGCAGGAACCCTCAGCACAGAGGAAGGACTCAGTAAGGACCATCAGCACTGCTCCTCAGCCCCAAGGCCCAGCTCCACCTTGCAGTACCGTTCACAATCGCCGGTGCCGCATAAGAAGAAGGCGGCAGACAGGAGCCACTCGCTGGCTTGGCACACCAGTGGGGTGTGTCCTGTGTTAGGGACACCCCTGACCTGGCCTGTAAGTCGCACAGCTGGCCTGTAAGTCCCACAGCTGTTGACTCCGGCCGTGACGGGGGCCGTCGAGTCTGGTGCGGGTGTACTCTCTGGTGCTGGAGGACTTGGAGAAGCCCTCGATCTTCCCTCCACACTGGACACATTTGAAGCAGCACGGTATCTGATCGCCATGACTGCTCAATCCCCAGGCCCATGCCCCGACACCGACACCTACCACGGCACCGACATCGATGGTGCCGACAATGATGGCACTGATGTTGGCAGCACCGATGGTGGCACCGCCCACCATCAGACATAGGGGCAAGCCCACGATGGTGGGTCATCACTTATCCTCGCCGCAGCACCGATCTCCGGAATTGTCAGGTTCTCCTCCGCCTTGGTCTGCATCTGAGTACTTCTCTGAGTTGGAGATGGAATCCTACATCTCCAGGCAGAGCCAGTACCTCTCTAGATCCCGGCACCGCTTGAGAAGCGATGCGCCCCAACCGGCGCCAACAGTGTCATGGCCTCCCCAGTGGCAGGGGCTGGTTCAGTGGCCCTTCTGGACCCCATGGGCCTACCATCAGGCCTAGGAGCCAGGATCAAGGGTGACTTGGGGTCCTGTGGTGTCCCAAGGTCACCAATCGGCCACATCGGTCTCAAGGGATCCAGGAGTGCAGGCTGCGTCCCGAGAGGAAGATCGATCTGACTCTCAGGTGGGAGCTGTTGCCCCACCCTTGGTGCAGGGAAAGACACCTATAGCAGATGCACCTGAAACTGTCCTGGTGACCACCAGGGAACTGGAAGGGCAAGAGGACCCAATCCCTCCCAGGCATCTTCCTCCTCCTCGCCCAATGAGGCAGTGGCAGGGACGACTACCTCTCTGCCATCAATGGACACCAGGGCCCATCAGGACCTCCTTCACCAAGTGGCACAGAACTGTAACACACATGCTGAGGAGGTCACAGAGGATTCAGACTCAATGGTTGATATCCTGGCTTCTGAGGGGCCCTCTAGGGTGGCCCTTCCTCTTATTAAGACTATTGTAAATACAGCTAAGGTGCTCTGGCAGACTCCAGCCTCTATGCCACTAACAGCTAGAGGGTAGAATGCCAATATTTTGTTCCACAGAAAGGGTATGAGGCACCTCTTCACCCATACCCAGCTGGGCACATTGGTGGTGGACGCTACCAATCACAAGGAGCAGCAAGGACAGCCCGGTCCCACTCCCACCCAAGGAGGACAAGAAACTGGACCTCTTCGGTCACAGGGTGTATTTGACCAGGGGAGCTCCAGCTTCGCATCTCCAATCAGCATGTGGTGCTTAGCCAGTATGCTTACAACTCTTGGGCCTCCCTGTCCAAGTTCCAGGAGTTGTTGCCCATGGACTCCTGTTTGGCGTTCACCACGATACTCGAGGAGGGCAAAGTCATGGCCCAGACCTCCCTCCAAACGGGCCTGGACTTTGCAGACTTGGCTACATGGACCATGGCCACTGCGATTACTATACACAGAAGCTCATGACTTTGGGTGTCGGGCCTTCCAGTGGAGGTCCAGAATACCATCCAGAACCTCCCCTTCGACTTTGCTGGTCTTTTTTCAGGACAGACTGACTCATGGCTGCACAGTCTGAAGGATTCTAGGGCAACCCTTAAGTCCCTGGGAATCCACACCCCTGCTCCACAGAGGAAGCCCTTCAAGACCCTGCCTCGCCAGTGCCTCTACTCGGGGAGCACGAGGCAGGACTTCAACAGAAAATGGAGCAGGAACAATAGGAGGAGGCCATCGAGGTCCTAGTCCCACCAGGGCTATGGTTTGTCCAAACAGCCTCCTGGCCCTAACCCTAATTTTTGAATGTGCGCCCAAGAATGGAGCACCGGTCTATCTCCCAGATCCTTCTCCCCCGTTTTGCGAACTGTCTATCCCTCTTCTACCATACCGGGGCCCAGATTACCTCAGATTGCTAGGTAGTGAGCATGGTAGAGGTGGGATATTCTATCCAATTCTGTTCCCTCCCATCCCCTTTCCCTGTGCCTCTTCAGGGACCCCTCTCACAAGCAACCCCTTTTACAGGAGGAAGTGCAATCGCTCCTCGTTCTTGGAGCAATAGAGAAGGTTCCTCAGGAGTTCAGGGGGTCTACTCCCTATACTTCGTCATGCCCAAGGCCAAGAGCGGACTCAGACCTATCTTAGATCTGCAAGACATCAACATATTCATAAAGAAAGCAAAGTTTTGCATGGTCTCCCTGGCCTCCATCATTCCTTCCCTGGATCCAGGGGACTGGTATGCCACCCTCGACTTGAAGGACGTGTACTTCCACATCTCCATCATCCTGGTGAATAGATGATTTCTCTGGTTTGTGGTTAATGCCCAGCACTACCAGTTTACGGTACTTCTGTTCAGGCTCTCCGCGGACCCTCAGGTATTCGCAAAGTGCATGGGCATCGTGGCGGCCTTCCTCCGTAAATGTTGGGTCCAAGTCTTCCCATACTTAGATGACTGGCTCATCAAGGCCAGGTCGCAAGCACAAGTGGAGCACCTGGCCCTCACTCATGCCATCTTTCTCAGGTTGGGCCTCATGCTGAATTTGCCCAGTCCACACTGACCCCAGTGCAGAAGATAAAATTCATCGGGGCTCTCCTGGACTCCACACAAGCCAGGGCATCCCTGCCTGAGGCCCGCTTTCAAGCTCTCCGGGACAATATCAAGAACCTTTGCCGATTCCCCACAACCACTGCCAGAAACTGCATGAAACTGCTGGGGCATATGGTGGTCTGCACTTATGTGGTCCAGCATGCCAGGTTGTGTTTGTTCCCTACAAATGTGGCTGGCACAGGTGTACAAGCCCAGTCAGGATTCTCTAGACAGAATAGTCACACTCCCCCATCAGATTCTGGAGTCCCTTGGTTGGTGGTTGCAGGCTCAGGTGGTCTGCGGGGGAGTACCCTTTGTTAAACTGCAGCCCTCGCTAGAGTTAGTCACGGACGTCTCAGCACTCAGATGGGGAGCACACTTGGGCACTATCAGGCCAGAGGGCATGTGGTCCCCGGCAGAACTATCGCTGCATATCAACATCAGAGAGTTGAGGGTGGTCCATCTGGCATGCCAGGCATTCCAAGCTCATCTTCAAAGCAACTGTGTGTCGGTACTGATGGACAATGCCACAGTGATGTTTTATATAAACAAACAGGGTGGTGCTCTCTCCTCTCCCCTGTGCCAGGAAGCCCTCAACCTGTGGGACTTCTGCGTTGCCCATTCCATCCACCCAAAGGCGTCATTACCTGCCTGGAGCTCAGAATGAGCTAGGAGACCGGCTCAGCCACTCCTTCAATGGGCACGAATGGTCCCTCAGAGCAGATATCACCCTGGACATCTTCTGGAGGTGTGGCTTTCCCCACTTGGACCTATTCATGACACGGAGCAACAGGAAGTGTCAGCACTTCTGCTTCTTCCTGAACCTTAGCCCAGGTTTCATCACGGACGTGTTTCACCTGTCATGAGTGAGTTACCTACTCTGTGTTTCTGCCCTTCCCTCTCATACACAAGCTCTTCCTCAAAGTCTGCCTAGGCAGGGCCTCATTGATCCTTATAGCACCGTGGCCTCGCCAACCCTGGTTCATCACACTTTGGGCCTATCAGTGGACAGGCCTGTAGCCCTTCCTCTGTTCCCAGACCTCATCACACAAGACCACAGCAGTTATGACATCCCAACCTGGAGTCCCTCCACCTCACAGTGTGAAAACTCCATGGTTAAACCAGTCTGAACTTCAGTGCTGCGACTCAGTTCAGGACATCCTTCTCAGAAGCAGGAAATCCTTTACTTGAGCCACTTACCTTGCCAAGTGGAAGCAGTTCTCAATTTGGTCTATGCAGAAGGGTACTCATGCACCGTAAGCCTTGATCCCGTTTATTTTGGACTACCTGCTTGACTTTAAATGGCAGGAGTTGGCAACCTCTTCCATCAGGTTTCACTTGGCCATCATCTCTGCCTTTCACCCAGGAGTGGAGGGTAAGTCAGTCTTTGGAAACTCAATGGTAGGCCGCTTCCTCTAGGGGCTGCATAAACTGTATCCTCAGGTGAGGCAGCGTCTTCCTCCTTGGGACATCAGTCTAGTCCTCACCAGGTTTATGGGGCCCCCCTTTGAGCCCGTGGCAACGTTCCTTGCCCTGCCTGCCTTGGAAGGTAGCTTTCCTCATGGCCATCACCTCAGCTAGAAGAGTCCGAACTCAAGGCACTGACATCTGAGTCCCCTTACATTGTCTTTATAAAGACAAAGTGCAACTACACCCACACCTTGCGTTTCTTCCTAAGATAGTCTTTCAGTTCCATATAAATTAAGACATTTTCCTACCTGTGTTTTTTCCCAAGACTCATACCAATAACAGAGATCGCATGCTTCATTCCTTGGACATGAGACACGCCCTGGCTTTTTATATCGAGTGCACAAAGCCGTTATCCCACAGCTCTTCAGTGCTGTCGCAGAGAGGATGAAAAGACTTCCCATCTCCTCCCAACGCATATCATCCTGGATCATGTCATGCATCAGGACTTGCTATGACTTGGCCAAGATTCTGGCCCCAACATTGACAGCGCACTCTACAAGTATCATCTGCCACTTTCCTAGCTCAAGTGCCGATTCAGGATGTATGCAGTGCGGCCACATGGTCCTCTATCCATACCTTCACCTCGCATTATGCAATTTCACAGCAGTCCAGGGATGACGCAGAGTTTGACAGGGCAGTGCTGCAATCTGCGACCAGATGAACTCCAACTCCTCCTCCTCCAAGAGTACTGCTTGGGAGTCACCTGTTTGGAATGGACATGAGCAAACACTCGAAGAAGGAAAAAAGGTTTCCTACCTCTCGTAACTGTTCTTCGAGATGTGTTGCTCATGTCCATTCCAAATATCGCCCTCTGTCGTATTCCAGCAAGAAGGAACTGAGCAGGCTGCAGGTCGGCAAGGACCTATATAGACCGCCATAAAGGCACTACTCCAGGGGGCTCCACAGCCGACCTGACGGGTGCTGCTAGCGGAAAAACCTTCCAACAATCATGCACATGGTGTGCACACACCTAATTGGAATGGACATGAGTAACACATCTCGAAGAAGAACAGTTACGAGAGGTAAGTAACTATTTTTTCTGTTCATTCCCTCTGGGGCACCTGGCATTGGCCACTGTTGGAAGACAGGATACTGGGATAGATGGACCTTTGCTCTGACCCTATATGGCCATTCTTATGTTTTTGTTGTTTTTTTTAAGATTATTCTTAGAAAATTTACACTCATGCAAAGGGACTGAAGTAGACACTTTTCCAGCACCTCTCACGTATCTCTCTTTCAGGAAAAACAGATTAGCTCTTGGGATATAAAAGAGGTTTTGCAAAACTGTGCTCCATAATAGGCAGTTACTTGAATTTCCATTGAACAGCTCCATTTTCAAAGGTAGTTGTGACCTCACAGAATGATGCTTTTATTTTTTGAGGGTGGCAGGGTTCATTGCAGAAAGCAAGTACAGGAGCAGGCCAGCTGGTACAGCTTTGGGGAAGCTGAAATAAAGAAATGACTGCTGAATGTAATCCTTGCCATTAGTTGGGGCACATAGTGCCAAAAAAAAAAAATCATCTAATGTAAAAAATCTTTGTTTTTTCTTTAAAATGATAAATGAGATATTTACATCAGCTCTCCAAGCCAAAAATTGCACCAGCTCCTGCTGCCAGCAAACAGATCAGGGGTTTCTGAGCTGTTCTAATCATTTCCCTCCCATTCACCTCTGTTCTTGTGAGTTGGCAAAGTCAAAATACCCATCATTTGATTATGTCAGGGAGCAGGAGCTTTTAAAGTTCAACCAGGGCCCTACCATTCATGTGTCCTGTCCTCTAAAAGAAAGAATCTGGCAGAGAGAGGAGCGGGGAATTGCACATATATCCCAATAAAGCATGCTCAAACATAAGACCAAAAGTTTCAAGAAGGTTATATGCCCTTTCATTTCATGTAATAAATTTATCATGAGCTTTTGCTTTATCAAAATCTGCTCAGATTGTATGAAGTTGTAGCTATATAACAATACCATTAGTAACATATATAGTAATGCCATTAGTTTGTCATTATAAGAACATTTATATTTCAAAGGTTAGATTACATAAAACATTCTGAACCCTAAATGTCACTTAGTTTTTCTTGTGTTACCAGCTTGTTTCATGGACAGAATCGAATCATTGGCTATCTCAGTATAAACGTCTGGCAGCAGATGGCAGTAAATGCATGAAGACAGTCATTCAGTATGGTGAATAAATTATGTTTGTCATGGTATAATTCCCCACTCTGAACCTTAGCGTCCAAAAGATGGGGTACCAGCATGAATTCCTCTAAGCTCAACTACCAGCTTAGTACTTGTAGCGTTGCCACCAACCAGGAATTCCAGTGCCTGGTACACTCTGGTCCCCCCAAAACCTTGCCCGGGGACCCCCAAGACCCAGTCCCTCTGGATCTTAACACAAGGAAAGTAAACCCTTTCCCTCACCATTGCCTCTCCCAGGCTTCCCCTCCCTGGGTTACCCTGGAAGATTACTGTGATTCAAACTCCTTGAATCTTAAAACAGAGAGGAAAATTCACCTTCCCGCCTCCTTCTCTCTCCTCCTCCCAGACTCTTCCTTGAGAGAGAAAGTAGTCCTAACACAGAGAGAAATTAACCTCTCTCCCCCCCCTTCCCTCCTTTCTTCCCACCAATTCCCTGGTGGATCCAGACCCAGTCCCCTGGGGTCTCACCAGAATAAATAAAAACAATCAAGTTCTTAAACAAGAAAAGCTTTTAATTAAAGAAAGAAAAAACAGTAAAAATTATCTTTGTAAATTTAAGATGGAATATGTTACAGGGTCTTTCAGCTATAGACACTGGGAATACCCTCCCAGCCTAAGTATACAAGTACAAATTGAAAGCCTTTCAGCAAAATACAAATTTGAACTCCTTCTAGCCAAATACACATTTGCAAATAAAGAAAACAAACATAAGCCTAACTCGCCTTACCTACCTAGTACTTACTATTCTGGACATATAAGAGACTGTATCAAAGAGATTGGAGAGAAACCTGGTTGCATGTCTGGTCCCTCTGAGCCCCCAGAGTGAACAACAACCAAAAACTAACAGCACACACAAAAACTTCCCTCCCTCAAGATTTGAAAGTATCCTGTCCCCTGATTGGTCCTCTGGTCAGGTGACAGCCAGGCTCACTGATCTTGTTAACCCTTTACAGGCAAAAGAGATATGAAGTACTTCTGTTTTATTAACTCTTACTTATCTGTTTATGACAATGTTCAACATTATTTGTTTCAGAAAGGTTTACTATCTACTTTTCTTCTCATATTGATCTTAATGTTATTCTTGAATCTCAGCATAATCCAGACTCAGTATTGAATATTAGAAATATGAGTGGTTATGCTAACAACATACTGGTATTGAACAGTCTATTCTCTGGTAGTCTAGCATTTATAATTGTAACCCCTCAAAATGTAATCTTTCTGCCAAGTGGAGCCAGCAGCAACAAGGGCCGGGTTCAGTATCTAGGGGTTCCATTTCAACAATACACACCACTACCCCCTGGACGCCTCTGAGAGGCAATAGTTCCCCTCTCGCAAGCTCAGAGTCTGAGTGTAGCAAAAACTTTTAATAAAAGGAGGGAAGTAACTCAGCATTAATTTGGGAAAACACCACAACTAGGGTTCATAAACACAAACCATGAGCAAAAGACCCACCCTCAAGTAAGTTGGACAGTGTCCTTTTTCCCTCAGGATCTTAAGTCCAGCAACCCAAAAGTCCCTTTAACATGTCTCTTCTCTGTACCCCACTCACAGTTGCTGTCCTTGACCAGTGCAGCCCCAGAGTTCAGAGGTTCATCTGCAGAGTTCCCCTCCCACCCTGTGTGTGTATGTGGGGGTGGGGGGAGCATAGGAGGTACCTTACACACTCCACTACTCAGGCACTCACTCGTTGCCTCAACGGCCGATTGCCACACCTCTGCAGGGCTCTGCTCTGGCCCTCTCCGCCAGCCTCCCTGCTGGCCACTTGTAATGCTGACAAACCCCAGTCATCAGTGGACAGGATCAAATCTGGGGCCTCTGGAGCTTAGTGCATGAACCTCTACCACATGAGCTAAAAGCTGCCTGCCTGTTAGCTAAGGCTGTAGAGCAGATTAATTTTATCTCTCTAAGTGGTCTCAGTGCCACTAGATGGGACACAACACCACGCCCAGAAGGTGTGTGGGTTACATAACAATAGCTCCCATTATAGATCTAGTTATATCAGGGCTTTTATTACAATCTGTTTTTAGTTCATAATCCATGAAAATTTCAGATATTTTTTTTTTGTCCTTTGAGTAATATGTACTTTGCTGTGTTTGCATTCTAGAAAGGTACACACTGTACTTCTCATTTTAAATAAATTCAATTTTTTCTCACTGCTTAAAAATAATCTGAACTCCACAATCTGAAATGCTCAAAAAGGCTATGTGACAGACCCAAACCAGTGGGGTACAGGAGTCTGATCGAGGGCAAATATACTGGTCACTGGATGAGTAGTCTTCTGTTCCCTGAGTGACCAGAGCAGGGGTTGCACTAGAGTAATCAGGAACCTGCTAGAACCAATTAAGGCAGACAGGCTGATTAGAACACCTGCAGCCAATCAAAGCAGGCTAATCAGGGCACCTGGGTTTAAGAAGGAGCTCACTCCAGTCAGGGAGAGGGGAGCCAGAGGAGAGGAATTGCATGTGAGGAGTTGGGTGCAAGGAGCTGAGAGTGAGAGGGTGTGCTGCTGGAGGACTAAGGAGTACAAGCATTATCAGACACCAGGAGGAAGGTCCTGTGGTGAGGATAAAGAAGGTGTTTGGAGGAGGGAATGGGGAAGTAGCCCAGGGAGTTGTAGCTGTCATGCAGCTCTTACAGGAGGCACTATAGACAGCTGCAATCCAGAGTGCCCTGGCCTGGAACCCGGAGTAGAGGGTGGGCCTGGGTTCCCCCCCAAACCTCCCAACTCCTGATCAGACACAGGAGAAGTTGACCCAGACTGTGGGGAAGATCACTGAGGTGAGCAAAATCTACCAATAAGCGCAGGACCCACCAAGGTAGAGGAGGAACTTTGTCACAGCTAATATAAAATCTGTTATACATGTGCATTTTATTAATGTTGGAAACTAGTATATTATATAGTATTATCAGTAGTGAACATCACAAGTAATATCAATGTAGAAAATGTTTAATGTAAAAAACACTGCCTATAGACGGAGTTCAGTGCAGAAATGAATTCTCTATTGAAATCCTTCTGCTTCATGCAAAGCTTGCTGAACAGATAAACTAAACCAGTGATCCCCAACCTTTTTGTGACTAGAAGCACATTTATGTTTTCAGAAAAGTGTGGTGGGCACCAACAATTTTTCAAGGCTTATTTTGTATTTGTACATTAAATAATACAAAAAAATCATATTTAATATTACATAATATATGAATCCAGAGAGAAGAGAGAAGCAGGAGAGAAGCTGTGAGGACAGAGAACAATGGTGCCCGCAGCCCCAGAGTACTCTGTCCCCAGCAGATGCAGGGCCGCGGCTTCTCTCCCCTGCTGGGCACTAGGCGGGTGCACATAAATGCCCCAGTGGGCGCCACAGCACCCACGGGCACCAAGTGGGGGACCACTGAACTAAACAGATTGAGTTCCTGAAGTCTCTCACTGGGAGACCTTGTCTCCTACCCTAGAATAAATTTTGTGACTCTTCTGCACTCTCTCCAATTTTCAGCATCATTTAAAAAATGTGAATACCAGAACTAGAGACAGTATTCCAGTAGGGGTCTCACTAATAGCATATGCAGAGGTAAAATCACCTCCCTAACTCCTATTTGCTATTCTCGTGTATACGTCCAAGGATTGCGTTAGCCCTTTTTGTCACAGCATTGCCATGGGAGCTCATGTTCAGATGCTTGTCCACTATGAGTCCTAAATTCTTCTTCTGAGTCGATACTTACCAGGACACAGCCCCCAATTCTGTAAACCTGGCCTGCATTCTTTGTTTCTAGATGTCTAACTTTACATTTGGCTGTATTAAAACACATTTTGTCTGAATGAGCCCAGCTTACCAAACTATCCAGATTGCTCTCTATGACGGTCCTGTTTTGTGTGTACAAGACTGTTGAAATTAAAAACTGTTACTCACCTTTTTGTAACTGTTGTTCTTCAAGATGTGTTGCGCGCATCTATTCCAGTTAGGTATGTGCGCTAGCTGCATGCACGGCTGTCAGAAACTTTTCCCTAGCAGCATCTGTCGGGCTGGCTGTGGAGCTCCCTGGTGTGGCGCCGGTATGGCGCTCTATATGTGACCCTGCCAGCCCAACCCCCCTTCAGTTCCTCCTTGCTGGCTACTCCGACGGAGGGGATGGTGCGGGGGAATGGAATAGATATGAGTAGCACATCTTGAAGAACAACAGTTACAAAAAGGTGAGTAATCGTTTTTAATTCTTCGAGTGCTTGCTCATATCCAGGGCCGGTGCAACCTATTAGGCGACCTAGGCGGTTGCCTAGGGTGCTAGGATTTGTGGGGGAAGCATTTTCTTCAGCGGCGATCACAGTGGCCAGAGCTTCGGCCGCCACCGGTCGCCGCCTGCATTTAGGCGGAGGGAGCTGGGGCAGGAAGGCATGGGGAGGGCCGCCTGCAGCAAGTAAGGAGGGGGAGGCGGCACGCAGGGGAACTCCCCGCCCAAGCTCACCCCTGCTCCGCCTCCCCGAGCACGCTGTTGCTGTGTCACTTCTCCCGCCTCCCAGGCTTGTGGTGCCTAAGTTGATTGGTGCCACAAGCCTGGGAGACAGGAGAAGTGAAGCAGAGATGGCATGCTCGGGGAGGAGGCGGAGCAGGGGTGAGCTGGGGCAGGGAGTTGCCGCATGGCTCCCTGGCCTGGGGGCGGGAGGACCTGCCACAAGGGGTGTGCTTCAGGTCGGAGGGGGTGTGAGGAGCTGCCGCAGGGCTCGGGGAGGGGGTGGAGCAGAGGTGAGCTGGGGTGAGGAGCTGCCACATGGCTGCCTCGGGGGAGGGTGCCTTAGGGCGGAGGGTGGGGTGGGGAGCTGCCACAGGGGGAGTGCCTCAGGGGGGAGCTGCCGCGGGGAGGGAGAATGCCTCAGGGCGGAGGGGGGGCCTGAGGCATTCTCCTCTGAGCCTTTCTGGGAGTCCCCTACCCTCCAAAATTCAAGTTCAGGTCTATTTATGATGACTCACAAGGTGTCACTAGAGGCATTGTGAGTAGGTAGCCTATGTAATTGAAGCTCTCAATGGCAGCACTTTCCCCTTTTTCCCATAGAAAGATTAGAGAGCACTCTGGAACTTCTGGCCATAAGGCTTATGTAACCAGGGGTGAGTTTGGCTCAATATGTCTCTCAGGCATCTCTGAACTGCTTTTGTAAACAAATATGGTGACCATCAGGTGGTCATTGAGGTTTTCTGCTTTAAAAATAATCCTCCTGAATTGTGTTGTATGTGTTACTCCTCTGGCAAGCTGGGTCAATGTGACCAATGGCTACAAAGAATCACATGGAGTTTTAAATTTTTTTTGTAAATGTTCATAATTTTTTTCTGAAAAGTATGGCTCTGTCTAAGCTACTTCTATGTTGGCACTACAGTTCCCCCCTTGCCCTTTACTGTGCAATTCCCAGATTTTCTTTCCTAGAATGGGGAGGGAATAGAGAGGATCCCTTCTCCATTTCCATCCTGCCCAAAATGCTTCTCAATCACACCACTGGAGGCACTGTCCTGTTTTTCACTGTGAACATATTACAGCAGTGTAGGAAGCTGAGACAAGGGGCACTGGCTACCTTCAGCCCTACTAGTTAATTTGGGCACCAGCTGACTGCTGCAGAGAATGTACATATCTGAAGAATCCACAAAAGCACATGTTGAAACCTCATCAATTATTTAATTCCCATTTCTGTCTAGAGGCACAGACTATGAAAATGTTTGCGCCAGAAAGAAGAACATGTTAGATTAATTATTTAGTGGGGAAGTTATGAATGCCTCTGATTAAATAATGTATTTATAAAATATAATTTTTCTTTAGCGTATAAATGAGTATTGAACGTTGTAATCTGGTCAAGACTGAAACAGGGATATTTTTAAATAGCTTTTCTCTTGCTTATTTAGTCTTGGAACAGTGTTGACTTTAAAAATATTGTCTAATAGGTTTCCTCATATAAAAGTCTCAATTTCTTTTCAGAAACTTGGAGAGAGAATTCCTAACTTCCCAGTTAGATGCATTCAGAAAATCCCAATAGATTTTAAAGTTCTGATTGGGTAACCCCCTAAACTCCCCAATCACAAGGGGTCGGTGCTGTTGCACTGGAGGGGAAATGCCCATACTATCACAGCTTTCCTGTGTTCCAACCTACCTCAACTTGGTGATTCCTGCTTGAACCCATAACCTCAGAATTATGTTACTAAGGCTGAAAGGGGAGGGCTTTTGCTGTGCACAAGGAAATATGCTGTTTCACCCACTCTTTAACATATTTTTAAATGAAAAATTGACACATGGTATTTGTGATTTATTAGGGGTTCTCCAAATTGAGCCAACACTCTGGCTTGGTCTGTGCTATGCTGACTGTGGGATAAGGAGCCCAGATTGCCAAAATGTACAGTGGGTTAATTAAATCAGAGGGCTGGAGAGGGCAGCACAGGTGGCAGTGTTTGCTGAGGAGTCCAAGTGCTCTGTGTCACCAGTGAGGTTACTGTTAGTCTGTTCAGGGTGGTGTTGTGGGGATGGCAGAGCAGGACATTTGACAGGCCTGATTGGATGCGCTCCTTGAGAGCCATATATATATATATATACATACATATATATATATATAATATATGCACTCAGCCTATCTGCTGTCATTGCTGGCTGTTCCACTAGTCAAAGTCGGCAGGAGTTTTCAAAAAAATGGACAAAACAAGTTTTTCTGTAAAACCACCAGGAACACCAGTATGAGTCCTGAAAATAGAGCATCTTCTGGTTTTTAGGGACATGTGGTCATCCTGCTCCTAAAGCTCAAGCCCTTTGGAATGCAGCTGTCTGCATGGACTCAGGCTGTTTGTTTGAATCTTCATGTTACTCAATAGCACTTGGATGCTATTTCTTAGAACACCCTTTCTTGCTGCTGTTATTTAGACCCTGTTCACCCTGGGACACATCATTAGGGATTTTTAATTGTGTGTTATTTTTATTTTCCTTTTTCTTCTGTTCAGAATGTCACCCTAAATTGAAATGGTTGGATAAGCATTTTCAATGCAAGCACTTTAAAAACAGGCGTCTTGACTTCATCTTCCCCTGCACCTGCCGAGTCAAGCTTTCTGCTCTGTTCTATCAGGAGCAATCTCCAGGGGCCCTTGGCTGTACCCAGGAACTGCATTTTTGGCATTTATATGGCACTGGAGGAGCAACTGTTTTGTGCAACAGTGCAGAATGTTTGCGCTTTAGATGACTTTTAAAATACAAATCAGAATGCTCCAGTTGCAGCAGCATCACAGAAAGATTTGCCACAGAGACTGTCCCTGGAAAGTGCCCTAATGAGAGCTGACAGACCAAACAAAAAGCCTAGGGTGCCAGGAACAGGGAACTGAAAGTAGTTTGCAGTTCACTCTGCTCCTGAGTTTCCCAGGACAGCACACATACCTTTATCTCTTCAACAAGAATATCCTAGAAGTACGGTTACAACTCATTTAACAGACATGTGGTTTATGTTTTAATGCTGACAATGGGTCAGAGATTGCACATACTCATGTGTTCAGAATGGATGTTTTTCAGGGAAAGTTGCAGCAGGGGTTTTTTATGGTTGTAGTCGGGTTTTTGTGTGTTTGGGAATGCAGGCAAAAATGACAGTTACTGAAGTTTGTTGTCGTTTTCTAGGAAATAACCTGGAATTTTACACTACAGCTATGACTTAGCCCATGTGATGTAACTCTAGTGTGGTGTGAGGTGGCTATATGAAAACTAAGGTTAAAAACAAAACAGCATATTTTGAGGTATCTGAATTTTTGGCAAAATGCTGTATCTCCACCTGCCATAAAATTTGTTCTCAAATTTTTTTAAATGACTGGCCAGATCTCGTCCCCTTACAAGAGGATAGATGATAGATAGCATGAAGATTAATATAACAAAAGGTTTTGGCCAGAATTCTTCCTCTTGGATGTCAGCTTCCAATGATGTGAAGAGGAGTTGCATCCATGAAGCTGAATACAGGATAGGAGCAAAGCCCTTTGTTTCTATTTTGGGCAGATTGTTGGGAGGACTGCACTCATTTATATCAGATGTTTTCAGCAGAGGAGAATAATCCTTTGTATTCTTCAACAAGCCCACGTTACCTGCATGCTGGTCCATTTCAGGATTCACATCCAGCAAAGTTTCAGAGGTAGAAAATGACCCATAACATCCTGATCAACTTGACCTAATGGTACATGTGAGCTAATTTTGTGTCAACAAAGCTACAATAATATGATCATATGGTGTTGGATAGAAAAATTAGATCACCAAGTCCACCCCCCTTGTAATGCAAGAGAGTCCTCAACAGATGACATATCAGACACAAAATTAATATGACAGAAAGTCAATGGGAGTTTGGCATTTAGCTTCTGTTTGTGCCTCTGAAAATCTTCCCCTTTGTGTGCATAGAGGAAGTAGAACCTTTTCTCAACTGTACATTTTGTTATTTGACAAATTAGCCTTAAATATATTTTTATATTTTTGGTCTCTTGTTCATTGTAACATATTTGCATGTATTTAATTATTTAACATTTAGCAAAAGCTAGTCTTTTATTATTGAATTATTTAATAAAAGCAAAAAGGGAGCCCTAAATAATCAAGTTTGGAAACAGGACCTGATATGAGAGAGCAATATGAAAAGTGAAATATTACGCGGCTATATCTCTGTGGCAAGTCATAGAACATTTGATTTAAAACAATTTAGCAGATATTGAAACCTAAAACCAGAACTGTAAATGTACAGACTGTCTCCAATTCTTCCCCAGAAACTAATGACATCAAATATCTGTTACTGTATCATATCTGTAGCTTTGATGAGTTTGTTGTTTGTGTGATTTTCAGTCTCGGTACTGTATTTATTTGTCTTATCCTTGTATTCTTTTAAAGTGCCTGTAATTACATTGCAGTATCATTTCTCCCTCTGTGTCAATATTTTTTTGAGGCTGTAAAAGGAACAAAATGGTGTTACAGCCGTTGTTGATATAGAAAGTATTGTGGCAAAATTAATTAAAATCCATTTTTATTCTCTAATAATCTCAATGTTTGTTACTGGCATGCTCCTATATAGAGTTACAGACAAATAATTGCAATGCCAACTACTTCCTACCATTAATATATATATGGAGGTTATTATTTATGATAAATGGAATTAAGGGTACATCTAATTTACACACAAATCTGTTAAAAACTAAAGCATTTAGAGTAAATAAAAGCGAGGCAATTAAAATGTTAATTATGGTCAGAAGTGTAACTCTGTAAAATGTTTTGGTGTCTATAACTATTTCATCACTTAAGTTAAAGTAAGATTTTTCTAACTATAGTCTCAGCAAAGTGTAAGTATGCAACTTGTTTTTCCATTTTGCTTCACACCTTATTGCCAAACATCAT
Source organism: Gopherus flavomarginatus (assembly GCF_025201925.1). Lineage (NCBI taxonomy): Eukaryota > Metazoa > Chordata > Testudines > Testudinidae > Gopherus > Gopherus flavomarginatus. The sequence goes on from NC_066618.1 coordinate 256,862,722, forward strand.
CAACAAAAGGATCCTGCAATCAGTGCTTAGCTGACAATTTTTCTGATGGTGCCTGCTTTTTCTTCCTCAGCTATATTGTCTCTGCAGCAGTGCTGACAGACGTAAAAATGTGGGATTTTTTTGTTGTTGGTAAACAATGTAGATACTGCTGGGGAGATATACACGCCTATATCCTCCCTCTCATGTGTCCAAAGGCAAAGAATGGGAGGGCTGACCCTCTAAAGTGTTGGGTTTGGGGCAGGGAAGAGGGAGTATTACTTACCTGTGATTCTGCTTATCCAAAGATAACAGTCTGATTAGAAGTCTCATTCTTGGGTCTTAGTTTATTAGCGTGAGAGACAGGAACAATTCCCATGGCTTGGATTTGATTTGTCTTTCTGACCGAGGTAATGGCAATCCCGCAAGGCAATCTTTGGTCAAAAGTAACTCATAAGCTACAACAATGAGGAGTCCTTGTGGCACCTTAGAGATTAACAAATTTATTTGGGCATAAGCTTTCGTGGGCTAAAACCCCTTCATCGGATGCATGCAGTGGAAAATACAGGAGCAGGTATAAATACATGAACAGATGTGAATTGCCTTATCAAGTGTGAGGTCAGTCTAATGAGACAATTTAATTAACAGCAAGATACCAAGGGAGGAAAAATAACTTTTGAAGTGATAATGAGAGTGGCCCATTTCATACAGTTGACAAGAATTCTGATTGTGAGAAAGCAGAAGTTTTAGCAGAAACTTTCCAAGGGGTGAGAATGATGAAAACCAAAATGAAGTTTTCCTCCAGATTAAAAAATAGTTCATTGAAGAGAATCATGATCTATTATGGAGTTGGGGTAAACATGAAGATGCTATACTGAATGAATCGTTTTATATGTGAGAACTTGAGAAAGCTATTGATATCAGCAAGAATACATCCCAAGTAAAGATAACATATATAACCCTTAAACTGCTTTCAGAGAGATACATAAACATTATGTTATCTTGTAATTATTTAACACCATATTGGAAAAAGGAGTGATACTGGTTGGGTGGAAACATGCACTAATAATTCCAATATGAAAACCAGGAAAACTATCCACAAAAGCGGATGCCTATAGACCAATTGCCCTTACATCCTGTCTGGGTAAAATTATGGACAGAAGGGTGAATGAAAGATTGGTTGCCTATCTGGAAAACAATGGTTTTACAGATAAGGTGCAGAGTGGTTTTAGGAGAGGAAGATGCACCATTGATCACACTGCTAAATTAGAAACTGAAATACAAAAAGGTATGAGAAACAAGGGTTTCATGATAGCTATTTCCCCAGATATTGAAAAGGTGTATGCCATGCCATGGAGGGAAGGCTTATTGTACAAAATAGGTGCACGAGGCATAAGGAGAAGAATGTATGTAGGGATTACAGAATTTTTGAGCAAAAGCAACATGCAGGTCAGAGATGGGAAATATGTCAAATACGTACCATTTTTATCAGCCAAACCTTATTTAATACACTGCTACCTCAGTATAATGCCACCTGATATAACATGAATTCGGATGTAACGCGGTAAAGCAGCACTCCGGGGGGGCGGGACTGCGCACTCCGGTGGATCAAAGCAAGTTCAATATAACATGGTTTCACCAATAACATGGTAAGATTCTTTTGGTGCCCAAGGACAGCATTATATCAAGGTAGGGTTCTATTATGATAAATGGTCTTCCAAAACAAAAAAGTGTCAGGGTAGATGTCACTCTCTTCACAGATGATTGTGCTCTATAAATTAGGAGAAGGAATACCGAGGTGGCAGAAAAGAGACTCAACAAAACATTTAGAGACCTCTGACTGGGGACATGCATGGGTTTTCAAGTTCTTCATTGCCAAAACTCCACTGCCAAAGGAGAAGGAAAGTTACAAACATAAAGACATAAGGACGGCTATGCTGGGTCAGACCAAAGGTCCATCTAGTCCAGTATTCTGCCTTCCGACAGTGGCCAATACCAGGTGCCTCAGAGGTACTGAGCAGAACAGGTAGTCATCAAGTGATCCATCCCTGTTGCTCATTCCCAGTTTATGGCAGACAGAGGCTAGGGACACCATACCTGTCTATCCTGACTAATAGTCATTGATGGACCTATCCTCCATTAATTTATCTAGCTCTTTTTTGAACCCTGTTATAGTCTCGGCCTTTACAACACCCTCTGGCAAAGAGTTCCACAGTTGACTGTGTGTTATGTGAAGAAATACTTCCTTTTGTTTGTTTTAAACCTGCTACCTATTAATTTCATTTGGTGACGCCTAGTTCTTGTGTTATGAGAAGGAGTAAATAACCCTTCCTTATTTTCTTTCTCCACACCTGTCATGATTTTATAGACCTCTATCATCTCCCCCCTTAGTAGTCTCTTTTCCAAGCTGAAGAGTTGCAGTCTTATTAATCTCTCTTCATACAGAAGCTGTTCCATACCCATAATCATTCTTGTTGCCCTTTTCTGAACTTTTTCCAGTTCCAATATATCTTTTTTGAGATGTGGTGACCACAACTGCATGCAGTATTCAAGGTGTAGGCATACCATGGATTTCTATAGAGGCAATATGATATTTTCTGTCTTATTACCTACCCCTTTCTTAATGATTCCCAAAATTGTTAGCTTTTTTGACTGCTGCTGCACATTGAATGGATGTTTTCAGAGAACTATCCACAGTGGCTTCAATATCTCTCTTGAGTGATAACTGCTAATTTAGACCCCATCATTTTATATGTGTAGTTGAGATTGTTTTCCCATGTGCATTACTTTGCATTTATCAACATTGAATTTCATTTTCCATTTTGTTGTTCAATCATCTAGTTTTATGAGATCCCTTTGTAGCTCTTCACAGTCTGCTTTGGACTTAACTATCTTGTGTAGCTTTGTATCATCTGCAAGTTTTGCCACCTCACTGTTTAGCCCTTTTTCCAGATCATGTATGAATATGTTAAATAAGTACTGGTCCTAGTACAGACCCCTAGGGGACACCACCACCATTATTTACCTCTCTCCATTCTGAAAACTGAGCTTTTATTCCTGCCCTTTGTTTCCTATCTTTTAATCAGTTACTGATCCATGAGAGGACCTTCCCTCTTATCCCATGACAGCTTACTTTGCTTAAGAGCCGTTGGTGAGGGGCCTTGTCAAAGGCTTTCTGAAAATCTAAGAACACTAAATGCACTGGATCCCCGTGTGACGTTCCCCTCAACTACGTTATTCACGTAGCTGGAGTTGCGTAACTTAGGTCGACTTAGTCCCATAGTGTAGACCTGCCCTTTCATATATAGTGCCACTCCCTAACCAGCATGACCTGTTCTGTCCTTTCGACGTATTTTGTACCCTGGTATTACTGTGTCCCACTGATTATCCTTATTCCACCAGTTTCTATGATGCCTATTATATCCATATCCTCATTTAATATGAGGCAAAGGAAGGTGAACTATATATGTATGGAGAACAAATACATATACGCCTCTACCCAGATATAACGCAGTCCTGGGGCACAAAAAATCTCACTGCGTTATATCAAACTTGCTTTGCCCCCTCATTCTTTGTTCCCTGACCACCCCCTCCAGAGACCCCCATCCCTAATCACCCCCAGGACCCCACCCCCTACGCAACCACCCATCCCCTGACTGCTCCGACCCCTATCCACCCCCCGCACTACCCTCTGAAGTGGAGCAGTCCGGCTTCAGTCCGCTCCACTCCGCCAGCTCCCAGCCCTGGCGCTTCCCGCCATTGGTGAATGTGGGGAAGTTGGGGAAAGGACGTCCTCCTGCACTCACCTGAAGTGGGAAGCGGAATGACGTGGCCACAGCCTGCTCCGCTTTCCTTGCCCTGGCCCCAGCCGTGTCGCTGGGGGGCAGCTGGGGAAAGGTCCTGCACTCACCTGCAGCAGGCAGCAGCGCCATGACTGGGAGCTGGTGGAGTGGAGCTGGTTGGGGCTGGGCTGCTCCGCTTTCCGCTGCCAGTGAGTGCAGAGACGTTGGGGAAAGGACCCCTCCGCACTCACCGGCGGTGGGAAGCGGAGCTAGCTGGGGCTGGGCTGCTCTGCTTCCGCTGCTGGTGAGTGCTGGGGGATCCCTTCCCTCAACCCCCCTCTCCCGAGCGACACGTCTGGGGCCGGGGTGAGAGAAGCAGAGCAGGCTGCTCCCGGCTCCCCGCTAATCCCCCGGGTCACTCTGGGACTGCGGGGCACCCAAAAGTGCCCTCCCACAGCTCCTGCGCTCCAGACCCTGGGGGAGGAGCCCCTGACCGCCCCCGCGAGACCCTATGTCCCTTATTGAACCCATCGGTCCCGGCCTGGAATGCTTAACATGCTGCTCAGAGCAGCGTGTCAGAGCTCTATCACATTATATCGGGTCACCTTATATCAGGGTAGAGGTGTAGTTAAAAGGTTCAAACTCTAAGAGATAATATTTGATGCTAAATTACTTTGGAGAGATTATATAAACTATGTTAATTATAAATGTAAGGAAGGATTAACCTGCTTAAAAGTCTTGCTGGGACTAATTGGGGAGCAGATAAGAAAACAAGGCTGATGGTCTACAGTGCCTCAATCACAGGGCCGGCTCCAGGCCCCAGCGTGCCAAGCGTGTGCTTGGGGCAGCATGCCGTGGGGGGCGCTCTGCCAGTTGCCAGGAGGGCGGCAGGCGGCTTCGGTGGACCTCCCGCAGGCGTGCCTGTGAGAGGTCCACTGGAGCCGCGGGACCGGCGAGTGGCAGAGCGCCTCCCGCAGCGTGCTGCCGTGCTTGGGGTGGCAAAATGGCTAGAGCCGGCCCTGCTCAATTAGACCAGTTATTGACTATGGCTGCCAAGCTTTTGGGTCGGCATCAAAATCAGCATGTAAAAAATTAGAATTAAGCATTAGGAATTGTGTACAGCACATTTATTACATCTATATATGCATTACAGATAGCTTCTAGTGAAATGCCAGTTACACTACAAATGAAACTACTAGATCTAACTTTTTGGGCCAAAAGTAATGGGAACTACAATGATGAAAGTACCAAACAAATTTATGAGGATTGTTGAGAATTTGATAGGTGAACAATAGCACATGACATTAGAACTCCAGATGCCATTTGAGTTAAAGTGTGGATGCAGGAGTTGAAAGATGAGGGAAAGCTGAACAAAGTCAAAACTTTCAGTGATGGGAAAATTAATTATGAATGGAAAGTCGTATGTGCAAATGTGGATTTAGATTTATTTTATAAACTTATGGGTAAAAAAGAGAGAGGTATTAAAAATGAAGAGATGAATAGATGAAAAGAGTCAATTTTGTCAAATACATACCAGTAAAAAAGAAAAAAGTGGAAGAATAGGGAGGCTATATCATATACCAATATTTGGAATTATATTTGACTATGTAGGTGTCATGACAGCCGAACTAGTAGCATTAATGCTAGCACGGAATTGGATCTGGGATTTATGCCCAGCAGAAGTGGTCATTGTTTCACATTCCATCTCTGGCCTTATGGCAATAAAAAAGGGTGTCTCAGCATGTAGAGGTGATTTAATCAATAAAATTGTATTTCTAATAACAGAGTTAGTAAAGATAGGCATACACACAGCATTAATTGGATCCCAGTGCATACTCAGATAACAGGGAATGAAATGGTGGGCAAAGCAGCTAAAAAGTCTGCAAGAAATGCAAAGATTAACATAGAAATACTCTTGAGTAAACAGGAATTCAAAAGCCTACTACAGAAAAATTGAAATGAGGAATGGGGGAAAAAATTGGATTAATGGGAAAAAATGGAATTTTTTGAATTGCCCCTTAGAGTTGAGGACTACAACATACTTCAGAGTCTGGATAGGACTAGTGCAGTGCTTTTGTTGGTAGTAACTGGCCATTGCGGCTTAAATACAAATCTTTTTTGAATAAATAGACACAAAGATGGACTATGTGTGCTCTGTAAGGTGGAAGAAACAACTGATCAACTTTTATGAGTAGGTAAGAGCTTTGATAAAGAGAAAAGCGTTTTGAGCAATTCAAACATCTTGAGGCAAAAAAAAAGGACATCATGTGATTTACTGGCTGGAGGGCCAGTGACAAAGAGGGAGCCCTCCACAACTTCTGGAGTGTAAGAGGGGCCAAAGCATGAATGAGGGACAGGAAAGGATGTCAGGGTACGTCCAGACTACCCGCTGTATAGCAGGTAGCGAATGATTTTTCGGGGATCGATATATCGCTTCTCATCTAGATGCAATATATCGCTCCACGAGCGCGCTCCCGTCAACTCTGGAACTCCACCGGAGCAAGCGGCAGTAGCAGAGTCAACATGGGGAGCCATGGACATCGATCCCACGCCATGAGGAACCGAGGTAAATTGTTCTAAGATACTTCGACTTCAGCTACGCTATTCACGTAGCTGAAGTTGTGTATCTTAGATCGATACCCCCCACTAGTGTAGACCAGCCCTCAGACTGGGCAGGGCTTTTCTTCAGACACAATCAAAGGAAGCATCCCAGTGTTGAGTAGAGACCAGACATGCCAAACCTGTGAAAAAAAACTACAGAAATTGGGCTTGGTTTTGGCTTAATTGGCTTGTGAGTTGCTTGTTGGCTAATTTTTGGCTTGTAGCTTGTTTGGCTTGTAACTTGTTGCTTCTTTTTTTATTGGCTCCCAGTGAGCAGGGGCAAGGGAGGGGCAAGTAGGGGTAAGGTGGGGAGAGAGTCAAGTGCACAGGGTCCCATACTGCATGCTGGGGGGATCTAGTCACATAGAGTGTTGGGGTTCTCGGGGATTGGCTTGTTTTTGGCCTTGTTTTGAAATGGGATTAGCTTGATTTTTGGCTTATTGTGACAGTTGAGGTGCTTATTTACCACGTGAAAGTTGGCAATTGTGGTAGAGACCCTGCTACAAGGTTATCAGTGAGCCTATCAGAAGAGCTCTTTATGCAGAGATTCATTCATTTTTCATAGCCTAATTACAATGCTACTGTTTTCCCTAACAAGCAGTAATGTTTGTAAATACTAGAGGTTATGATGTAATATACTAGAGGAAAATACTTTGATTTGGAGACTATTCTGTTCCATAACTGGTTCTGTGTTGATTTACACATGGTTAATCGAACCCAAAGATACAACAGGGATCAACTTTTATCCCCTTTTCTTTGAATTTCTACCTCTGCAGTGTTTGCTGAGAGCCCAAGTTCTGATCTCTGAGTTGCTCAAACCGCAGATGACATGGGAATCAGTGAGAGTTGTTCATGAATGTATGAGGGAAGAAGGTGTCCTGCACTATTTGAAGAGCTGTGATTTTCCCCCAGCATTGTTTTTCCCTGACCCTCATCAGGCATTTAGCTAGTATAGAAAATCTGACCACATATTAGAGTGCTGCTAGGGTTTGAATTCAACACATTATTTTGTACAATAGAAACTTTAATTGAGCTAGGGATGTATTTCTTTCTTCAAAATCCTTATCTTCTAAGTACATCTTCAAGATTCTAAAACCCATAAGCTTTCTATAGCCCACATTTCAGACAAGTGTGCAGGTCCAGTTTGTTCTCAGGCTATAGATTTTAAATGTGATGCAGAGATGAAAGAGTAAACAGTCATTTTCTATTTGATCCGGAAATTGACAGTATTGTACTCTGTTTCATACAGAGCCATGAAAAGTGATTTCAAAAGGAAATCTGGGCTGCATGCTTTTTGAAAGAATTCAATGGCAGCTGAAGCAATGATTGATCCTTTTTTTTTTTTAAACAGAAACATCCTTAATATTCCTAACACACACCAGGCTCTGCTCCAAAAATATTTTACTTATGAGTAATTGGGGAAATGTGCTCTTCCTCTGTGGCAGAATTCCTGCGCATTTTATTTATATGACTCATCAGATGACTCAGACTCAGGTTGGAAAGAAGCCTAGAATAGGGATAGTTGAACAACGGCATTTCTATTTTGCTGTGAAGTATATACCATCACAGTACATGGGTCGCAAATTAATTAAATATGTATTAAATAAATTAATTTAATACTGTCAGAGTCCTTTATTACTCATTTCTATTTTTTTTACTTTTTAAAGCTTAATTTTAATATTTAAAGTATGATAGTTGTAGGATTTCTTAATGTTATACCAGAACTGTGTGTAACAATATAAATCCATACTTTTGGGAGACTTCAAAGTTAACTGTATTTGCTAGTGTTACTTTATGTGGGTTTGTGCCAAATGGCCAGTTAATCAATAGTCTAATGTAATTTGTGCAATCCTTTTGCATCAGAAAAATCCAAGGAAAACATTTACAAAGAGAGGCAAAATCTTACATGCCCTCCCAGAGTAATGCACTAGCTTCTGCATGTGTCCCACAGCCCTTTATTGGATGGAAGATATTACTGCTCTTCATGTTTGTTCTCACTCAGGGACCAAAGTTCTTTAATGCACTAAGTAGCAACCTGTGTTTCTGCAGCCTAAGGTCAAAACTTCTAATCTCTAGGCCATATGGAGGAAGTTGACTAATGATTGTGATTTCTTATGTGGCTATGGATTAGGCTTCTGTTTCCCCATGAAGTTAATAGATCCAGATACACTAAAAGCCCTGAAGTTAATGACATTATCACTGGTGGCTCAATTTATTTTCACTATGACATGTGGTCCTGGATTATTATCAATTATTCACAACTATAGAAAAGTTCATGGAGATGTCATTTTGAGACGAGGATATGAATGTTATTTTTCCATCCAAAGGAATAGGAATTTGTTTTGCTGTATATATTATGTAAAGACATACACTCTTATTTCTTGCTACATTCCATTTTAGAACCTGATCCAAATCTCACTGAAATCAGTGGAAAAAATCTCCTGTTAACTTCAATGGCCTTTGGATCAGACCCTTAGTGAAAACAAATGCTAATATAATGCAATTACATGCATGCAATACATATTTGTTAAAATAAATCTGGAAAATGTGTAACTTAATATGTTTATTTTATGGTATGTATATATATGTATTTATGACATATTAAGCTACTCAATTTAAACCAGAAAAGCAGGAATACAATATATTGTACTACTGCTCACAGTAGTTGGCAGCCACCTTCTTGCATTTCCTGACCTAAAAATGTCTTTAAGCCATTATCTAGCCAAAGGCAATTTTAAATGAATGAGAGAGAAATCATGACTATCAGAGTTAATTACGTAGATATGTATTTTTAACTGTACCAGAGCAAGAAGAATTGCAGTAAGAGGCTGGAATGATAATAAAATAAAGTTAATTTTCAAATTCAGCTGTAACTATGGTAACCATTCACTGTATTTAGCAGTCTGCATAAAAAGCTACTGACCTTAACTAGACAAGAATAAATTGCATATAATGTTACCTTGCAGATGTTCCAAAGATTATAAACTATTTTAAATTGAACTTTGTGTGTATTTTATATTTTAAGAAGCCATTTGACATTAACATAGCATTCCTTGTTCACGTTGACTGCAAGGACATATAGTCAGACAGTTAAAGGCAGAATATTAAGTAAGTAAAATTTCAGAGTGAGAGGCAAAGGAGAGTTAAAATGTGAAATTAGGAATTAAATTAAGAAATACTAGTCACAGGGTAAAATGCTATGATTTTCTCTGGGTGTATAACATGAGATTGTGATACTGAGCCAAAAATCTGATCTCACTGTAGCTCATGCACCCCCATTGGCTTCAATGGAGTTGCCTTCATGTAAGCAACTCCCAGTGTTCCTCTGTACAAGAATAGCTTGATTAAAGGACTGGATGCAGTGGAGGATTAGTGCACGGGCCCATGGGGCCCACACCTGGGAGCCCCGATCAAGAAGAGGGGCCCACTGGCACCAGAACTGTGCTGCTTCTCCTCTTCCCTCTGAGGCTCCACCCCCTGGCCTGGGTGGACACTGGAGCCGGGCCATTGTAAAAGCCACACAGGGAGCCTGGGCTGCTGTGGGGAGCCCCAGACTCTCTACCTACCCTGGGTGAGGGCCTGAGAGCAGCCCCAGGGGGCAGGGACATGGGCCTGGGGCTGCTCTCAGATATCCTGAGCCACCGCCCAGGGCAAGTGGAACGTCCACAGAGGTCTCCACAGCAGCCTGCACTCTCTGGGTGGCTCTTGCCACAGCCCAGCTTCGGCTTCTGGCTGGGAGCAAGGGGGTGGGCTCTATGGCGAGGAGAGTGTGAGGTGCCCAAATGTTCTTTGTGCCCCGGGCGCCAATAAATCTTAATCCACCTCCAACTGGCTGTAATATCCTAAATTCTGCCCAACACCCTGAGATTCCAAATCTTCCTTTCAGGATCCCAAGAACAAAGTACAGAGCGTTTTGGTCTGATGGGTGAGACGATTACTTCCCTTGCTTGTTTCTTTCAGAATGCAACAAAGATCATGCTGACCTTCCTCTTTCATATCTGTCGTTCTGCTCTGTTTTATGTATCATTCTTGTTTTCTGCCTTTGTGACAAGAATATTGTTATGGACTCAAGTACACAAAATCAGAGGCTAGGGCTAATAAAGTGTTCTGCTATTTTGTTATGAGCAGCCTGTGACACTTTGGGGATCATAATGAGCAATAAAATACCTGCAACTACTGTGTGAGCCCCTGGTTTAACTACTTGTGTACTGTCTGCTTCTAGGTCAGTTTGTTCTGCCTGCTGGTCTATAACATGGGATCTCACAAATCCCTGGCTCTTCAGGCAGGCATTTCGGTTTGTGTCTGACTTGATGCAATGGTTTCTTATTTACAGGCCACATCCCCTGTGTGGTGTTGCTAGAAAAGCCTCAAAACATAACTTAAGCTGAGAGAACCGTATTTAAATGGAATGAGGGAGAAGGTATTTATAAATCAATCAGGCATGGTTTTGTTATGCAATTTTTTGGTTTTGGTAGGGTTGTCTCAACTGGAGAGAATGTCTTTACTACCTGGACATCAGCAGCTGAGAGAGAAAAAATGCTTGTAATTAAAGTATTTGTAAACTCTTTCCCCTTTGGGTTGATGTAACTGGCTTTAGTGGAAGGTTCAGATAGCCTTGCCTGCAGGGCCGGTGCAAGGATGTTTCGCACCTTAGGCAAAACTTCCACCTTGCGCCCTCTCCCACCCCGAGGCGCCCCCCTCATGGCAGCTCCCCCCCTCTGACCTGAGGCCCCCCCCCGTGGCAGCTCCCCTTCCCCCACCCTCTGCCCTGAGGCACCCCCCCGCCCCAGCTCACCCCTGCTCCGTGCACGAGCATGAGCACGCCATCGCTGCTTCACTTCTCTCGCCTCCCAGGCTTGTGGTACCTAAGCTGATTGGCACCACAAGCCTGGGAGGCGGGAGAAGTGAAGCAGCTCACCCCTGCCCTGCCTCCTCCCTGAGCATGCCCTTGCTGCTTCACTTCTCCTGCCTCCCAGGCTTGTGGTGCCAATCAACTTAGGCACCGCAAGCCTGGGAGGCGGGAGAAGTGAAGCAGTCATGGTATGTTCAGGGAGGAGGCGGGGCAGGGGTGAGCCGGAGTGAGGAGTTCCCCTGCATACCGCCCCCTCCCCTTTACTTGCTGCAGGCAGCCCTCCCCGCGCTCCTCTGCCCCAGCTCCCTCCACCTAAATGCTGGTGTCGACCTGGGCGGCCGAAGATCTGGCCGCCGTGGTCACTGCCAAAGAAAATGCCACCCTCCAAATCCTAGCGCCCCAGGTGACCGCCTAGGTTGCCTAAATGGTTGCACCGGCCCTGCTTGCCTGTAGTAAATATTACAGATAAAAGTTTTATGAGAAAGTCTCGTCCTTTCAGTTACAGTCTAGGCAGAGGGGCTGTGCCCTGTGCACTGGAGCATTGCTTCACCACAGCACAGAGAGTCTGGAAGTGGGTCAGGGAGGATGACTGTAGATTTACTAGCCAAAACCACATGTAGTTGAAGGATACTGGACTTTACTACATCCCATGGGATGTAGTAACAGCCATAAATGGCTGTGCTGCTGCTCCACTCCTGCTATCAGGTTGGGGTGGAGAAAAGACTCTTTTTCTGCCTACACATAGGCCTGGTGTACACTATAAGTTTATTTCAAATTTAGCAGCATTAAACCGAATTAGCCCTGCACCCGTCCACACAATGAAGCCCTTTATTTCGATATAAAGGGCTCTTAATATCGATATCTGTACTCCACCCCGACAAGGGGAGTAGCACTGAAATCAGTATTGCCACTTTGAATTAGGGTTAGTGTGGCCGCAATTCCATGGTATTGGCCTCTGGGAGCTATCCCACAGTGCACCATTGTGACCGCTCTGGACAGCAATCTGAACTTGGATGCACTGGCCAGGTAGACAGGAAAAGCCCAGCGAACTTTTGAATTTCATTTCCTGTTTGTCCTGAGTGGAGCGCTGATCAGCACAAGTGACCATGCAGTCCCAGGATCAAAAAAGAGCTCCAGCATGGACTGTACGGGAGATACTGAATCTGATCTCTGTATGAGGAGATGAATCTGTTCTATCAGAACTCTGTTCCAATAGACGAAATGCCAAAACATTTGAAAAAAAACTCCAAGGCCATGATGGACAGAGGCCACAACAGGGACTCAACACAATGCTGCATGAAACTTAAGGAGCTGAGACAAGCTTAACGGAAAGCCAAAGAATCAAATGGACACTCACGAAGGGAGGGGTGACTGATGACTGCAGCTATCCCACAGTTCCCGCACTCTCCAAAATCCATTTGAATTCTTGGCTGAGCTCCCAAAGCCTGAAGGAGATTCATTGTCGTGGGTGGTTCAGAGTATAAATCATTTCTCGACTTTTGTTACTGTCACCGTATGTGTACTGGATGCTGCTGGCAGACGTGGTGCTGCAGTGCTACACAGCAGCATCCCCTTCCCTTCCCTTCCCTTGCGGATGGCAGCCAGTACAGTAGGACTGATAGTTGTCATCATCGTCCCGTGCGTGCTCCTGGCTGGCCTCGGTGAGGTCGGCTGGGGGCACCTGGGCAAAAATGGGAATGACTCCCAGGTCATTCCCTTCTTTAAGCTTTGTCTAATGGAGATTCACTTCTGCCTGGAATATCATAGCAGCTGGAGGCTGCCCTCCCCTCCCTCTTTTGATCTCTGCTTGCAGAGGCAATAAAGTCAGTGCTGTTTCTTATTCATGCATTCTTTATTACTTCATCACACAAATGGGTGGATAACTGCCACAGTAGCCCAGGAGGGGTGGGGAAGGAGGGAAGCAATGGCTGGGGTTGTTGCAGGGGCACCCCCTAGAATGGCATGCAGCTCATCATTTCTGTGGGATGTCTGGGGTTCTGACCTGGAGCGGCCGTTTGTCTCTTTGGTTCTTTAGTAGGCTTGCCTGATATTCTAGGCAGGACTGACTCTCCATCAGACAAAATTTAAAGAAGGGAATGACCTGGGGAGTCATTCCTATTTTTGTTCATGTGCCCCTGGCCGACCTCACCGAGGCTGGCCAGGAGCACCCATGACAGTAGCAGACAGTACAGTGTGACTGGTAACCATCATTGTCAACTTGCAAGGCAGCAGACGGTACAGTAGGACTGGTAACCATCTCTGCTAACTTGCAAAGGCAAGAGGATGCTGCTGTGTAGCACTGCAGTACTGCGTCTGTTAGCAACATCCAGTAGACATACGGTGACAGTGAAAAAAGGCTGAACGGGCTCCATGGTTGCCATGCTATGGCGTCTGCCTGGACAATCCAGGGAAAAGGGCACGAAATGATTGTCTGCTTTTGCTTTCACGGAGGGAGGATTGACTGACGACATTTACCCATAACCACCAGCGACAAATTTTTGGCCCCATCAGGCATTGGGATCTCAACCCAGAATTCCAATGGGAGGGGGAGACTGCAGGAACTATGGGATAGCTATGGGATAGCTACCCACAGCACAATGCTCTGGAAGTTGACGCTAGCCTCGGTACATGGACTCACACCGCTGAATTACTGTGCTTAGTGTGGTCGCGAGCACTCAACTTTATACAATCCATTTCCAAATATCGGTTTCTGTAAAATCGGAATAATCCCCTAGTGTAGACATACCCTTACATAGGTCCTATGTATCTGCTTTGCACAGGGAGTCAGGATTTGGCCCTGGAGAGCAAGACTTTTTGATCCAAACAGCACTTCCAGCTCGCTACACTAACTCCAAAAAGACAATGGGCTCCAAATAAAAAGTTAATGAGAAGAAACACAGTTCTAGTTATTCAAGGGATTCATTTGATTTCATTTAAATCCATAAGAAAAACGAATGGCAAGAAACCCCTCTTTGTTTGAAAGTGTGTAGTGTGTGCTGATAGCTTTGAGAATTGTCTGGTTTCACTGATCACTGTTATCGTTTCACATCACATCACACCTGTTTTCATATCGCTATAGTACAACACGCTTCTGCATTTACTGTGCCTCAGTATATGTGCAAGTTAAAGCTTCAAGGAGCATGGATTATCATAATTGCATCCTTTGCGCATGTTTGTCCTTCCCTGAAATGACTATAGTGATCCTGATGTCCTCAACGATCTAGAAAATGCAAGCTTGTAGCTGGCATACAGCATTAGATACACAGCTGTGTTGTATGCGTGCCAGGACTGATCTATCTGCAGTACTCCAGTTGCTTGACCTCTAGTAACGTGAGAGGGAAACTGTTGTACTGGAGTATGAGGTATTGGTATGAGGTATGCTGTACTGGACTATGGAGTATTTCTCTTTACTGCTTTCTTTTCTTTAAG